>NC_138877.1:74929493-75431951 GCF_965194805.1 Balaenoptera borealis
CTTTTTTCCTTGCTGTGTTCCTGTCTTCTTTTATTTTAATGACTACAGGTCCTAGTAATTAACAGTACCAATTCATTGGTAAGGAACTAAATTGCTTTTTTTATCATGGTGTCATTTAAAAGAACAACTTTTGCTTACTATTTGTGGGTGAGGGGAACAATACTATCTTTTTAATGAAGGAGAAGTCAATATAATGTACCACCAAACATCAATGCAATAAGGAGTCATATATAACTCCACTTATGTTAGTTGACATTTGGTTTTGCAGTATCAACATATTCTTCAAACTGGGATTTCTCTATTGCAGAAAAAATAAGACAATAATAACTATGGAGAAGTCTGTTTCATACATTTGTGAAGAATATTATTTTCTTGATTTTCAACTTGTTTTCAGAAATAATTGTTTTAATATCATAATTCATTATCTAGTATGCAGTGGATATCCACTATGAGGAAAATAGAACAAGACGATGATTACAAAGGTGCAAGGTCTGAATATTTTCTGTGCAGAACATCAAGCATGTCATCAAGTAGGAAAACCACTGCAAATGATCCATGGATGTAGTGAGATTTCCATCACCAACTGGCTGCATCACAAATCATCAATGGTTGTTTCTTGACTTTGTAAAGGAGTCATTGCCTATTTGGATTCTTTAGCCGATCGCAGGAATAGCTGCTTTAGTTCACTGTGTCAGTGGAAATGTCATAGGCAAATGGTTACACATTTACGATCATGAATACTAGGCACGGCGACCCTTCTCACGTCAGAGTACATGTGGCAAGAAAAAAATCTGACCAGAATTACAGTTGATTCCAACTCTGGCTGACTTGCCATTCCCCTTCCCACCCCACCATCTCTTCCTCACCTAAGCGAGAATTTCATATTTACAATACTGCATGGTTTTTCCCAGCTCTTGAACTTGTCTTTTGGAGGGCTTACCTCCCATGTAAAGCAGTGGTGTTTTGGTTTCCCTCTTTTGGCCGCCATTCTCCCCAAACTAAAGCTAAAACATGGGCAGGTGGAACCATCCAGTCTCCTTATTCTGGCAAAGAATCTTTATCAGTTGCAAAAAATATTAATAGAAAATGAAACCCCATTGTTAAGGGATGCTATTTGTCATCACTTTGCCCTGTGTCTAGAAATAGTAACTTCTTGTCATCCCAATAAGAGTGGGTGCAACTTGCATCTTCTGTTGTGTCATTTTCCTGAAAGAATGGAAATGCCTCTGGCATGAACAGAAGCACAAGAAACACTGAAGAAACAGTGGGATGGTGTTTGTCGGGCAGAGGTAGATGAAGGTCACGACAAACTTGGTTCTGGTCATGTACCTTAAAGTCATTAAGAGGTCAGTGGAAAAAGAGCTCATCTGATACGTTCTTCCCCTTGAGTCGTCACCCACCCCTCCCCCTCCAGTCATGGCTCCCTAACCCTTCTCATCCCACCCCCAGCTCCACTGAAATCTAGAATCCCCCACTAATTAGGCTTTACCAAAGCTCACTTCTATAAGTCTCGCAAAATTCAGTGCAGTTAATATGCGCCAGAGCCACTGCCCACCCACTGTCCCCAGAAATAGTACCATTATTTCCATAAATTAAAAATGCTGTGCCTGTGTGTGTGTGCACGTGTGAAAGTGTGTTTGCATTTGAATAAAAAACAAATTTCAAAAAAGGAACAAAAACTGGAGAATTTTGCATTTTTGGTGGTTTTTTTTGTATTTGCGCAGACCATTTTAGGATTTTCAGTCTCAACAAAACACTATTAAAACAAAGAATCTAGTAAAATATTTGTGCATGTTCTGCTAAACAATTCTAGCAATTTTATTAAGCAATACCTTTATTATTTTGAATATTCTTAACAGACTGGAACAAAACAGTTTTTTTTTTTTTTATTCAAAACAAAATATGCATACTGTAACGCGTGTCGCAGAGTTAGGTATGATGCAGAGATTAAAGTTTTGTTTCAACATAAACAAATGCCTGGGGGAATTTCATAGCTAGAAAGTTAAGAACTAAATTTTGTTCGCTAAGAGGACCTTTTCCATGGTTTTCCTTCATCTGCCAGCTATACAGCAATCATCCCTGAAATGCAGTTCCCGAGTGTAGTTAGAGAATAGTAAAGAATGTGAAGTGGTTCTTTTAAAATTATTTGTTTTGTTTGTTTGTTTTAAAAACAGCCCTTATTAACTCTTCCTTCCACTGATTCTACTGTAAACTCATAAAAGCCTTTTTTTTTTTTTTTTTTTTTTTTTTTTTTTTTTAGAAAGCAAATTCATAGACACTCAGCAGGTAAAATGTTCCCACAAAAAGAAAAAATACAAACAGAGCGATCCGATTTCTCCTCTTGTCTTCAACTATCTAGAGCATGTGAGAGTGGTAACGTTTCTGTACTTGAATGAAAATGGCTAACCTAGTTTTTGAAAAGTTCTTTTTGATAATGCAGAATTGCATACACTTTATACCTGGAGTAATTAAAAACTGTATGTGGGGGAAATACTGGGGTGAAATGGTCTAGATTCTGTATGCTGCAGGTGTCTGAGCACGTCTGCAAGCCCTCCACAACGAGGAGGAAAGGAGGAAAAAGAAGCCCAGATTTGGGTCCTCAGAATCCTGTTCCTGTGACAATGGCCAAAAGGTGCTCGTGTAGTCCTGCAACAGAACTGAAATCCCAGCGAAAGCCCAGCCACCTGCAACTTCAGGGCAGGACTCCCTACCTCCTTACACCCCATTCTGGGCAGCTGCTTCCAGCCACCCGACCAGTGAGGAAGGCCTGGGCCCTTGGAAGGGGGAGCTGGACCAACCGAGTTCACGGTAGTTTTCTTTGCTTTTGTTTTATTTTCAACGTAAAGATGTGCTAACTGTCTGACCCCACCTGTTATGGAGAGCACTTGTTTGTTCGGCTAGAAAGGGCCCCCCTGGGTCTGCTCCGTTGCGGGTTTGTGCAGCAGCGGCTCAGGGGCCCAGCGGAGCGTGCACTGCGCCCACTCACGGCAGCTGCGACAAGGACAGAAGCAAGCGGATGTCGTCTGCTGTGGGCGGGGAAGGCCCGGGGTGGGCAGGCTGGGAGGGGCGTGGGTTCCAGAGGCAGGAGGGAGAGTCAGGGAGTTTTTTTATTTTTATTTTTTTGTTGTTTTCTTTTTTTTGTCTTTTTTATTTTTTTATGATTTTTTTTTTGTGTGTTGTTGTTGTTTGCTATACCGCGAGGTCATAGCCGTCATTCCGCTAATAGAAACTGACAGGACATGAGACAGAACTATCTGAGGAACACACACAATGACTAGAAATATATATAGAGAGAGAGACAGTGAAAAGACTTAGTTTACCTCTGAGAAACCATCCCCCCAAATAAATCCTGTATTAACAAGTGCAAAAACAAACCAAACAGATAAACCCAAATCAAAAGGAAAGCAAAGAAAACCTCCAAACATTAAAACACAGTGTATAAAATGGTGTGAGAAATTGAAGTCACTTTCCAGCCTTTTAGTCCATAAAAGGCTGTGTGTGTGTGTCCTTGTTTGGATTCAGGCCCCTCTTTTCCAGTTTTGCCCTCCAGGCCCTGCATGAAGTGATGCGCGGGTCGGAGCACCCAGGCCGTGACGCCGGTGGCCAGGGCGGCGGGCATGCTCCAGGGTCCAGCGTCCTTACTCCTTGCTGGCCGAGCGCTCGTCAAGTGCGTGGACACCCCCGAAGCCCAGGGCCGTGGCGTTCTGCGCCGCCGAGGCCGTGAGAACTGTGTGAAGGAGTATCAGCACGAGGACACACAGCCTGAGTCTGCTGGGGCCCAGCCTGGGTGCCGCTGAAGCTGGGAGCGACGTCCTGGGACAGGAGCCGCCTCTGTCCACCGTCCCCTTGGAGGGGGTGTTGGATTTTGCCTCTCTCCTGACGTCACAGCATTCTGGTTCATCATTGGTTAGAAAGGTTTCGTAGAGCCCTGGGGGGTGAAGAAAGGGCAAGGTTAACAGGCGAGAGGAAGATGGGTAGGAAGGCGCTCAGAGCGGACGGCAGCGGGTACTTTAACATCTGATCCACAACATCTTACGGCAATGGAACATTTTGTAAAGGAGAGTCAAGTCCATACAATCTGGGTCAATGGTCAACCGTGCTCTCAAACCAGTACTTTTAGGTTCCTCACTGCTCTTATTGTACTCTTGGTGGTCATCCATGAAAGTTCTGGGTTGTGATGAATACAGGATATAAGATTTCATTAGGTCAAAACCAGAACCTAAGGTTCTGGATCAACTTGGTGACCAGGAACATTCAACCACCATTTTCTCTTTAACAGGAATGTGATTAATTAATGCAATGCGTAAAGTGACACCCACTAGTTATGAGTTAGCATATTTAGCATATTTTATTTATGAAACCACCAACCAATCATAATACTGGAGCTACAGGAACCATGTTACTAATCGCTTCCTCTCAGGAACCTCACCAAGGCTCACATCTCCCTTTCTTGGTGAATGGGCTTAACATCTACACACCCAAAGCGTGACCATTTCCATTTGTAAATACTTCTCTTATTCTTCCATTTGCTATTCTATTGATGACTGCCTACATTGAAGCCTGTATTGTCTTTTGCCTGGACCACTGAGGGAGGAGTCTCTGCCTCATCCTTCTCCCTTTCCCATCCTCCAGCATCACTTTTTAGTGATTGTGGGTCTAGCTCACTCTCTCGCTCTCTCTTACTCTCTCTTCCTTTTTTCTCTTCCCTCATCACAGAACCTCTCCTCTTTCTCCCTTCTCTTTCCCCTTCTTCCTCTAAAAACACACATCGTTCTTATTTTTAAATTGATAAGTGGAGACTTTCGAAGTGACGAAAAAGAATAAAACAACTGGCTATCTAAACCTTCCAATCTCGTTTCTTGCTAGATTATAAAATTTTTACATGGTCGCTTAAGCCATTTTGTATCCTTTTTTTTAACTTGACTGAAACGTTTTTTCATGAGATTTAGTATGAAGTTCCTACACAAATTTTATTCTGTTACTCTCAAGCTTGAAAAACTTAAAAATGACGATAGAGTAGTTGTTAGGGTTAAATACGATGTTGTATGCAAAGTGCTTGGCTCAGTGCCTGGCACAGAGAAATAACTTGAAAAATTTGACTACTGTGAATTATAATCACTATTAATAGTGCCTCATTGACTCGACCTTACTCATGAAATCTAGTCTCCTTTCCTCTCTCTCCAGACTCACTGCTCAGTGCTCCAGACACCCTTAACTCTTGGCTGATCTCAGAACACGTGACACTTCCACCCACATATGTACCACGGCTCAAGCTTTCTTTCTGGAATTTTCTCCATCAATTCATAGAACTAACTCTCATTTCTCCTTCAGGTTCAGCTCACATGGAATTCCCTTTGTGAAGCCTACATTCATAGTCCTGGGCTCCTAGTGCATTTTGTGTAACACTTCAATAGAGCAATTATTATTTTTTCTTTTAATCACAATTGCTCATTTTCATGTCAATTTCCTTACTTATGTGTCACCATAAGAGCAAGAACTATACAGTATCAGCCTCGTGTTCCCAATATGTTGCAGAATGCCTGAATAAAATAGGTACTTAACGAGATTTGTTACACGAATAAGCTCAATATATATTTATTCAATAAAGAGTCTATTAAATAATATACACTGCAACCTTCAGTTTCTTTAAAAAAATGACCACGATATCCTTATAATGATGCTTACAATATTCATTTCTTCTTAGGCATTCAAAGGTAAACTTCACCTTCGCCTAGGTAGAATATGGAAAAAAAACTGAATTAATGAGGTCTGCAGCTCCGACATTTTTATTGTATGTATTTTATTCTTTTTTCAAATAAGATACCTCACTAGTAGACTAATCGTTTATTGAAGTATACGTTTTCCAAAATTATATTCTACAAAGAAGAGAGTTTATAGTTCAGATTATAACAATAGAAATCTAAAGGTCATTTAGGTCAACATTTTAGAATGTTAACAGTCAGAATATCTTTAACAATGTCATCCAGATAAGAAGCTCTTCCAAAGTTGCTCAGAAGCCAGCTCACTGATTTAGACCTAAAGTCATTTCAGAAAAAATAAGGCAATTTGTTCAGGTCAATCAATGTACTCTTCTTTTGGACTAAAAAATTAATACTCTTTCTTTTTACATTGTCCATCTTTTTAATAAGAATTTTTATTCAGAGTTATACATGCATATTGTAATCAAATAATTCTACAAGATATTTTATAAAAAAAAATTCCTCCACCTCCTCCATCCCAAACTCTTCCTTCTCAGAGGCAAATATTGCACTTTTTTATTTGTTTCTGTATTTCTGGAAATAACCTGTTTTATGCTTTTTGTGATTTTTCATTTTTTATCACTATCACTAGTAGATTCCTCCCCCCCCCGACCCCGCCCCAGGACATGTGAGGATAAAACATTCATTCTGCACCTTCTCCAGCCCATAGGTGACCCCCTTCCTCTATGGTAGTAAGTTTAATACTCGGTGTTCCTTTATTGGGATGCTGTAAAAACAATTCTCAACTCAGACGTGCAGTAAACTTTCATTTTCCATTCCAATTCCACTTTGTTTTTCCTAGAGCTAATACTTACTAATTCTTAGAGTTTTCTACGTAGTTACTAATTCAGCACCCAATACTTTGCCAGCTCTTTCCTATCAGTTGTATTTTCCTGAAGAACTATCTCCTGGAGTCTTTTACCATCTGGACTGGTGGCTTTTATGCCTAATGCATAGATTCCAGCCTGAAAACTCCAATGAACCTTCCTCTTGGGGATGCTGGCTGCCTCTTTCCCATGGATTTCCTATCTCCTGTTCCTTATACCTCTTTGCTTATTTTGGTGGACTCAGCATCTAGTATTTTCATAAGGACAAACTCTTGGGAGTAAATTTCTGAGAAGCTGTATGCCTAAAAATGTTTGCCTCATGTTTAATTGATTGTTTGGCTGAGTATGGAATTCTGGCTTAGAAATTCTTATCCTTTAGCTTTATTTGAGCGATACTCCCATATTTAGTTGTTGAACCTCTGGGACCTGTCCTTTAATTTTCTTATCATCTCCCTTGTTCATCACTTCATCCCTTGCTCTGCTTTCTGGAGGATTTGGTGAGCTTTACCATGAAATAATTTTTACTGAGTTTTTCTTTTTTTAAAAAAAATCACGTTTTAATTTCCAAGAGCTCTTTTATATGCTCTGAATTTTTTTTTTTTGAAGTGACTGTTCTCATTTCACAGTTGCAATATATTCTTTTATCACTCTGAGATTTTTACAGCACTTTTGTCGTGTTTTATTTCCTCCCTGCATGCATTCTGTTTTCTCCAGATCGCTTTTTTCTTCTTTGTCTCTTACTTTTTACGTGGGAAGCCCTCCTCATGTCTGTCACCCAGTCCAACAACTTTCTTCAACCATCTCCAAAAAATAGTTCCCCTCCCACAAAGAAATATGCCAGCACTTTTCTCTGGAGAGGGAGGCATGGGTTATGGAGATCTGACTGCCTCATATACAGACTTCCACCTGGTCTCCCTTATGTTGTCACCTCCTCCAAAGTATTTCATGCTGTCAATTTCTGTGTCTGGAGAGAGTCTTGGATGGAAATCTGGTTGACTCTTTGCTTCCTCTCTGCTGCTTTAGCATTCACTTTTCTAGGTGTCACCAAATCATTTCACATGCACCAATTTTCTTTCTAGTTTCTAAGAGGGTTTGGTTGTTGTCTCCTTATCCATTCTTCTGTCCTTTTGGATTTATGCCTAATAACGATTTCTTTTCTCTTGGGTCCGCCTAGGAAACTTTACTGCACTTTTCTCTACACCGGTCTGCTTTGTCCTGATCTCTGACTCACTCCTCCAGCCAGGAATGCTGCCTGTGGCTGGATTCTGCCTCAGTGTCTCCCCAGAAACTGAAGACACAGGGCACCTGCGAAGGGCCAAGCCAGCCTCAAATTTTTTTCCCTCTGCTGAATCCTTGTTCCCTAACTCCCTCACAGGTACAGTTCTGAGTTCTCTCTAGTAAACCGTCTGGATACAGATGCTTCCTGGGAAAGCCTACCTATAGCAGCCAACTCTTCCTCATCCTTCAAAGAAACTATATGAACATATTACCAAATGAAAATAAATAAGTTCTCAAACAATCTCATTGCACAAATATATAAGAGATTGGGATTAGGAAAGGAAAAGAGCAATTTTTTCAGTTAATGAAATGTTGTTCTTCTACAGTTTGCTACAAAATGTTCTATCTGCAATCTCTAATGAATCATTACCTATTTGACATTGAAAATAATAGTAGCAGCAATTATTCTATCTTATAGTACCAACCTCATGAATTATTTTTGACTTAAATAATACACATAAACTGTCTAGAACAGTGCCTGGCAGGTGGTAAAATGTCACGTAATATTAATTATTCCTCTTATAAGTTGGGATAAATAGTAGAGTCAGAATTTATTGTTAGGAAGGGCTTTAAAGAACATCTAATTCAAATTCTTTTTCTGTTTTCAATTAGTCTAAGCCACTCACAGAAAAGCCTTATTTTTTACAGCTCAAAACAATTATTCTAGTATAGTCAGTATAAATAACATCTAAGTACAGGAAAGACATTCTAAGGAAATCCTTAAAATAAACAAATATTATTTCAATATAACCCTTTATTATCTCAGTAATTTACATTTTGCCATCTTTAAATCCAGGAATATGAGACTAATTTTTCAAATATTTGAACTAGTAATATGCTTTACAATATCTTTCCAAATGCAAAAGTTTCTAAAACAGTGAAGTAAAAAGAAGGGGGAAAATTACCCCAAACCTGATTTCATTAGGATGAAAAAAGAAACAAGAAGAAACTGTTGGAATTTGTTTCCTCAACTTTTTATTAACACGGACACACATATACAGTCAGACCTCATTTTATCGCACTTCACTTTATTGAGCTTCACAGATATTGTGTTTTTTACAAATTGAAAGTTTGTGGTGACTCTGCCCAGCAAGTCTAAGGTGCCACTTTTTTCTATTTTTCATTTGCTCACTTTGTGTCTCTGTGTCACATACTGGTAATTCTTGCAGTATTTCAAACTTTTTCACTTTATTATATTTGTTATGATGATCTGTGATCAGTGATCTTTGATGTTACTACCAAAATTGTTTTGGGGGTGCCACAAACTGTGTCCACATAAGATGGCAAACTTAATCAATAACTGTGGTGTGTTTGCTCCACCGACTGGCCATTCCCCGTCTCTCCCCGTCTCCCTCAGGCCTCCCTATTCCCTGAGACACAACAATATTGAAATTAGGCCAATTAATAACCCTACGATGGCCTCTAAGTGTTCAAGTGAAAGGAAGGGTCACATGTCTCTCACTTTATATCAAAAGCTAGAAATGATTAAGCTTAGTGAGGAAGGCATGTTGAAAACTGAGATAGGCTGAAACCTAGACCTTTTGTGCAAAACAGTCAGATTGTGAATGCAAAGGAAAACTTCTCGAAGGAAGTTAAATGTCTACTCCAGTGAACACAGGAATAATGAGAAAGTGAAACAGCCCTAGTGCTGATATGGAGAAAGTTTGCGTGGTCTGGATAGAAGATCAAACCAGCCACAACATTCCCACAACATTAGGCAAAGCCTAATCCAGAGCAAGGCCCCATCTCTTCAATTCTATGAAGGCTGAGAGAGGGGAGGAAGCTGCAGAAGAAAACTTGGAAGCTAGCAGAGGTTGGTTGATGCGGTTTAAGGAAAGAAGCCATCACCATAACATAGAAGTGCAAGGTGAAGCAGCAAGTACTGCTGCAGAAGCTGTAACAAGTTATCCAGAAGATCTAGCTAAGAGAATTAATGAAGGTAGTTACACTAAACAACAGATTTTCAATGTAGATAAAACAGCCTTATACTGGAGGAAGATGCCATTTAGACTTTCATAGCTAGAGAGAAGTCAATGCCTTTAAGTGTCAAAGGACAGGCTGACTCTCTTATTAGGCGCTAAAGTAGCTGGTGACTTTGAATTGAAGCCAGTGCTCATTTACCATTTCTAAAATCCTTAAGAATTATGCTAAATCTACTTTGCTCATGCTATTAATGGAACAACAAAGCCTGGGTGACAGTACATCTGTTTACTGAATATTTTAAGCCCACTATTGCAATCTACTGCTCAGAAAAAGATTCCTTTCAAAATGTTACTGCTCATTGATGACGCACCTGGTCACCCAAGAGCTCTGATGGAAATAGACAATGAGATTAATGCTATTTCCATGTCTGCTAACACGACATCCATTCTGTAGCCCGTGGATCAAGGAGTAATTTTGACTTTCAAGTTATTACTTTTAAGTAATAGCTTAAAAAATTCATTTTGTAAGGCTGTAGATGCCATAGATAGTGATTCCTCTGATGGATCTGGGCAAAGTCAATTGAAAACCTTCTGGAAAGGATTCACCATTAGAGACACTATTAAGAACATTCCTGATTCATGGGAGGAAGTCAAAGTATCAACATTAACAGGAGTTTGGAAGAAGTTGATTCCAACTCTCATGGATGACTTTCAGGGGTTCAAGACTTCACTGCAGGACGTAACTGCAGATGTGGTAGAAATAGCAAGAGAGCTGGAATTAGAAGTGGAGCCTGAAGATATGACTGAATTGCAGTCATCTCATGATCAAACTTGAAAGGATGAGGAGTTGCTTCCTATAGATGAGCAAAGAAAGTGACTTAACGTTATCTCCATTCATTTTACATCTCTGATATATCATTGTCCATTATTTTAATTTTTCTTGATCTTTTTATATTTTTCTCTGCACTGTGTTCTACATCTAAGAATTTCACAATGATTGGAAAGGAGAGTTCCAACCATTTACCCATATTGTCAGATCTGTAGTGCTTGGTCTTGCCTTCATCCTCATACAATAACATTTCCAAACATTTTAAAATGTTTCTTTACCATTCCCTTTGTTGTCTATCACTTGCTGTGTGAACTTAAGTGCGTATCTTCTCATAATTTGTTAAATATGTGCAGTTATTAATTCTCCTAGAATTACATTTTTAAAAAATCACACACACTTGGACAAATTTGTCTAATTATCAGGATCACTGATGAGGAAGTTATCTAAATTTTGCTTCCTCCAACTCCTAATCCCTCATCATTTGGGGGGGCTATATAATCAGATGTTTGAAACTTATTTATTGTTAAATTACTAACATTTTTATATCTTCCCTCCCAGTAATGATTAATAACATTTGCATATTGTTTTATATGTACCTTATTCACGGATTATTTGGTTGCAATTAATAGAAACTCACTGGAGCTAATTTAGGCAACAAAACAAAACAAAACCTAGAGCAGCTAATGGGAGGAATATGTGAAAAATTCAAGCCTATTCCATGAGACACAAGACTGAGAGCACACAAGGGAACATGAAGAACTAAATTAAGAAATAGCATGGCCATCAGAACTAAGGGTGCTCCCTACAGCACTGGAATGATCTCTGTTTCCTGCTGCCCATCTCCCTCATTTATCTTTGGGCTTTTTCATGGAGATAGGACTTCATTGTTTTGTTCTCTTAATTCAGTGTCATAGGGGACTGACTGGAATTGCTGGGTTCCAGTGACATGCTCCTGGGGATGCAGATCGACGTGACTTATTTGACTGGTTTATGCTGGTCTCATCAGCCACACCAGAGAGAGATTCCCACAAAACAAACATAGCTGTGCATGTTGGTTCACTCTCTGAAAGAAAAACGTGAAGTCAGGGTTTTTCTTTCTGGTCAAATATGATATTTTCCACCTTGGAGCTTGCAGGCTGTTTCCTTCATTCTCAAAATTCAAGAATGTTTGGAATTTGATCTAATTTCCTTAACTTTGCCAGAATGGGAAGAACCACTTTAATCTGCCAGTAAGAGTGTCTCTAAGCTCAGGAAAGATATTTCCCAGTCTTCGTTTGGTTGTTATTTCTTTTGTTTCCTGTGTATTATGTGTTTTCAATTTATCACATTCCTTCTCATCATTTTTATAGTTTTGGTCTCCACCTTGGACTTTGCCTCTGTCTTCTTCAAGCTTATCCTCCACTGTGCTTACTTCAATCTCTATATGGTTGATACTACACGTGCATAACATATTTGCAATTGTTTTCTGTTGCCCTGCAATATATATATATATGTATTATATATATTAATCTAAATTAATTGTTATGTTTGCCTGCTTCCCAGCCAAATTTCCTTTCCACGTTTCTCCCCTTGTTTTAAAGGGTCTATATGCCCTTGAATTTTATTGAGAACAGATGCTTTCTAAAATTACCCTTGTAGTAACTTTTCTTAAATATATGCTATCATTCTGTCTCTCAAACTCTGTCTTCCTTCTTTTATGTGAAGTATATTTTATTAGGTTCCATATTTCATTTCCTCTGTGTTAAAAGTTGAATAGATTTGCCCTCCAAATATATCTTAAAGACCTAAATCCTAGTACCTCAAAAGGTGACCTTATTTGGAAATAAGGTTTTAAGAGACTTAATCCAGTTAAGATGAGGTCATTGGCAGGGTGTGGAGGGTAGGCGTGCATAATCCACTATGACTTTTGTTGGTTTTTGTTTTGCTTTTTGTTTGTTTTTATGTTGGGAGTGAGTACCTTCATAATTCTATACAGTGTGTTCATATGTCTATTTCTTAATCCAGTGATTTTAGGTCATATCTATTCTCAACTGACAAAGTTGAGTAGATTCATGTCTGTATAGTTCTCTCCTATCCCATTAATCTCATATTTGACCAGCCACTGCTTTTGTTCTAAACTATGGTTACATCTTCTTACATGTTTTCATTCTGTATGTTAATTTTGAAAATTGAAAGTGAAAGAAAAAAAATTCTTAGAGTTCATGTAATGCCATTTCATTACAGTAATATCATTCAAAGAATTTAAAATATCAGGCAAAATAGATGGTTACTTTTTACATTTTATCAATTCATAAAAATCATAAAAATTTTAGATAGCTTTATATTTGACTCACGATTCTCTTGCACATTTTTTCTGAGATTCTAGTTGTCTTTCATTCTTCATATAATCAGGAAAAATATTATATCTTCATCCCTATGTCACTAAATCCATTTCATAATCATAACAATTTCCGTGTTCTAATATGAACAGGTTATTTTCAATGCACAGATATTATCTTATGATTTATTTTACTCCACCACGAATATTGAGAACCTACATTACCCTCTTTCTTGTAATACTCTTTTGTTCTACTAGAGTAAAACTACAAGTAATGTTTCAGATGGGATATGTAGAAGGTAAACTTTCAAGAATATACACATTTAATTGAAACAGACTTCATTCTCCTATTTGAAAGACATTTTGCCTGGGTATAGGATCCCAGACTCACAATCTCTTCTTCTGATAACTTTGGAGGCATTACTCATTGCGTCCTAGGGTCCAGTGCTGTGGGAGAAAATTATGACTGTATTTGTTTCCTGTCGATGTTGTAGCAAATTACTACACATAAGTAGCTTGAAACACCACTCTATTATTTACTCACACTTCTGTAGGTCACAATCTAGGAGGGTTGGCTGGTTTCTCTGCTCAGTGTTCGCAAGGCCAAGATCGAGATGCTGGCAGGGCTGAAGTCCTTTTCAGGGTCTCCAGGGGGAAATTCACTTCTAAGCTCATTCAGGTTGCTGGCAGAGTTTGGTTCTTCATGCTTCTAGGACTGAGGTCCTTGCTTGCTGTTGGATGGGGCTGTTCTCAGCTTCTAGAGGCCATCCTCATCCCTCGGCTCCTCCTCCTCCATCTTCAAAGCCCACAGTGACAGTGTGGAGTCTTTCTCATTCTTCTAACCTCTCTGACCTCTCCTTCAGCCCCATCTTACCTGAATCTTACACTGTGTCTTTATGACTGACTCTGCCTTCTGTGCTTTTCAGAGCCTGTGTGATTAGACGGGACCCACCTAGATGATCCAGGATAATCTCCATATCTCACAACCACAACCTTAATCATAGCTGCAAAGTCCCTTCTGCCATGTAACACATTCACAGGCTCTGGGCATTAGTTCATGGGCCTCTTTTTTGGGGGAAGCCATTATTCAGTCTAACACACTTCACCCTCTGGCTCCCAAAGACTCACATCCATGCCACATGCAAAAACTCTTCATCCTATCCCAAGGTCCCAAGTCTCAACCCAATACAACTCAAAGTGCAGAAATCTCCCCTAAGTCTCATCAGTTCAAAATCCTCAGATTTCATTATCCGTATCACCTAAATTAGGTATTGATGTGACTCTAAGCATAATCCATCCCAGGATAAAATTCCTCTCCATCGGCGAAACCAGAAAGTAAGTTATCTGCTCCCAACACACGATGGTGAGACAGGCATAGACTAATAGTTGCAGACATTCTGCTCCAAAAAGGGAGAAGATGGAAGGAAAAGGGGGTCGCCAACCCAAATCAACTTTGAAATCTAGCTGCACAAACTCCATCAAGTTTCCAGGCCTGCTCATGTTTCTCTGCGATTCTCAGCTCCACCCTCTGGGCTCACATCTCTGTCCCCTAACTCATCTTTCCTTTCTTATGAAAAGTCGCATCTGTGTGCAGCTGAGTAGTTTCACTAGCAAGTTTCCGCCAGTAGAATTTTGAGGGTCCAACAGCCTTCCTTCCCTTCATCCTGTCTCTGTCCCTTTCCGTCCAAGCTGGTAGTGTTTTTGCTAATATAAACTTCTCCATTACTTTGTGAGACTACTATCTATGTCACAAGGGTTTACCCCGTTAGACAAGAAGCTCCCCCACAAATCCTCCCTAGATAATCCCTCCTCTACTTTTGGCTACTGCTCAAAGGGCTGAGGGGAATCCATGAGTCCCACCCTTAATCTCTTCAAAAGCCTTTTGTATAACTTAATATTCTGACCTTCCAAACTTTGTGAGGTCTTAGAATGGTTGTACAGCCATACCCTCAGAAGTTTTGTTTGGTTTTCTCTAGAGTATGCTTTCCTGACCACAATTTTTTTTATCTTTTGCCATCTTGGTAGACTGAGATTTTCCCAAATCATCAAATCTATTTCAGTGGATTCTACCGTTTAATAATTCTTCTCTCAGCGTATCTCTCTCCTTATGCATTTTATTATGAGTAGCAAGAAAAAGCCAGGTCACACCTTAAACATTTGCTTGGAAATCTCAGCCATAGAGCCAACTTCATGACTTAGCATCTCTGCTTTCCAGATAACTGCAGGACGCAATTCTGCTGACCTTTCTGATACCATTGAAGATGTTTCCAATTTCCATGAACATGTTCCTCATTCCTTTCTGAGCCCCCACTGGCAGGCTTTAACGACCATATTCCTACACCCTGTTCAAGGCAATCTGGGCTTTTTCTATCATGCTCCTCAAAAGTCTTCCAACTTAGGCCAGTGCCTGGTTCCAAAGCCACTTGCACATTTCTAGGTATTTGTTACAGCAACACTCCACTTCTGCGTACCGAAATCTGCGTTCACTTTCTATTTATAAAAAATTGTCACAGACATCACAGTGGCTTAAAATGGCATACATATATTATCTCACAGTTGTATAGGTTAGAGCCTGGGTTGGTTATGACTAGTGTCAAAGTGAAGTAGAGACATAAGTCAAAACCAACCCAGGCTCTAACCTATAGAACTGTGAGGTAATACATGGATGCCATTTTAAGCCACGATGATGTCTGTGACAATTTTTTATCAGGCTGAAATCAAGGTGTTGGCCTTGATTATCCAAACTGGGTCAGGAGTCTGGCAGAATTTAGTTTCATGTGGCTGTAGCACTGAGCTCCCTGCTTTCTTGCTGGCTGCCAACTGGAGACTCTCAGCCTCCAGAGACCACCTGCATCCCTGGCTCACGGCCCTTTTCTCCATCTTGAAATCTAACAACAGTGGGTTGAGTCCCTCCTACACCTTCCATTTCTGTGATTTCTCCTTCTGCCTCATCTTTCTGGCTGATACTTCTGTATTCCGTGATTACATTGGGTGGACCTAGATAATCCAGGATAATCTCCCTATTTTAAGATCAGCTGATTAGCCGTCTTAATTCCATGTGCAAAGTCCTTTGAGCCACGTAATGTACCATATTCATGGGCATATCAAGAAAGAAGATCATAGGGGCTAAAATCTTGGCTATGACACAGATGTTAATATCCTTCTCATTTCACTGAAGGCTTGGGTTTGTTATCCTCAATGAAATCTCTTCGGATATTTCATATATTTGTTGTTTTCGAAAATTTCAAGAAGATATGTCTACACGTGGTTTCTTCATAGCTTCTTCTGCTGGTCCCTTTCAATCTGACCATGGTTTTCTTCCACTCTGGAGAAATTCCTTCTAGCATTGCTTTGATAATCAATTCCTTTCCCCACTTCCACCTTCATACTCTTTTTGCTTTGTTTTATCCAAAAAACCTCATATGGGGTTGTCCCGGCCCTTCCATATAATGTTTTACTCTCTTGTCACCTTTAGTTGTCAAGTCTCTCCAAGAGGCAGAAGTCTCCTCAGGGTGAGTGAATGGAGATGAAATGGATGAATTGCAGCTCCCCTCCTAACACCCCCAAAAGGCATTACTAAGAAGCCTTCCTCACATCCACCCAGGGAGCTCATTCAATGTCTAGAAAGTCGATCCCTGGATTTTGTGGGCAGACACCACACTGCATAGACAGGAATGGGGATGATCTGTTGGCTCAGATATCTGCTCAGAGCCTTTAATCCATCAGAGAATTTCTGGTCTTTTTGTTCGGCTTTCTCTATGTCCCCCAAACAACCCATGATCATCAAAGGGTCCTATTGGAAGAACGGTTCCCACGTCTGCTGTGGTCTTTTTTCAGAGCCTGCTCTGAAGGCTCTCACAATTCTGGTTGCATTCTAGAGTCCTGCATTTGCCTTTTCTCTTCTGTACATTGTTTATTTAAAAATTTTTTAAAAATTATTTTTGGCTGCGTTGGGTCTTCGTTGCCGCGCGGGCTTTCTCTAGTTGTGGCGAGTGGGGGCTACTCTTCCTTGCAGGGCTTCTCATTGTGGTGGCTTCTCTTGTTGTGGAGCATGGGCTCTAGGCACGTGGGCTTCAGTAGTTGTGGCTCGCAGGCTCAGTAGTTGTGGCTCGCGGGCTCTAGAGCGCAGGCTCAGTAGTTGTGGTGCACGGGCTTAGCTGCTCTGCGGCATGTGGGTCTTCCTGGATCAGGGCTCGAACCCGTGTCCCCTGCATTGGCAGGCGGATTCTCAACCACTGCGCCACCAGGGAAGTCCTCTGTATACTTTTTAAAACAGTCTCCGTTTTCACTGTGTCCCATTTTCTAGGTTCTATAGCTTCTATGAATGTATCCCATTTTGTAGTTTTTACTTCAATTTCAATAAGAGTTAGAGACAGGTGGGAAATAAAAGCCTGCTTCAGCTTGCCACCTTGAACCAGAAGTCACACCCGCACTTAAATGCAATGGTTTACTCATCACCAGGACCATTTTTTGCCATCATGTAAATCCTGAGAGTTGCAAAAAATAGTTTTTGAAATTAGCATTTCACCTTTAACAGCCCTTCATTTTATATTTGCTGCAATAGTGGTTTCACACGCATATAACCTAGGATTTATTTAGAAATAACTTACAAAAAATATAAAATTAGCACTAGTATCCAAATTGTATCCACTTTTTTAAAGGTAAAAATAACATAAGTGACCTGTAGAGATTTTGCTAATTTTCTAGGATTATTTTATCATTGGGCTGGCAAAACAATATAAAATGAGAAGTCAGTCTCAGAAATTTAGAAACAAATTTCCAAATCATATGACCATCTGCAGAAAGAATGACTTAGGAGCATCTATATATTTACAATCTTTATAGTATCTTTTTTAAGCAAGGGCAAATTTTAAGTAATTAAGGTATACATTTGAAATAGATTAGTTTTTTTTTTTTTTTTTTTTTTTTGAGCAGAGTGGTGGCAAATGTATCAGATCCATATGATGAATTTTCAGGCTAACATCACACTGAAATCTAACTACTCCATCTTTCCTCTAAACACCTAGCATTCTGCTTATGTCCCAGAGAACAATAAATATTTGTTTAATGAGGGGAAGGAACCAAGGGATCATGAAGTAATACTCTGAGTTGTAAAAGACTGTGTTAATGCGTTGAATATATTAGCACATGGATATAACACAATAGTAAAATATAAGTACACGTATCAGGAAGAAAAGTGATACAGACTCTCAAGAATGGGCCACACAAGTACCTGCCTATGTAAAGGTCATTCAGAATAGAAAGCTAAGTGCACATTAGATAGAATAGAGATTGTTTTAAAAATGGAAAACCATACGCAATGAAATTAAAATCAAAGGCCCACAATAAAATGGCAAAGAAGTTCTACAAAGAATTCAGTCATTTCTTAAGACCATAAGCTAAATTGAGGGATAAATTAGGCATTCAAAATGTCTAGAAGCTAAGCAGATAATTTCCTCAACGATGGGTCCTAAATTTTTCTAGGATTGTACTAAAAGAACAAAGACTGTCTTCTGCAGTCAGAGAGAATACAGTCTCAACAGAACTAACACATGATGTTAAATATCACATTTTCATGGTTATCTCTCCTAAAATGGTTACAGTGATATTTTTAGTTATGAAAAATTTATTCTAAGAAAATAGGGAAGAAAAAAAATTCATGGATGAAGAAAATATTTGCTCACCAAATATATCATTTAATTTTCCACTCCATTCCTGATGATGCCTTTTAGGGTGGCCTTGATGTAGACTTTATAGGATGGCATGGAGGAAAACCATATCAGTTCCCAGAGGAGTGCAGCTGTTAGCATCTGTACAAACCATGAGAACATTGTAGGGCTCAAGGCAGGGGGTGCTGGTGGGACAGAAAGACTCATGTTCCTCTTCCTATTCTGATAAGTTCCCAAGTATCAGGGACTTGTACCAAGTGCAACTAGTAAAAGTCACTTGAGGAAGGAATAAGAATCTTGACTCCTCTTCCATTCCTGTGAACCAGCCATGGTTGCTAAGTGCTTTCATTTTTCCACTTGGGCTCCCCTCATAGATGGGAAGAGTGTTTATGGGATTTCATGAGGTGAATTTCAAGGATTCAGAGAAATGCGTTGAAGTGTGTCATATGAATCTACATTACAGGAGGATGTGAAAAACTGGATCTCTCACGGATGTTTCCGTGGCTTCATGTTGAGTGCTAGCTAGTTCAGCATTGTTACCCAAGAAGAAAATTGTATGGTCCTCGTTAAGAACATTACCTATTGTGTTCTATTTCTATTTATTTGTGTTATTTTTCTCTGTGAAGTGACACGGTGAGGATCACATACTGTAAATCAGTGTCATGTTTTTGTAGATTACCCAGTCTTTTTTTAATTTGGCAATCTTTAGTAACTATGACTCTGCAAAGGAAATATCCTTAAAAACAGGAAACTACGTAAATAAGTCTGTGGCTGCAGAATCTCAAACCATGACTTGTAATTGAAGAGACAGTTTTGCTAATGCTTTGATCCATCCATGAATGTATTTAGAGTACAAACAACATTTCCTGCTTTTCTTTCTAAAGAGAAAAACAGACTTTCTGTGTAATCACAGAATACATACAAAGCTATCCCAATGTCTGTGTCCTGCCTACACAGACACACATTAATGGCTTCAAGGCATGAAAACACCTCATAAATAGACCCGGACTTCAAAAATATGCTTTTTTAAAATGAGTTAGGGGAAAATTATTTTCCTAATTTGATCACCAGTTTTTGAAACATTAAATGTGAACAAAAGTAGTTGTGATTTTCATCAAAATATTTTTACTCAAAGATAATGCCAAAACTTAACTTGGTAGTACTCCGACTCTAAGGAAAAGCCAATATTCTAGAATCATTTATAGACAAGAAAATTGTCTCAATATGTTAGAGTTGACATTAAACTTAACAAAAAGAATATTAACTAGAATGATTAACTATCTTTATTTGTCAGATGTGAGTTGACAAAGAAGTTTAAAGTAAAAGAGATATAATTATTCTTTTTGGGGCGGGGGAAATAATAGGATTTAACACTCACTTATGACTCTTACTTGAGAGACAGAGAACATCTGTTCTTTTATAATAACAAAAGCATATATTCGTTCAATAGTTTTGATATCTACTGGTTTTCTGCTGATTACACTTTTAAAATATATAGAGAAAGACACATACATATATAGTAAAATGAGAAAATATTAAGATGAGAAAAGATTAGAATGAGAAACTGAGAAAATATGAAGAATAACAAAAATGAGGTTTTGAAGTATGTATCTCTCAGAGGCAAGACAGCACAAATGAATATTCTGAGAAGCCAGGCTCCTTGGGCCCCTTGTTTCCTACAAGAAAACAAAGATGCAAGAAAAGGAAAATGTGCACATGTGATGACAGAAAGAAAGAAAAAAGAAAGAAAGAAAGAAAGAAAGAAAGAAAGAAAGAAAGAAAGAAAGAAAGAAAGAAAGGAAGGAAGGAAGGAAGAAAGGGAGAGAGAAAAAAAGGAAGAAAGAAAAAAGATTATATATTAAATTAAGAATTAGACATTAGGAGGTGATATAAAAGAGAAAAAAGACCAATGTAAAAAAGTTCAAATACTAGTATTTAGTGACTTGAAACAACAAGGATGTGTAATATTTTGCTTACTCATTATAATACGTATGTCCACAAAGGAATGAGAAATGAGAAGTATAATACACCGCTGGCAAGAATCTATGTCGTTAAAACTTTCTGAGTTTTCGGCAATAAATATCAAAGGCCTAAAGTTTTGCATGCGCTTTTACCTGCCAAGTCCAATTCAATGAGTTTAGGGAAATGAATCAGAAGTGTATGGAAATACTGCAGCACAATGGATGGACCCAGAGGTTATCATACTAAGTGAAATAAGTCAGAAAGAGAAAGACAAATACCATATGATAGCACTTATATGTGAAATCTAAAATATGACACAAATGAACCTATCTACAAAACAAAACCAGACTCACAGAGATCAGACTTGTGGTTGCCAAGGGGGAGGGGGGAGGGAGGGATGGATTGGGAGTTTAGGATTAGCAGATGCAAACAATTATATATAGGATGGATAAACAACAAGGTCCTACGTATCATACAGGGAACTATATCCAACATCCTGTGATAAACCATAATGGAAAAGAAAATGAAAAAAATATATATGTATAACTGAGTCACTTTGCTGTACAGCAGAAATTAAACACAACATTATAAATCGACTCTACTTCAATAAAATTAAAAAAAAAAGAAATGTATGGAAATAAGTATGCATATATGTTCTTAGTAGAATTTTTTTTTTTTTTTTTTTTTTACATAGCAAAAAAATGAACATGAAAAGAAGTCCGGTAATTAGTAAAACACTCAAGTAATTTACATCATAATCATATACTGTATTATCATGCAAACATTAAATTATGCTATAGGGGCTTCCCTGGTGGCGCAGTGGTTAAGAATCTGCCTCCCCCAGTGGAGGATTACTGGACTGAATGTCAATATTATGACATAGTATGAGTGTGTTTCATGTTTGGTAATTGCAATCATTGTTGCTTTTGTTGTGGTCATCCATGTACAATGCTTGGTGTCAGTCTATTTATCTCTTGTAAAAATAAAATACAGTGTGTGTGTGTGAAAAAAAAAAAAAAAAAGACTCTGCCTCCCAGTGCAGGGGATATGGGTTCGAGCCTTGGTCTGGGAAGATCCCACATGCCGCGGAGCAACTAAGCCCGTGAGCCACAACTACTGGGCCTGCGCATCTGGATCCTGTGCTCCGCAACGGGAGAGGTCGCGATAGTGAGAGGCCCGCGCACCACGATGAAGAGTGGCCCCCACTCGCCGCAACTGGAGAAAGCCCTCGCACAGAAACGAAGACCCAACACAGCCAAAAATAAATAAATAAATAAAAATTAAAAAAAAAAAAAAAGATGGGCAGAATGGATGGAATAACCAGATGCCTACTCTTTATAAAAAAAAAAAAAAATTATGCTATAGAAGCATATTTAATCATTCAAACTATTCATGGTATAAAATGTTGTTTTCCTATTGGTGGTAGATGATGGATTTTCTTATCATATTCTTTTTGCTGATGGACACTTACTAAATGTTTTTTTTTTTTTTCTTTTGGAGTCTTAGTTGAGGCATGCGGGATCTTTCGTTGTGGCACGGGCTCTTTGCTGTGGCTTGCAGGCTTCTCTCTAGCTGTGGCGTGCGGGCTTCAGGGCACATGGGCTCAGTAGTTGTGGTGCGCGGCCTTAGTTGTCCCAAGGCATGTGGGATCTTAGTTCCCCGACCAGGAATCCAACCCACGTCCCCTGTACTGGCAGGCGGATTCTTTACCACTGGACCACCAGGGAAGTCCTGACACTTACTGAATGTTTTCAAATAATTAAGCATGCATTTTCTAGTATAAATATAATAACAGATATTACTTTACAGAAAGGTTGTTGTGAGTTTTTAAGATATTTGATGAAAATGCTTAGATTTTCAAAGAGACGCCATCTTTTCTCTAATCTATTGGCACTACAGGAACAGTAAGCCCAGCGTTTCTGATGAGGCTATCCCGGCCCTCCCTGGGCACTTAACCAGCAGAGGCTGGCTGGGAAAGGCACGCAGGCTTCCTTGGTCTCTTTGGTGAGGGGGCATCTATGCGGTGGGCAGCTGTTGTTTAGTTCAGGGAACATCCGTGACCCCTCTGGGAACAGCACCCAGATTTTATTTTGGGGAAAAGGCTTCCTGCACTCCACGGATGTGGTGCAGGTGAGGCTGGGCCAGCCCCTCCCACATGCAGGAGGCCTGGGACTTGCCTTATTGACCTGGACGTTCCATCTCCCTGGCTACAGGGATTGCTCAAGTGTGGACACGTGACTTGAGCCACACGACTGGACTCCAAGGCTGGACTTCAGCAAAAATTATGGGAATGCGGTGATCTCTTCCTGCTGCGGTTCCCAAACTGAGAGGTTATAAATCTGTAGCTGCTGGTGAAATCAACTAACAAAGAGAAAAACAGAGCTCAGAGGTGGGGTCGGGGAGCCAAAGCTCGACTTGGAGCTTTGACAGAGCTCGAGAGAGTTATTCTCTACATGGAATCTCTCCTGTATCTCTATGCTTCAGTATATCTCTTTATGTCAGCATATTTCTACCACCTATCTATCTATCTATCTAATGAACAACATCTTCCCTGTTTATTTCTGGACGATGAATTCCCTCTTTGCTTCAGTCAGTTCCAGTGGGGTTTCTGCACTTGCAGGACGCCTTACCGACACACATACTCTCCTCATGGAGACACTGTGAAGCTTTAATGAGACGGTGGATCTTAGGTGCTTGGCTGAATGTCTTATGCTAAGTGCTCATAATTAGTAGACAGTAATAATGCTGGGAGTGGTTATAACAATGACAGTGACATACATACACAGTAAGGTAGCCTGGAAGCTAGGGATGAAATCTTCATCATGGATCTTACCCTTGTTTGGGAAATCATCTGCTTAAACCTGGGAAAACATAGTTTCTCTGTATTCCCTTTGCACATCTGTAAATCTGTGATAATTACACTCTCTATACTTACATCTCAGAGAAGTTATAGAGATAAGTGAATGGTTCCCTTCCTCTTTGATATTTTGTTAATACATTACAGGCAACACCTCCAGTCTAGTATTTATTCAATTTGTTTACTTCCGCAGATAAACTTGTGTTTCTCAGGTTATGAACCACATCTATTAATCCTCTTTCTATCACCAGCATCTAGCCCAATAGCTGGTACATGATAGATGCAGGAGGGCAAAATGATGCCCCCCCCCCCAGAAGATGTTACATCCTAATCCCCAGAACCTATGAATATCTTGTAATGTGGCAAAAAGGAATTGAGGATGCAGAGGGAATTAAGGTTGCTAATCAGTTGACAAAATAGGAAGTTTACCAAGTGAGACTAATCTCATCACACGAGATCTTAAAAAGGGAGAGAGGTTGAGTCCAGCGGGTAAGAGAGATGTGACGTGTGAATAACTTGCTTCTCCACTGCTGACTTTGAACTTGGGGCAGTAGGACCACAAGCCAAGGAACGTGGGTGGCCTCAAGAGGCTGGGCACTCTCCTTGGTGGACGGCCAGCAAGGGAACAGGGACCTTGGTCCTACAATAGTGAGGAGCTGAATTCTGCCAACGGTCTGAATAATCAGGAACCAGGTCTTCTCCTAGAGGTTCCAGGAGAAACTTCGATTTCAGCCCAGTGAGATCCAACTTCTGACCTACAGAACTGTGAGATAACATATCTGTGCTGTTTTGAGCCACTAAGTTTGTGGCACTTTGTTAAGGCAGCAACAGAAAACTGATGCAATGAGTCTTGTGCAAATTTATGTTGAATGAGTGAAAATGCAAGAGAAAATACTTAGGGCGGAACAGAACACACTTCTTAGGAAGTAAAATGTGGAGGAGAGAATATAATTTCCTATACATCTACCACATTTCTCCTCAGACATTTCTCTCTAGCATAGCAAGCGTTTTACAATAAAAGTAGGAAGAGCTTATGACCCTCTGGAGTCAAGCTTGTAATGAGAAGATCACGACGGAGAGAAGGTTGGCTACTCCAGTTGCAAAATAAATTCTGGTGAAAAGGGAGAAAACAGAAGAGCAGTGAACCGTGCCAAGTCAGGGAGCCAGATGCCTTGGCTTCTACTGATGGCTTCAGTGTGAACTCGGGGAAGAGACTTGGCATCTCTATTCTTCAGTTTTCTTTTCTGCTGGATTTAACCACTGAGCTATCATGTGGGATGAATATGACTGAGGAAAGCCCGTGCCTGCTTCCTCACTTGTGCAGACTTTTCTAGGTGATCACTGAATCCACTAACAGTCCCGACCTCAATCCTCTTTACGGTCCAGACCCAACCGTGCACAGAGCCAACGGGAAACCCAGCCTCAAGAGCTGGACAACAGCTCATGTCCTTTCAGCTCTAAACCGCCGTGACTTTACATATGGCGTTTCCCTAATTACACGTTCACGTTTGCTTCTTTTGTGCTAATTGATGGAGCTCGTGATTTTTAATACACTTCATGCTTTTCCTGATGCTCCATGCATTTAAATTTTATCTCTTTGTGGAAAGAATAATAGAAGCGAACAGGGATATAAACCAGTCTTCTTGTAAGGATTAAGATTTGGAATTTGAAAGCTGTCCACAAATCTCATGAAACTGTTATATAAAATTATATAAAATTATATAAAATTATATAAAATCATGAGTCTGCATTTCCTTCTGACAAGAGTAGGCTGGAAATGATGCGAACAAACACATCCCAAATGGAAGACAATTTATCTCGAGGTGGAAAGTTTATTTAGCTAGGTTCTCCCCCCACCCCGCTTTTCATTAGGATTTATTTTTTAGAGCAGATTTAGGTTTACAGCAATGTTGAGCACAAAGTGTAGAGTGATTAGATTTTCCAAAAGAAAAATTCACTAACTGCAATTTCATGACATGAAAAGTTTGCAGATTCAGGTTTCAAATCTTCTAATCATGAAGCCATGAAAGGGTGGACACAGTACACACAACAGCTTTGCAAAGAGAATGTGGTTCTAAATTCCTTCAAAAGGAGATTTGTGAAATTCATGAAAATCATTTTATTTTACAATTAAAACCGATCCGTTCTGGTTAATACTCTTTCTTCTTCATCATTACTCTCTCTGCATAATTATTATCCTCTAACTCCTCTTGGCTGAGTTCTCTCTGTGCCTTTATAATTCCTTTTTATTGCTTCCTCCCCTCTAATCCTCTAGAACTTTTGAAGTACGCAAAATCTGTCTTCATAGAAGGGTTAGACATTATTCTCTTCTTGAACAAACAATACTGAATGTATCTGTTCTATTCCAAAATTGCCAGGCAGAGCTCAGAGCCGCCCTAACAAAGTCCCACAGACTGGGCAGCTTAAAAACAGTACTTTATGGTCTCACAGTTTTGGAGGACGACAGTCTGAGGTCAGAGCGTGGGCAGGGGTGTAGGTGATGGAATTCTCCCTGTGTTTCTCCCCATTGTGTTCCCTGCGGGTATGTTTGTGGGTACGAATGTCCCCTTGTTATAAGTACACTTCTGTGAGATGAATTGAGATGTTAGAGCCCTAACTTCCTGCACCTCAATGTGAACGTATTTGGAGATGGGACCTTTAAAGAGATGACAGAGTTAAAATGAGGTCTTTAGAGTGACCCCTAATTCAATGAGATTCCTTATGAAAAGAGGAAATTTGGACACCCAGGAAGACCCCTGGGTGCACACACAAAGGGAAGACCTTGTGAAGACACAGTAAGATGGTGGCCCAAGGAGAGAGGCCTTTGGAGAAACGAAACCTGCCAACACCTTGACCTTGGACTTCTGGCCTCCAGGACTGTGGGATAATACATTTCTGTTGTTTAAACCACCCTGTCTGTGGCATCTTGTTACACGGCAACCCTAGCAGATGGTCTGCACTGGATTAGGGCCCATCCTGATGACCTCACTTTAACCTGATTACCTCCATAAAGACCCTATTTTCATATACGGTCACATTCTGAGATACTGCGGGTTAGGACTTGAATTGGGGGGCAGGGGGCAATTTAACCTTGACGCTCAGTTTGGGGGGCCCACTTAAAATGTAAATTCCATAAGTGAGGTGTCACGTCGTTCATCAGGCTTAAAGTCCTAGCATCCCAGGTGAGTAAGCAACGTGCATGATGAGGACTGAACAGCATTCCACCTGAGTCTTTATCTTGCCTGTGACAGGAGGATGGAACGTGAGGGACAAAATGGCTTTCAAAGGAGATACTGATATTCTCTCTGACTCCAACAGGGGGACATGTTGTTAAAGTGCATCCACCTGTCAGCCCCCTTTCTGGAATCGTCAGAATAACGCCGGCAGACGGAGGCAGGCAGGAGGCAGCTGGTGGCCCTGCAGGGTACAACCTTCACCCCCTGGCTTCCTTGGGCTTCTCCCCACCTTGGATGGCCCCTTCTTCCTCATAACAGGGCCCACCACAGATCGTTCCCCATTAATTAATTCATTCCAAATTTGTTTATTGAGCACAAACTGTGTCAAACACCTTTCTGGGCACCGGGCATACAGCCATAAACAACATACATGTTCAGATAAATCTCCCAAAGCAGGAAGAGAATGCTTCAGGATATGAAAATTATTTCCAGAGAAAATTTAAAAAATTATTTTGAACAATGACTGCGTCACGGATATAAAAACTGACCTCCTACATCTTACTAATTTGAAGACAACTTCACATTGAACCCAAAGAGTAAACATTATAATGATCTGATACATTAGAAATTACGACTAACAATAATCATCTCATCTGGTAAAGTCAAGCCGAACCACCAAAAAGACAAGATTTCAAAATTGAGACAAATTGGTTCACTTTCCATTTTTAAAATGTATCGAATGCATTATTTCCTTATGGGACTCAAACCTACTGAACACAATGCAGAAGGTCATTTAGATGCACAATTATTTAGGCAAACGTTTTAGAGACCTTGAGTCCTTGTCTTTACCCTTCATAGTAATATATTTGTAGGTTTGCATGTGTGCAGTCTAAAAAACTTGCTCACTCATCTGACTGAAAAAGCCAGCTATCTAAGCACAAAATCTTCCAGAGAACTGTGCCAGACACTTCTCCTTTCTTTAAGCAGAAAGAATGGCCCAGGTAGAAAATATGTGTGATGTTTATTTTTAACATAATATGTGATGTTGTGAAATCAGGACGTGTGTGTTGAACTACTGGAAACGGCATTGCACACACCACAATCTGTGTCCCCACCTTCTCTTTCCCTACGGGGGGACCTTCTCCAGCTGGACAGCAGAAAGGAGACATTTGCTTACAGGTTAATTTCAGGACGGACCGAATGGCCACTTCCCGCTCCAGCAGTGATACAGACACTGGACTAATATATAGCCAGGAAATGTGGGTCTATCCTGGTTTCTGCAATAATAGGTTGCAGGGGGTCAGCTCTCTTTAATCCTATATAAAAGCAACATCAGACTAGATGACGTCTATAATTCAGGCTTGTTCTCCAATTGACTGAATCTATAATCACGTGAGATCACTGCAATGTCCAAAGCAGTTCGGTACCCAGAACAGCTACAGGGTGGGGATAAACACTTCACAGAGAGGCTTGATTGCAGAGATGTTTAACTGCAGATGAAGTTAGTAAACGCCTTCGCTGAATAAGGCTTCGCCTGTTCTAGGAGATCCCTCTTTGTGCAGAGTTACCCTTCCAAAACTGAATTCCAGAACTGAAATTCTTCCTTTATCTTACTACTCTGCTGCCATGTCAGTCATAAACAGCTCTGAGTCTTGTCAGTCACGAAGCTTTCTGGGGATGATGTGAATCTCTGCAGAACGATGTGTATTTCACCCTCCTCCTTGCTCTAGGGAAGCTCTCTAAATGTTTTCATTCAACCTCCATCTGAGCACAGACCAACCAACTCATTGCCCAAGATGCCCTGCCCTGGTCCTGTCGGAGCAGCATTCAATAGTTCTGGCTTCAGTAAAGGATAGTCGTCCATCCTAGGGAGTTCAGAGGTCAAGACATACCGGCCAGGCCAGTAAGTTACGCTGCTGCTACAGATTACCAGGCAATTGTGAGATGATGTCACTAGGATCCTCTCCAGGTGGCATCAAGGAGGACAGCTTTCTGCTCAGTGCACCTGCGGTGCCCACTTACCTGGGAACAGGCCAGGAAGTGGCTGCAGGCTCCGCCCTTCCTGGCTCCAGAAGCAGCAAGCTTGGGGCTCCCTGTCGTAGAGACTGGACACACCTCGGGGCTGATTCAACTCCACGCCATGCAAAAGCTCCAGGCATGGTTTCCTCAACTCTCCCTGGTCTAATCCCTTTCATTTCTCCTCTTAGATCAGGGAAGGTAGAGAGAGAAAATGCAGAGTACAACGTGGACTATGTTAGAACTTCTCCAAGGTTTGTCTAGGTGTGCAGGCTTGGGAGGGTATGGTCAGTTTTATCAGCACACCTGGAGGTAGATGAGTTTATCACCAGTCCTTCCTGGCTCTCCAGCGAGGGTCATGCAGGGGGACCTGGAGCGAGATGCCAGCCTCCATCAACACAGACAAGGATGGACTCTTCATTGTCTGGAGCTGGGGTGCTTTGCCCTCATTCTGGACCAAGGGGCGTCCATCTGACTCAGGTTCTGCCTGGACCAAGGGGCTCCCGTCTGACTCAGACTCTGCCTGGACCAAGGGGCGCCCGTCTGACTCAGACTCTGCCCTCAACACCCAGGAGGGCTGAGTGTGCCGGAGACCCAGACCCATCAGCCACTTGCAGAGATGAGGAAACGGAAACCCAGCGGGTACGGCTTTCCAAAATTCATAGCTATGGGCAGAATCCACCAACCTCATTTCTACTCCGGGGCTCTTTCCCTGCATTAGTCCCCTCGCTCAAGGCCAACTTGAACTGTTGGGGAAGCACACGGAGGTGGACGTCGGAGAAGATGATCTTAAGTACGAGGACCTGAATGCAGGTCTAACTACATGAATTTAATAAGCCTCCAAGAGTGCAGTGTTTTAATGGAGGACGATGTCCCAAACACATGAAGTTACTACATGCTACTGAAGTGCTTAAAAATAACTTATTTTCATATTTATTATTTATTCTGATCATACTATCTTCCTTCACATTTCTCTTTTGGTCTAAATTTATATATATACATATATATTTATATAAAGATTTTGTATCTATATGAAGATTCTGTATCTATATATTTTGTAGATTTATATATATATATGTTATATATATATAAAGACTTTGTATGACATCACATGGTGCTATAACTAGCTGGTATTTCATTATTCCTTTTTCAGAAAAAAAAGACCCTTGAGTTTTAGAAAATAATCAAACGTATTCACACACTAGAGAAGGTACGGAGATTAAAGATATCATAGACCTCCAAATTAAAATCTATAGGGAACAGATTTTTCTACTGAAATACTACTTTGGTGAGAAAATCTTTTACGTAATCTTTCTAAAAATCTTCATCAACCCCCCAGACGTGTCAGAATACAATTTAGGGAATGTTTTTTCACAGTTGTCAACTCTCTCCTGTGAATGACACGCAACATTAAAAAATTCCTTTCTGACTCGATCAATATGCATATCCAAGTATTTTCCCCCATCTTTTTCTCTCAAAGGATTATTAATAACGACTTTCCTTGCCTGCGGGAAATAAACCGCTTTAGGTCCCCTGCAGACGCAGAGCCGCGCCACCAGGGGGCGCCCGTCCTCCATCACTTCATTATCAGACCTGTCACCCTAACGAGCAACAGCCCGCCGTGTTTTCCCAGGAGGCGGAAATATAACCTCATCCTTGTCACAGCTAAAAAATGAAATGCAGAATCTACACAGAATTCTCAAAATGTTTTATCTCCATTGTCAGTAACCCCCAGCAGATCTACTTTTACTTTTTTTTTTTCTTTCAATAATTCACCTATGAAAAAATACAGCAGCAAATCATGTAGGGTCTCTCTTATCCATCAATCAAGTGGCAATTTTCGTAATGTACGTTACCATAGCACCCGCAGCCTGAGATGCTCTGCTACTTCTGTGTTGTTAGTGTTGGCTCACCATTCCAGGTAAGCAATCAAGGATTTCTCGAGGGGATTCTAGAAGAATGCGAGGGAGTGTGCAGGGGGGAAACCCGCGTAATTATCACGATGATGGGTTGACAGCCTAGAACCCACGAACGACTCCACCCCGTCACTTTGAAGACGAAGAAACAGTTTCTAAAATAGCAGAGTATTGTGTGAACCCAGCTTGAGAACAGAACCCACCTTGAAAAGTTTTAACTCAATAAAGCCTGACATCCAATGACGGGCTTCACCCTGACAGCACCTTGGAATTTCTCCCTAATTAATTTCTCAAACACCCCTTCAGCGACGCGTCAGTTTTATCCTCTAACAGAAAAACCAAGAGAGAGCTCAGGCGAAGTGTCCTTCCTTCATCACCTAAAACAGAAGCAGAACTTAACAACAGGAGGAGGCTATTCTCTCCCTAGTTTTGTGGTTAGAACATCTGTCCTTCACCTTCAGTAACAGCCTCAGTCAAAGACATTGTACAGTCATGGACATGCATTCTCAGATATTTCATTTTTTAAAAACAAGCTACCGGCTTGCTAAGGATCATAGCAGCAGATGACCAAAATATAGGCACGTAAAACACTCCCATGTAGGACATGGGTAAGTAATATAAGCCTCATAAAGAAATGATGCAATAAGGTTGCATCTAATAACTTACCAAAATTTTAAATAGCTCCTGATTATTTAAAGGAATTTTGTCTGTTCTGAACCCTCTGACCGGTTCCCTGATCCCAAGGACTGAGATGTACTTTTGTCGACGGATGACAGGAGTTCTAAACATCAGTATATTCCTAATAAAAGCCCAGATGACAGGAGGAGCTGGAGTCCTGTAATCCCAGTCTCTAAAAGACTGGATGATGCAGACGACGCTAGGAGAAAAAGCCGTAATCACACCACTGGTTTGTCACCATGGAGAAGCACCTTGAACAAAACTGACCCTCACTTGGACAGCATCTGCCAGCGAGCCTTTTGCAGTCACGTGCTCACTGAGTACTTTTCTGAGATTGATTTTTAGAGGGCATCTCTTTCCTTCTGGAAGCTTCTGAATTGGATGTATTTCCATTAGTAGGGAGACCATTATTAAAGGAATCTGAAGGAACCTCCGTCTATTCCTTCAACTCTTGATGATAAATGATTATATTTTTCAGCATATAGAATGGCAATAAAACCATTTATTAGTTTTTTAAAAAAGAGGAATTACTGGAGGCAAGGTGAAGCCCAACCTACTTGGTGAATTCCTTTTAGTGAAATTGGGTTTAGTGATTGTCATTTACTCATTTCATTGAGGGGGGAGTCCAGCAGATGTGCTGTACTGTGTGAGCTGAAACGTGGCTATGAGCCTGCTTCCCAGTGGGCCTCAGGTCATGTGCAGCCAACCGGGGAACTAGGAAAAATACTCCCATTTCTCGACTAGACTTAGTCTCATTCTGAGTAGAGAAGACGCTTCAATCAAAATGCATAAAAGGTGTGTGAGATGACTCAACATTTACTCCAAGTTTACCTGAAAGGTGAGTTCTTTGGATCTTCACGTCTATCTGTAAGATGTGAACCTTCAAAGACTGTGTGACAATGTTTGGGAACAAATGTTTTATATGTAAAAGTCTTACTAGTTTCCCTACAAATGTGAGGCCACTGGGCTCCTGGGCAGGGTTTCACCAGTGGCCCCGGGAGCTCACTTCTTCCCAGAAGGAAATGTTCTGGGGGCCCTGGTGTCTGGGACCCTCATCAGTAGTGACATGACAGCAAGCGATTCCCACCTGCAGAAATCTCTCCTGTTCAGGTCCAGCAGCAAAACTCAAGGGACCTCTGTGACCCAAGGTGGATAAAGGATGGCTGCTAGTGACCAAGACACAGAAGAATTCTTCCAGGAAGCCTGGGTCACAGCTTAGAAAAGAGGATCAATCTGAAAATTAGTACCATTTTTTTGTCAAAAATTTTCACAGCACTCAGGGACCAAATGCCTTCCTAATTTATTCTGCACATTTTTGAGAAGTAAGAAAAAGAACATAGGCCCAGCTGACAGTGGGGAAAGAAGAGTCAGATTCCCAAATATTCAGTGATGAGATTCTCCCAGAAAGCTTCTAATTTTGGTGGCATTTTCCCCTGGATCCGACAAATGACAAATCTCTCTTTTCCTGTTTGTTTTCCTGAATGATGTAGATGAAAAAATCTGACTTTGAAAGACTCAAAGGCAATTATAAGACAGACTTTCTGCACATGTGCGAAAAGAGATTAATTTCCATGTTTAGCTTTCTGATGGCCTTGAAAGTGTATAGGGAAGGCGATGAACATTCAATCCTGTATTTCAGATTCAAACATACAGACAAGAGACAGGAAGCAGGAGGAGATAAAGACAGATGCCTCTCCTTTCACCTGAGGTTCTTTTCTGCTCTGAGAATCTACTGAAGCTGCTGACCTTCTCTAGGAAAAAAGCTACATGCATGAGAATGAACAAGAATACAACCTTTCCATAAAATTCCAGAAGTTTCTCAGAAGTCCTAAAATCACGGACACCTCATTGACCCTTAAGTCAAGAGATGAAGACCTTATCTTGATGACCATTTATTCAAGTTTTGTGTGGAAGACAAATAAATGAATAGCCTGTGACTGGTGAATTTTGGCTCAGATTCAAAGGAAGAAGGTGTTAATATCTTCCTTTCTTCTTTCCTTCCCTCTTCCTTCCTTTTTTCTCTCTCTCTCTTCGTCTTCCCAGTAGAGAGGAACTATATGAAAAATGATCTCAGCATCAAATCAGTGGAATAACAAAAATAATTGGTAAATCACTTTACATTCCACAAATCGCTTCCTTACGTACAATGGCTCTTGCCTTTGGATGACGTATCTCGTGCCGCTTCTCTATCTGTACTCCTCTCTGCAGACATGCCTGAGGGGTATGGCTATCACTAATGTACTAACGAGAAGATGGTGGCTCGGAGAGAATGCATTAATAGAAATAGGAGGAAAGCCCATGTCTCTTAACCTTCATCCAGATATTCTTCCCATAAGTTTGGGCAGCATAAAAGTCATCCAGTGTGTAGGCAGGCTTTTAGGGGAGAGCTTCGCTGGACAGTCTCTTGATAGCGCATCACTTAGAACAGTATGGGTTATGGATAGGCATGGAGATAAGTGCTCTAGAAAGAATCTGATAAATTCTCATGTTGAACATCTCAATATGTCACTCTGCTTAGAAGGGTCTCACAAAGTTTATTATAAGAAGAGGGGTTTTCATGTTTCTTCGTACATATGATGGTGTCTTATCCTTAAAACTTGAAAACGAAACATGCTACAACTCAAGCCATCCAGTTACAAGGACACGTAGCACGTTTTTACTGAGAGACTGTGGAACAACAACTCTGATTATCACATCACTGCGGCAAAGTGGATTGTTCTCACTTGTCTACTCAGCATTTATTTTTAAAAAGCAATCTACTCTTATCCTTTGCATCTTATTCTATGTCTAAATTGTGTAACACTTATAAATATCCAGAAATTGAATGCTGCTATTGGTGTTCTGCCCAGTCTGAGTCATTTGGTGAAAGACGTAAACTATTTAACCAGACCCTAATACACATACACACACATGAGTAACTTAAATGGGCATTTCTTTATACTCTCGATACTTATTTAAGATAAAGTAACATAACACTTCTCAGAAAATAGATTTGGGACCTAAACTTGTTACCAATTTGAAGAAGAAACAGAATTTTACCGCCTTATCACGTCATCTGTTCTTAGGTTAATACAAAGATAAGGCAGGTAGAACCCAACCGACTCTAAGTCAAATTTAAGCAAATCCAAAGATTGCTGACATTTTTCCATTTTATCCTTTTACAAACTTAATGATGGTGGTCATAGGTAGATGACACATCACGTGGCAACATCTCCAAATCAGCTTCGGGGTCCTTTCAGGGCTTCTGTGAAGGAAAGCATGGAATAGTCCCAGCCGAATCTTCAGGGTTACATCGGTGGAAGGAAACCCCCAACCAAACAAACACCACATAAGAAGCAAATCCACCACGAGAGGCTGGGTGCCAACACCTGCCCTGCACTGTACCTGTACAGATGAAACTGGAGAGTCCCCCGTAGATGACTTCATCATTGTCGGGCAATATGAACGGACACCTCGTCTGAACCTCCAAACAGTATTGCTTGCAAGGAATTGTCTTTCTGCAGTTCAGCTGTGCGACTTCAAAATACTGGGAACACAGCCAGGCTTTGTAGACAATCTGAAAAAGAGAAGAATCAAAAATAGGGCGGGATGACAACAGTTCTGACTAATAAAGGACATGCTGTACTGGGAGAAGCATGTTAGGGTTTCAAGCGGATCATAAGAAAACTCACACTTGGAGAAAGCGTATTCACACAAGGCCAGCTGCAAGTGACGTCTTGGCAACAGAGCAAAACATGTTTTGATTGAGCCCCTAAGAGAATGCAAAAGGTAATGTGGCGTTTGAGGGGATGTAACTCATGTGAAAAACAGTGGAGTTAAGCCGGGCCTGAAGTTTGTAAAATCCAGTGATATACAAGAAAGGAAATAACTGTGGATCCACCGTGGTTATTTACTGCAGGGTACGAGGTGAGCCCTGCAGACACCGGCTATTCCCCCCAAGGGCACTAGATGGCGCTAGGCCCCCTACAAAGATGCCCCCGCGGGCTGTGCAGAGGCGGCTGGTTAGAGCTTGAACTCCAGGGCGCAGAACAAGCAGCGGCGGGCATTTAAATTGATGACTCACATCAAATGCATTAAATATCTCATCGTCCGAAAGCCGGGAAACACCCAGCCTAAATCAGACACTTTATGTCGTGGTGTGGTGAGGAGCACGAGGAAGGAAACCTCATCAGAGCCGCAACTTGGACCTTTAGATACCGTGATCCACGTCAATATTCGATAAGTATTTGCTTAATTTAATAAAATGTGAAAGGACTATGCCTTCACCTAGCTCTTTGTTTTTGATAGGTATTTAGGAAAGTAGATATTGAAAAAATGCCTTTTTCTAATATAAGGGAACAAGTTGAAACTAGGCCCAAATAAAACAATGGCAAAGTATCCACCATACAGTTGGCTGTGACTCAGGTATTTCCCAGACCCTTGGCTCTGATGTCTTCTGTTTACCTGTTTCTAAGGTTAATACTAGCCTGGTAAGATTCTGTCGCCTATGTTCTGCCTGGAAAAGTGGATGGTGTACCGTTAAATGTACGCTAAGAGATCATAAATACCTGACAATAATAGCAAGAGTAATAGCGAGTATTTATCAATTTCACACTCTGTTCTAAGCAAGTTACATACATTTTTTCCCATGTAATTCTTAGCACACGCATAGAAGGTAACTATTGGTCACACTTTGCACACAGATAATAATTAGCAATGGAAGTAAGTGGACAACCTAGAATTCAAGCAGAATCTAGATAACTCTTGCCAATATCCTGTGAGGAGGATTCTTGTGTCAGGAAAGGGAGAGAAACAAACAGCTCTGAGATACTTTCCAATGCCGCCCTTTTATTTTTGAGGGAGGGAGGTTGAGAAAGTTAGATGTTTTGTGGTGGCACAAAACCAAAGAAACAAGACGATTAGTTTTTAAAAGCCCTAAAGGATTTTCAGACAAAAGCACATGATGACAAATGAATACACTTGTCTTCTTTCATGAGAACTCCGTAGTATAAGGAAGACCAGAAATCTTTTTTATAATGGCTTAGCCTTCTCCTATGGAGAGACATATTAAGTCATCACTTTTCTAGGTGTCACTGAATAGTATAAATGATTATCTGACGCTAAACAATAATTTTGGGAGGGAACAAAAATAGGTTTAAGGTCTCTGATGATAAATTACTGGTTAACTACGCTTACCCCCATCTCTCCTGGAGGGCTTGTACTTTCCTCTCTCTGTGGAAGTTACGTTTGCCAGGTAACTATGCTCGTGAAGGACGTCTCACCCCACCCCTGCTCTGCTCCTGCCCCTTGGAAATCACTGCTGACTGTACAACAAATTGTTTGACAGCTGCCCATCCTACAGTCAATAGAAAATACTCTCAAGCTACAGTCTAGAAAAGGAACAGACTAGACTATTAAAATGGCCTAAAAAAGAATGACATTTTTACTTAATAGCTGGATAACAATTTTCCCTTTTTCTCCCAGAGCATTTTCTCATTTCTTATTTTCCCCCCTGAAACCCTTGAGATGGGTTTGGGAAATACTTTACAAATAAAGAACCTGGGTTACAGAGAGATTATAGTAGTAAATGGCAGAATTCAGGCCAGCACTTCCTTCACTGGGCCCTGGGGTAGCTGGACCTCTTCTGAGAGTTAGCGCAAAGTGATGACAACATGACAAAAGGTGGGTCTCTGGAGTCCTCGAGGGGAGGGGTGGCAGTTCAGGGTGGAAAGGTCCTAGGGATCATCTAGCTAAGCCTCTCTTTTTAAAGTGAGAACTGGGGCCTAGGAAGACCACAGTTGATGGCAACCTCAAATCCCTGCCTTCTTGGATGTTGTTTGAATAACACAGCACATTACTGGGAAGGCATCAACTGATTCATTCTTAACGTATCTTTATTTTCTTTTTACAAGTCACTTCACCCCAGATCTGCACTTTCCAAACCTTCCCTTGAAATTCTGCGCAGTGGCTGTAATAATCACACCCCAGCCCCGGGCTGATTTCTGGGTCTTCTCTGCACCAACATCACTTTACAAATCCCCTCGGTTTCGCGGGCCTAACTCAAGGTGTGAGGAGAGAAGGGGAGATTCCCAGGGAGCTGTGGTCTACTGAACTCATTTCCAGATTCCCGATGAAGACTAGTTTTTTATTTTTTAAGATAATTCTCAGTTTTCAGGTAAGTTCTGGTTGTAATGGCACAAGCATGGTTGAGAGGAAAATCCCAGGAGACAGACTGAGCGAGGGGTCTCTGTTCCCTGATTACGGGAAGCGATGTTAAGCTACGGGACTCTAGGAGGGGGATGCTTTATGTGGCTAGAAATATTGTTCATTACAGGTTATACCCAGTGCCCTGAATAATCATGGTTTTCAGGCTCCTCCTTACAAGTGACGTCATCGTGCCCCAGCGTGACGTCAGCATGCACCAGTGTGACGTCAGCACGCACCGGGTCTCACGACCTCTCTTGGTTCTGGGCGTTCCACACGACCACGGCTCACCTCCCGTAGAGCCTTTCACAAAATGCCCCAGATTAGTATTTTTCCCATAGGGGCTTGGATTCTCATTTAAGTATACTTGCCTCCCTCCCCCAAAATCTATATCCATGTTTTAGAGCAAGGGAACCAATTTATATTGTAAATATATGTTAGCTGGCTGAAAAAATATGTCGGTTACAATTTTTTATTGTTAAGAGAAATGTCAGGTATTGAACATGGTTGTCATCTTCAAATCAGAAGGCCGTTTTCCCTTTTCCCCCAAGAATTACTAAGGGCTAACTCTTCTTACATGTATACCACGTGTTGATGTGTTTTCTGAGGCCCTTCCCTGGCAGCTCTAATGCGTGAGTGGCGTGTGTCTGCAGCGTGCGGGGCTGAAATCGCTGGTTACATAAGTAGTAGTCTGCGGTGCAACTAGGCCCGTGAGCCACAATTACTGAGCCTGCGCGTCTGGAGCCTGTGCTCCGCAACAAGAGAGGCCGCGACAGTGAGAGGCCCTTGCACCGCGATGAAGAGTGGCCCCCGCTCGCCGCAACTAGAGAAAGCCCTCGCACAGAAACGAAGACCGAACACAGCCAAAAATAAATAAATAAATTAATTAATTAATTAAAAAAATATATATATACATGTATCTATTAAAAAAACAAACAAAAAAAACATAGGGCGGTGCCAGGAAGCGAGGGCCGTTCTGAAGTTCAGGGGATTAGACCAAGTGTTATAACAGGACCCACGAAGTGGGTCACCAAGAGAAAACAGGAAGGCATTTGCATCCGACGCAGGAAATGGAGCCAAGATGCAGTACTGTATTCTATACAGTACTATACTAAAGTACACAAAAGCACAACCACTTGTAGAGGATGCACACACGTGACAATGTACGACAGACACGTGAACTAACTTACGTGATTGGACATGCGAATACACGTTCCCATCAAGTCTGCAACTTGAAGGCTCGTGTGTGGGGGTCTTACTGTATACATCCTGCATTGTCTGAGTTAATGACGTCCTTGCTTCATCTTCTTTCCCCTCCTCATCTCGCTATGGTTTGGTGTCAGCCTGAACTACTGCACAGAAACTTGTTCTTTCTAAGCAACCCGGCCTCTGTGATGATAAACCTAGCTGCTAAAATCAGCTATTTTCTTATTTGACTTCTTGGCAGCAATGAGCGCTGTTGATGAAACTCTTTCTTGAAATGCTGGCCCCCGTGATTACGAGAATCCATTTATCCTGGGCTTCTTCCTACTCTGCCAGCCACTACTTCATTGGTTGTTTTGTTGTAATTGTTGTTTGTTTCCTCTGCCACTCCCCAAAATGTTGGTGTCACTCAGGCTTCTGTTCTAAACTTTCTTCTGCACAGTCTTTCGTGGTAATCGTCCACTCTCATGATTCAACTTGGTCTTTAAAACAGTGACGCCTAAATCGTTATTTCCAGGGCACCCCTGTTTCTCTCTCTCTCTCACCTGATCTGTCTATAAACTGTGTCCTACATGCTTCTGTTTCCATGCTCTAGCATCTCAGCCTCTGCAAGTCCGGAGTGGAATTCAGCATCTTCTCTTCGGGAGAAGCAAGATGAGAGAAATCTGGGAGTCACCTCCCATGTCCCCTTCTGCTGTCTCCCCAACGACTGTATCCCCAGGTCCTATGAGCCTATGTCCTAAGTATCAAGACTCCAAATATCTTGATTTCCGTTGACACTATTACCCCAGCCATCCCCATCGCTCACCTAGACGACACAGCCACAGATGAGGCTCTGTGCCTTCAGCCCTGATCTCCTCCTCCGCGCTGGTCTGTACCGGGCAGTTAGGGTAACCTTTGTGGGACCGATTTGACTCTGTCACCACTCTGCTTTCCATCATCCAGGGCCTCTCCACAGCACTCAGGGAAAAGGTCAAACTCCTTAAAGGACACGGAGCTTTGTGACCTCGCCCTGCTGAGCGCTCCAGCCTCTGACCCTCCACCCCTGTCCTCAGTCCGTGCGCTGCGGCTGGGGAAGGTGACACACAGCGTCGCTAAACGTGCCTCGTCCTCCGCAGCCCTGCCCCCCTCCTTCCCCCCCCGCCTCGCTCACACAGCCCTCAGCCTGATGGGTTCCTACCCGTCCCGTGTGACCTCATCTGTAAACCTCCTGCCCCTGATCCGTAAACCCACCCCGAAAGCCTCTGGAATGTTCTCTTCCTACGGACTCACACTGAAGGCGACACTCTTTGCTGGTCTGCTTCCCTTTCTAGGCGCCTGTAACGGGGCCTTGTGCACTTTCGTGTTCCTGGTGCTCTGGGTGTGCCTGGGAGAAGCTGACTGCCCATGGAACTGTGCTTGGAAATCCACACCACGGCCTTCAGGGGCACGGCTCTGTCGGGCGATTTGGTTCATGTGAGCGAGTCCACCTGGCCCTGAGATCCTGCGCAGAGCAGACTCAAACCGTGAACCCTGACGTGCTTCCAAGACATTAAAGCCTATGGACTCCTTTTGCGGTATCAGCAAACTCCCTTATCGGAGGACAAATAAATCCTATAGAAAGCAACTTTTAAAAGCCCACTTCATGATTGAACCTCTCTTTCCAAGCAGACACCATGGTTTAGGTGCTGAGACACAATGTGGCCTGGGGTTCCAGGCAGAGAAGGGTTTCCACACAAAGAGAAGGCAAGAGGTGGCTCGATGGGCGGGACTCAGGGGAGGCCCGCAGAGCTGCCAAGGGCGGAATTTGCTCTGGCCTTGTCCTCGGAAATGGACAAGCTGCTCTGGCTGGGATTATGGCAAAAAGTTTCTGGAGGACAGATTACACTACCTCATCCCTTTCCAAAACAGTTCTATGGTACTTCCAAAAATGAATATTCATAGTGATAGAAACAGGTGAATTAAAAGCTCACGTTAGGGACCAAGCTGTCAGGAACTGTGCGCGTGGGCCTCGGGGAAAAAGGAGGGTCAGCAACAGCCCAGTGGGGAGTGATGGAGGCCAGCAGCAGAGGCAGCATGAGGCCAGGAATTATTTTGCAAAACATCTGATCATGGAGTTGCTGAATATTTCACCAGTGCCCTCCTCTTTTTCCAGCTGGAAAAACTAAGAGAGTATTTAATATCTATATTGGAACGGCTGAGAATCGCCAAAATATGAGGCATGACTTTCCCTTCCATTATGGATAGCTCTAATATTGAGCTGTGTTTGAGGTGATGGACTCCTTGAACGAAAGCACCACATCATTTACGCGGTACAAAGAAGCCCGCAAAACCCTGGGTCTGTGCACCGCAGATAAAGCTTTAAAGATGATGGGCATGGAATAACTTTGGAAAAATTCAGGTGTGAAGTGAAAAAGAGGACTCAGGAAATATGGTCAGCATTTTAATAACACTGTAAGTCCAAGATAATAAATGATTCTATTTAAAAAAAAAAAAAAGAAAGGAAGGAAGTTCTTTCATGGAAACCACTTCTGTGTGTCGGCCATGGGTGGACATAATGCTGTTTTCTCAACAGCCTTTTCTAGAATCGGGAAAGACAGGGATAAATGACAGCTTCCTTGTAGACTATAAGCCAATCAATACCTTGGAAATGCAGCAGTATTACATATCACATGGTCCTCTAGATACACTATGTATTTAACGTGGTCTGCGTTAACTATCATCAAAGTGCCCATGATCCTGTTAGAATTGATAGTTTTAAAAAGGTAGTGAGGAAGCACTTCGATATAAATTCAGTTTGGGGCTCCATACCTTAAGCAAGTTGAGAATGTTGAAAGGGGTTTAAAAAGTAGGAAATCAACCTTTTGAAGGAAGAAATGGAAGTGAGTCTGTAGATAAATCTGAGACTAGTCTTAAGCATGTATTCATCAAGGAAATGGGAGAGTCAATATGGTAGAGTTCCCTTATTTGGGAGGACTCACAGGGGAATTCACGGAGCAGTTGATTAATAAATGAATGAGTGTTACAATCCACAATCTAGAGTATGTTTAGAAAATACCAATGCATTCAGTAGAACTACAATAAGTAATCAGTACATTCACTAAAAAATGCAGCTGTATTCACTTCTTTCATACAAGTAAATAGAATGGGACTTGCTTATAACTGCCTCTCACTTAATAGAAACATCCAATAAAGGTCTAAAGAAAGTTAAGGCATAACTTTCTCATAGAACCCAAACTAAAATATGGAAAATTTGCAATAATAAAGCAAAATTAGTTATCTAACAATCTGATAAATTTACACACTCTTATACTTTATAGAACTAGAGTATAAAATGCTCTGGGTATATATCTATATTTTCTACCTCTTTGCAATACAGTCAAGACATTTCTGTATGAATAATACATGATGACACCCCACTTTACAATATCAGAGGCATAAGAGTTGTCAATTAAAACAATAATAATGTCTTCGCTCAAAGCAGGTGTTGCTGCCCCCTGGTTGAGTGGACTCTTTGTGTTCTTTATTTTTCTCCCAGATGTGAAGGAGCACTTCTGATTCTGTCATCACCAAGTCCAAGCTCAACAGCTATCATTATGGTTTCTGCTTTATCCTGACACGTCCTGTTCTTGAGGAGCAGGGACAGGAGAGATGACAGCTCCTTACGGAGACTATGTGCAAATCAGCGCCTTGGGGATGCAGCAGTGTTGTGTGTCACGTGGCCATTGAAACACGCTATTTATTTACACCTGGTCCTTAGATAAACAGGATCACAGCCAGAAAAGTGCCAGTGAGCCTCTTAGAATTTATAGCTTTAAAATGTGACAGAGTGAACACTACAAAATTCCCATTAGAATAGAGCTGTAGCCGGTTATCATGATGCAGGAAGAGCTAACTGATTTCTACCAACCTTGGCTTCAAAGGTATCGTTCAATCCATCCAAAGCTATTTACTGAGAGCCGACTATTGGCCTGGCAGTAGGTACACACCCTGGGGAGCAGGAGTGGAGGGCAGGTTAAAAATGTCATTATAAGACATTTTCCCTGGCCCCAAAAATAGTACTGTCAAATTAAAGGAGACAAGGCAAGACGTGGTAGGCAGTGTGTTACCATCAGGGTGCTCTGGTTTGGAGAAAGCAGAGGTCAGTGATGACTGAGGGTGGCCGCCGGTTCTGCAGAAGAGAAGGGGACGGTCAAGACAGGGAGTGACGTGGCATGTCAGAGAGGGGACTAGAGTGGGGGTCAGTGTGCCTGTGATACAGGACAGGGAAGAAGGAAGGGAAAAGGACAGCAGGAAGACAGCAAGGAGGGGGGCAGATAATAAATATTTACTACATAGGCAGACCTAGGAGATACTGTGGGTTCGGTTCCAGACCACCCCAATATGCGAGTATTGTAATAAAATGAGCCACGTGAAATGTTTGGTTTCCCGGTGCATATGAAGTTATGTTTATATTATACTGTAGTCTCCTAAGTGTGCAGTACCATTATGTCTAAAAAAATAATGTACATACCTTAATTAAAAAATATTTTATTACTAAAAAGTGTTAACCCTTATCTGATCCTTCAGCCTTTTCTGCTGCAGGCTCTTGCCTCCGTGCTGGTGGTTGCTGCCTGATCAGGGCAGAGTTGCCGAGGGCTGGGATGGCTGCAGTAGTTCCTTAAAAGAAGACAGCGCTGAGGTCTGCCCATCCTTTGATTCTTCCTTTCACGAGCGATTTCTCTGTAGGATGCGATGCTGTTTGATAGCCTTTCACCCACAGTAGAATTGCTTTCAAAACTGGAGTCAATCCTCTCAAACCCTGCCACCGCTATCAACTAAGTTGATGCACTATTTTAAATCTTCCGTTGTCATTTCAAAAATCTTCAGAGCATCTTCACCAGGAGTTGTTTCTAGATCATGAAACTACTTTCTTTGCTCATCCATAGGAAGCAACTCCTCATTCTCTCAAGTGTGATCATGAGATGACTGCAGTCCAGTCCCATCTTCAGGCTCCGCTTCTAACCCCAGTTCTCTTGCTATCTCCACCACATGTGCACTTACTTCCCCCACGGAAGTCTTGAAGCCCTCAAAGTCATCCATGACGGTTGGAATCAACTTCTTCCAAATTCCTGTTGATGTTGATATTTTGACCTCTTCCTGTGAATCACGACATGTTCTTAATGGCATCTCTAGTGGTGAATATTTTCCAGAAGGTTTTCAATTGACTTTGCCCAGATCCATCAGAGGAACCACTATCTGTGGAAGCTACAGCCTTACAAAATGAATTTCTTAAATGATAAGACTTGAAAGTTGAAGTTTCTCCTTGATCCATGGGCGGCAGAACGGATGTTGTGTTAGCAGGCATGAAAGCAACATGAATCCCACTGTCCATCTCCATCAGAGCTCTTGGGTGACCAGGTGCATTGTCAATGAGTAGTATTATTTTGAAAGGAATATTTTTTTTTCTGAGCATTAGGTCTCAAGCGTGGGTTTAAAATAGTCAGTAAACCATGTTGTCAACAGATGCACTGTCATCTAGGCTTTTTGTTCCATTAATAGAGCACAGGCAGAGTAGTTTAGCATAATTCTTAAGGACCCTGGGATTTTTGAAATGATAAATGAGCATTGGCTTCAGTTCAAAGTCATCAGCTGCATAAACCCCTAACAAGAGAGTCAGCCTGTCCTTTGAACCTTTGAAGCCAGGCATTGACTTCTCCTCTCTAGCTATGAAAGTCTCGGTCACATCTTCTTCCAATATAAGGCTGTTTTGTTTACACTGAAAATCTGTCGTTTAGTGTAACCACCTTTATTAATTCTCTTAGCAAGATCTTCTGCAAATACTTACTGCAGTTTCTACATCAGCATTTGCTGCTTCACCTTGAACTTTTATGTCATGGTGATGGCTTCTTTCCTTCAACATCACGAACCAACAACCTCTGCTAGCTTCCAAGTTTTCTTCCACAGCTTCCTGCCCTCTCTCAGCCTTCACAGAACTGAAGAGAGACGAGGCCTTGCTCTGGATCAGGCTTTGGCTTGAGGGAATGTTGTGGCTGGTTTGATCTTCTATCCAGACCACTCAGACTTTCTCCATATCAGCACTAAGGCTGTTTCACATTCTTATCATTTGTGTGTTTGCTGGAGTAGACTGTTAATTTCCTACAAGAACTTCTCCTTTACATTCACAACTTGGCTGTTTTGCACAAAAGGCCTAGGTTTCAGCCCATCTCAGCTTTCAACATGCCTTCCTCACTAAGCTTAATCATTTCCAGCTTTTGATTTAAAGTGAGAGACGCGTGACTCTTCCTTTCACTTGAACACTTAGAGGCCATTCTAGGGTTATTAATTAGCTTAATTTCCATAGTGTTGTGTCTCGGGGAATAGGGAGGCCTGAGGAGAGGGAGAGAGACGGGGAATGGCCAGTGGAGAAGTCGGAACACACACAACATTTATCAGTTAATTTGGCCATCTTATATGGACACGGTTTGTGGGTCCCCGAAACAATTATAATAACAGCAAAGATCACTGATCCCAGATCACCATAACAAATATAATTATAATGACAAATTATTAGAATTACCAAAATGTGACATAGAGACATGAAGTGAGCAAATGCTTTTGGAAAAGTGGTGCCAATAGCCTTGATGGACGCAGGGCTGCCACAAAGGTTCAATTTGTAAAAAACACATTAAAATGAAGTGCAGTAAAACTGGGGTATGCCTGTACTCAACTCTTCACCTAGGTATCAGTGCATTGTCTACATGAGGTGAGTGTGAGTATTCCAATTTTACTAAGGTGAAAATTAAGATTCAGAGAATTCCGGCAATTTGGCCAACGTCCCACAGCAGAATACAGCAAAGCCAGGCTGAGATTTCAGGTCATTTTACCCAGCACTCCTACCCCGAACAAAATGTGTTTCATTGTACCCCACAGACTTCAGGTGTAAACAAATACTAACTTCTGATAGTTTATGTAGATTGTTCCTGGATCTTCTGGGGATAAGCTTTGGAGATCTGAACATTTTCAACACTGCGTACTTCGCTTCATCTCAAGAAGATATTTCAGCAACTGCTGTTTTAGTCTATAGTGAAAGATTTTAAATACAGCAAAGGATCACAGTGTTTGTGAACTTATTAACACATGCTCAAAACTCCAAGCACTGGTGACATGAGTAATACTACCGTTCATGAGAAAAGAGCCAGAATTATGTCTCAAAACAATTGCCTGTCACTGGAACTAACAGCTACCACCAATCAGAAAGCTACTTTTCCTAGTCCTGGTTCTAAATCCTTGCTGCTCTCTCTTTCTCTATTTATCATGTGAACATTTATTCAACTATTAAATTATACAGAACTGACACCAAATTGTTTATCTTTGAAACTGTACTTGCTATACATTTTTCACTCTGTCCATTTAAAAGTTTAGCATATTTCCCTTCCATAAATATTTATTTATAAAGTGTTCTGACACACACATGGACATACACATGCACATAGACACACATATTCACACACACACACAGACACACACAGACATACATACAGAGACACACACAGACATACATACAGAGACACACACATTCACACACACACACAGACACACACAGACATACATACAGAGACACACACATTCACACACACACACAGACATACAGAGACACAGACATACATACAGAGACACACACAGACATACATAAAGAGACACACACATTCACACACACACCAGACACACACACAGACACACACAGACATACAGAGACACAGACATACATACAGAGACACACACAGACATACATAAAGAGACACACACATTCACACACACACCAGACACACACACAGACACACACAGACATACAGAGACACAGACATACACACAGAGACACACACAGAGACACACACAGACATAATACAGAGACACACACATTCACACACACACACAGACACACAGAGACATACACACAGAGACACACACACAGACATATATACAGAGACACAGACATACACACAGACATACACAGACACACACACACAGACATACATACAGAGACACAGACATTCACACACACACACAGACACATACACAGACACACACAGAGACACAGACATACACACAGAGACACACACACAGACATATATACAGAGACACACACAGACATACCTACAGAGACACACACAGACACACAGACATACACACAGACACACACACACAGACACATAGACACACACAGACGCACATACACAGGCATACACACACAGACATACACACAGACACACACACACAGACATACACAAAGACACACACATACATACAGGGACACACAGACACACACACATAGACATACACACAGAGACATACACAGACACACACACATTTTCTCTACAGTTGGCCAGATCCCATTATCATATCAAGGAAAAAATACCTTCTGCCTTTCCTCTTACAGTGGACTTGGAACAGAGCTATTTCTTATAAGTTCAAAATAAAAACACCTGACTACTTCCCACAGCCATGAACACTCCTTATGTTTCTCTCTGTGTAGAATTATGACTCCAAGAGCCTTTACAGCATTCAGTTCCTTTCATAAAATTTGTTTTCTTGAGGGTCAGTGAGCGGGGAGGAGGATGATTTATCACAGGGAGAGCCCGAGTTTAAACACGAACCAAGGCCAGAATAACAGACTGGAGGGGACACACCGGGTAAGAGAGATCAGAAAGCAGTGCTATTTGTATGACATCAAGTCAAGAAACCAGAAAATGCTGGCAAAATTATAGTTTGATTTTATTCCTTAGAATTTAAGATGCTTTTCCATTGTTTAAAATCAGTTTCAGCCAGAAAATGTCTGTCTTCTGTTACAAGAGCAAAACAAGGTTAATTGCATATTTACTGGAATTTGTAAACATTTAGATGGAAATTGCTTCCTTCCAGTGAAAATTTCACCAATAACCTGTTTCTTTCACATAGTACACATGTGAGAGGTCGTTCATTCACTGTGGAATAAAGTGAGTAGGTAACAAAACATAAGAGCCTGATACTTGAATTTCAAAGACCTACAGTCTGAAAAATGTGAACATCAGTTTCCTGACTTCTCATAATGGCTATCAATCTGAAGGAATAGAATGATGATTATAACAAATAGGTGATTTCAGATCTTACAAATGCAGCATCTTAAGAAAAGCAAAGATGATAGTGACTGACACTTAACAGCACTATGTGCCAGAAACTGTTGATAGAAGTATGACAGGTAGTTGCTCCTTTCATTTTCGCAAGAAACCTCTGAAGTAAATAGTAATATTTCTCCTTTTTTTTTTACAGATGTGAAAAAAATGAGGCCCAGAAAGTTTAAATCCTTTACTGAAGTGAGCAAGCTAAGCCAAGGGGCCAGAATTTAAATGCAGGCTGGCTATTTTCTGGCTAGTTTCAGATCCCACGCACCCAGCCATTCATCTATGGGACCTGCATGATGACTGCTAGATATTTTACATTCACCAAAGCACATGGTTCATGTGTCACTGTATAAGTTGTATGTAGACATTCTTGTATTACATCGTTTCAGGAGATTTCTTTTTGGCAAAATAAATTAAAAGTATAGACTGAGCAACTCAACATACCATCAGAGCAGCACAGAAAATTCTCTGAGGTTGTGTATCATTCATTGCCAACAATTCTCTTCCTGTTTGAGTCAAAGCTCCAATCCCTCTCTCTATATCTTCCATTTCACAAAACACAGATGTTGTGTACTTCTATATAGACTTGTACTTGTGTATAAAATTTTCTCCAATATTTTTTGTAGAAAAAGTATGACCATCTCACCCTCCAGCAAGCAATGCAGTTGCCTCCAAATCCTGCAGTTCTGACTGGCTGTGTATCAGGCCACACCTGCTTTTTGGTTGCCTCAGTTTCTCCTTTGAAATTGGTAGTGTTGAGGCAGTTTGTCACAGACGAGACTCTTCATTAGGACTGCGCTTTATCTGAAACTTGTAGAGAGCCCTCTGTGTCTAGCACTGTACCTTGATCTATGAGGAGTTATTGAATGGGTTAGATTATTGCAAGCTAAAGATGTTCAAGACACAGGTGTGTAAAACTCCTTCCAAGAAAGATGTTTGGTAAATACCATGCCTGCCAAAAGCTTTTAAACATCATTATGAATGAATTCGGACCTTCTGATCAAATATTCTTGACGATCACTTTAAGTTAAAGTTCAAGCACATTGCTTTTCTGAAACATCTTCTCCATTACATCATTCAAGTTTGCATAGTACTGGTAATTTTCACGTCTTGATAGACAAAAACATAGGTATGACTGAAACTGTCAACATCCCCCTCCACACTGCCAATACATGCAATTTTACATGATGAGATTGACAATGAAATGGAAAAGAATACATAATGGAGAGATAAGAGCCCTTCAAGTGACAAGGATCCAAGGGAAGCCATGAGCAATGTCACTTATTACTTGTGATGGGTTGAAGACGTGCATTTATTTGCACTTAGCTTGTTTATTTGAGCTTCAGTTAGTAATACCAACCTCCTAAGGTTTTAGGAAGGACAAAATAACCAAATATATGTAAGGAAAAATAAAATACAATCAAGTCTAATAAGACTTTGCTGATGGTATGTGTTGGCAAAGCCCCTGTTTCACAATGCAAGCTCTTTACGTCTAACATACTGGTAGAAAGAATGAATTGCCTTTTTTATTAACTTGATCATTCCACCAACATCTACTGAGTATTATGTGAAGGGCCTAGGCCAGATACACTGGTAAAAGGAGTGGTACCATTATTGATTAACCTGTATTTTTTGGTTAATTTAGCTAAACAGTGATATCGATGAAGGTTAATCTCAAAGAAGGTTAATGGCAGCTACAATCTATTATAGACTGTTTGGAAAATATATAATACAAGGTAAGGAGGCAGCGTGGGATTATGAACATAGCTCCTATCCTTCTACTGAAATAGTCTCCTTATTGCCAAGATGACAGTAATTCAGTGAAATCAGCCCGTCCAACATCTCTCTTATGATCTTAGAAGATCCTGCATCTCCTAGAGGTAGAACGGTGAGGAGAACTCAGTGTGAGGAGAGGGGGCAAACGAGGGAAAGCAGACAAGAAAAGGCAACCCCATCATCGCAGGGAAAAAAAGACCTGTAAGTTAAATGTATACCTCTGCCTGGGGGAGCGAAGCTATGACATAAACCTTTCATTGTGCTCTGTTGCCATGTTTAGCTTAAACATACACCGAAAAGAATTCGGTCCTTTTGAGTTGTTTATTTTGTTCTTTGAAACAGCATCAAACACAGAGGGTAAGATACAAGTGGAGGGTTCTGGAGACGCGGTAGATGATGCTTCTGTCTGCCTGAAAATCCTCCCTTTCAATTAGTAAGGTTCTCTTCTGCCGGTTGGTTATCTCGTATGGTTCAAGCCTACCAGCTTCATAGAGGCTCTGTCACGTGACTGTTTTACAGTATTTTCTAATATTGTTTTGCCTTTAGCTCCCAGCATAATACTATTTGAACCAGAGATACCTCAGATAAAACAGAAACCATATTTTAGACACATATACTCAAATATTGAGAAGTAACAGTAAACCTAGGTGAGCATATTCATTTTGGATTTCATTTAAAGATTTGCAACGAGGAACTATATCATGCGAAATACATGCTCATCTAAAATCAATACGAATCATGATGATGGGGACCACGTGCTGCTGGAGAAGCCCTTCTCTCCCTGGGGACAGGGAATTTTCATCACATTGGCCCTGTGATAAAGAGAGTGTCAGGTCATTTCTCATGCTGGGGGATGCACAACACCTGTAGCATAATTAGGCACTCAACATCTGTTTGTATTTTAAAAGCGCTTTATATAACCGTTATTATGCATCCAGCAATGCCTTTAGCTCAGCTGCTAACCTTTCCATTGCACAGTTCAAGAGAGCGGGGCGAGGAGCCCACAGGAGCTTCAGAGTGCGTGAGAAATCCGGAGGAAAGCTTGTTTACCAAGAGAGAGCAAAGCTTCCACAGAAAAAGCAGCAGACTGAACCCATGAACATCTATATTTTTATTCCTGGTGTTAAATCAATTCCCCTCTCTGCACCCGGACTCGGGGAGCAGAGATCATTAAGAACACATTTAAGTGCTTAATTAGGTTTTGAAGGAGGTTTCTCCATTAACATTAATTAAAGTCTCCCTGGGCTCCAGAAAGCTCATTTGCCAGGTAGGGGTTTCCCAGGTTCACTCATCTTCTCGGTGCTGCCTCAGCAAAACTATCTTTCTTGCCTTGGAGTCCAAACTAAGCTTCAAGTATGTTCAAAAAAAACGGAAAAGCAAAGGAGCACCATTCCATTCTGTGATGGAAGACTTGGCATGTTATAGAGAAGTCTTTCCTCATATGATTTTACCCTTGACAGGGAAGATAATGATGGTTACCCTGAAATAATGTGTTAGTTGCTGCTTACTGCCTGTGGTTAACTTGTTCTGGAGATGCAGCCTTCTATCTTTGTGGATAGAAACAGTTTTTCATGAGTATGTTAATTTTATTAGGTTGATCCATAAATAATTCCTGATATTCAACTATTTTGATCTATAAAAACGGCAATTTCATATGGCTCAATCTAATAAATGAGAAAGTCTAGATTTTATACAAGAAGAAAAACTACGCTCTACCACCAAATCTTTCTTTTTTCCCTCCTTCATCTCTATATGCCCTTGAATTTCTATATATATGCATGTGCATTAGAAGCACAGAATGTCAGCAATTTTATCTTTGGTTGCCTGTTGGGGTGAAAAAGCCTTTCAATCTTTTCTGTGTGAATATACTGACGTTATTGTATTGACTTCCATATGTCCGTGTGTCTTCTCTTTTGGGTGTTATTTATTGTTTTTGCCCTTCAATGTGGAAGGAACAGTAGAATTAAGTAGGAAAATCACAAACTTCAAGATAATAAATATTTATTGCTTGTCTAGTAGGTATTGTGAAGAATACAAAGAAGACATGAGGAAGAAAAATGAAAGGGAACCAGAGAAAGAGATAAGAAGGGAATAAAGAGAAAGATGCCCTGGCCAAGCTAGGGAGTTGAGAAAAAGAACCACTGAGGGCACCTTAGATGCTGAAACCCCGTGATAGTTGTGGGTGGTTCTAGATTCAAGGGTTTGCAATTGACCAAGTGAAAGCTAAGTAGTGTGTATCTTGAAATGGAAAATTGGCAAATATAGTTTTAAAAAAAATATTTGCCCGGGGCAGGGTAAAGAGGGGATTAGAAGAATGAATTTGTGGTCTAAGACTGTCCATCTGACACAAAAATCTTTAAATAAAAAAATCCCACAGTCCCTCAGTTATTTGCATATTTTGGCTGTGTTAGCTCAACTGTCTTCTACCACATGAATGATTTTAAACATTCCATAGGTATAATTTGTCGGAAAATAGTCGTCCAGATTGCGGCTCTCTTAATGGTTCATACAATCAGTGTTTTTGCCCCGCCATGCTTGAATAATCATGCGTATTTGAAGATGCATTAATTTTATACTAGACAAAATTGCCTTTACATGGGAGAGTTCCACATAAAAAATCTATGCCTTATGTTTTTCACTACCTTCTTCTCAGCATTGCTACGACCGACTACATTTTCGTCTTACCGGTAGCTCCTTGAGGGCTTCTGAGTATAATATACAAAAAAGCAGTTTTTGATCTGTGCCAAAATGTTTCCCTCAAGAGAGAGCTGCTAATTTTTTCTGTGATTTTGAGTACCAAAACTGATCTGTGCCTTTAAAAGAGCAGCCCAGAACCATATGCTATGGCATCAAGGTAAAGGGGAAGGAGAATGGAAAATACTAGGTGCTCTTCAAAAGTCTTTTACATTTTCTGCTTAACTGATGACTGCAGACCGCCTCTCTGGCAGCAGAGGAGTTTCAGTGTTCCATCACACGTGCAAGGAGTCTAACATTTTAAAACAATTTTAATTAATTTATTTTTATTTTCTAATGATAGAGTTCAAAATGGATGGGTGTTCATAGTGTGTCGGGACAACTATGAAAGTTAGGGCACTTACCATAAGCAAGTTTGATGAAGCAATTTGATCTAAATGTAAGCATCTGCTAGATGTGGACTTAAAATTTAGGAAATTTCATTATCTTAATAATGTTTCTTACTCATCAGTGATCTAGGCTGAAAGGCTGAAAGCACTTGCTTGGGCTGGATACAGAGTACTCAGAGAGCTAAAGCCCCAGGCAAAAAGACTTTGTGCGTAGTTCCTGGAAAACTAGTGAAACAGACGATAGAAAGGACCTGTAGTTTTTGAGCACTTACTATTTTTTTCAATTATTGTTCTAGAAACTTTATATACTGTGACTGAGAGTATCCTCAATATAATTGCATTTAGTAGGCACTCCATAGCCCCATCTTCAGAGATGAAGGCACTGAGACTCAGAGAAGTTAAGTAACTTGCCTGAGATCACACAGGTAGTTGGTGTTGGTTCAAGACTTTGAAACCAAACAGACCAGCTTCAGAACCCATGTCCTTCTCTGCCCTGATATGCTGCTTCTCTTTCAGAGAGCATGGTAAGTTCAAAGGGAAGCCTTTTAGTTCTATGCCATTAAGAACAAACATATAACAAACTAAAATAGTTAAGCTGAGAAAAGATCTGCTTTGATTCTGAATTTTGAACAAGTATAAACAGAAAGATAGGGATTCATCTCCAGGTCATATTTTGAAATCTCATATCAGGAAGATCTGCGCTGACAAGGAAGAAACATGGAAATATGGGCACAGGGAAAGGTGAGACACAGTGACAAAGGCAAGACACAGCTGAAAAACCAAGGCAAGAGGGTTTCACAGTCATCTATAGCTAGTGTTATTGTCTTTTTCTAGTGAGAAAAGATGACAAGTTAAAACAAGATGTATTTGTAGTTTGCTATATCTGAAAACAACAAACCACTTAGGAGAAGGTAGAAAGGTTACAGCATCCACATTCCATAGTGTGGGCCCACGAATTCTCAATCCAGTTCAATCTTCATCAAATCTTGAGTTAAAGGCCCTTTTTGGATATTCAAAGAGATAACTGAGTGGAAGACATCCCCACAGACAATGGCAGCCAAAATTTGGGGGCAGAAAAAAAGGACAAAAATACCCGTAAGTGGTTTGCTTAGAGTTCGGCAGGCGTATTTCTGTCTGGCTCTGCTACATGTTACATAAGCAGATCTTACGCAGGAAAAGCAGAGCAACAATCAAGACGAGCTGAATCGAATTCAGTGCCTACGCAACTGCGTCTACCACACCATGGCAGAGACGGACTGAGGGCTCTGAGAGAGGGAAGGCCTCCAATAACACACATACAAAGTGATGCTTTACTCCCAATACAAATGATCACACACTAATCTTATCTTCTTATATTTAAACAACATTTTGTTATGGAAATGGAATTGTAGAATAATAGTCTTCACTTTAGAAACTACTTTTGCATCCAGCCATCTACCCAATGAAAGAATCATTTCTTCTGCGTCTTTTTTTCTTAAAACTCTTTGTCTAAAAATTATTTATCATCCAAAAACGCATACTTTTTTTTACAGTCAAAGGAAGATTGGCTGCATAGGTATTTCCAAATGTGACAATGAGTCGAATAATCATAATTGGAAAGAGTATAATTCATCAAATATGCATTAGACAACAAACATCACTTTTTTTTTTTTTTGAGAGTAAGGTCTTTTTATTGTAATAAGATTCTTTATAACACATATGATATATATCATATACATATATACATATACACACACATTAAGAGCATAAAAATATATATTTCTGAATACAAATATGGACACAGATTTTTTAAACAATTTTGCTGTTCAAACTCTTTCAAATATTTCATCAAAAGCAAAAGTGGAAATATACCAGAAAACAATAGGCTAGAAAGGTACCTGTCTCATACCATTCCCATTGTAAGTTACATTGTGATTACTTTTATTAAGTATGTGAATAGAATAGATTGATCAGTGTATACTAAACATAAATCACGGAAATAGGTACTTCTTTAAAATATTTATATGAAGCCTTTGAGTAATATTTTTAAACTTTATTTTACTGAGACGTCTGCATTTAGATCAACCCAGTGCAATGAAGTGTAAATTTATTTTTTTTATTTTTTAATTCTTTTCACGTTTGAAAGAGATTTTATTTTTTATTTTTTTTAAACATCTTTATTGGAGTACAATTGCTTTACAATGGTGTGTTAGTTTCTGCTTTATAACAAAGTGAATCAGTTATACATATACATATGTCCCCATATCTCTTCCCTCTTGTGTCTCCCTCCCACCCACCCTCCCTATCCCACCCCTCTAGGTGGTCACAAAGCAACAAGCTGATCTCCCTGTGCTATGCGGTTGCTTCCCACTGGCTATCTATTTTACATTTGGTAGTGTATATATGTCCATGCCAATCTGTCACTTTGTCCCAGCTTACCCTTCCCCCTCCCCATATCCGCAAGTCCATTCTCTAGTAGGTCTGTGTCTTTATTCTCGTCTTGCCCCTAGGTTCTTCATGACCATTTTTTTTTTTTTTTTTTTAGATTCCACATATATGTGTTAGCATATGGTATTTGTTTTTCTCTTTCTGACTTACTTCACTTTGTACAACAGACTCTAGGTCCATCCACCTCACTATAAATAACTCAATTTCGTTTCTCTTTATGGCGGAGTAATATTCCATTGTATATATGTGCCACATCTTCTTTATCCATTCATCTGTTGATGGACACTTAGGTTGCTTCCATGTCCTGGCTATTGTAAATAGAGCTGCAATGAACATTGTGGTACATGACTCTTTTTGAATTATGGTTCTCTCCGGGTATATGCCCAGTAGTGGGATTGCTGGATCATATGGTAGGTCTATTTTTCGTTTTTTGAGGAACCTCCATACTGTTCTCCATAGTGGCTGTATCAATTTACATTCCCACCAACAGTGCAACAGGGTTCCCTTTTCTCCACACCCTCTCCAGCATTTATTGTTTGTAGATTTTTTGATGATGGCCATTCTGACCGGTGTGAGATGATATCTCATTGTAGTTTTGATTTGCATTTCTCTAATGAGGAATGATGTTGAGCATTCTTTCATGTGTTCGTTGGCAATCTGTATATCTTTGGAGAATGTCTATTTAGCTCTTCTGCCCATTTTTGGGTTGGGTTGTTTGTTTTTCTGATATTGAGCTGCATGAGCTGCTTGTAAATTTTGGAGATTAATCCTTTGTCAGTTGCTTCATTTGCAAATATTTTCTCCCATTCTGAGGGTTGTCTTTTCGTCTTGTTTATGGTTTCCTTTGTTGTGCAAAAGCTTTTAAGTTTCATTAGGTCCCATTTGTTTATTTTTGTTTTTATTTCCATTTCTCTAGGAGGTGTGGGTGAAAAAGGATCTTGCTGTGATTTATGTCATAGAAAACACATCACTTTTAAAAGTTGTTATTCATTCTCAAATTAAATGAAGAAAAATACCATGATTAAGAATATCTATAGTCTATTTGTAAAATGTCAAAGAATAAGAGTTATAGATGATATAACACTATTATCTTATTGTACCACATGAGCTTTCTCTATTATTGCATTCCCTTTATTACACTGTTACTTGAATTATGAAATTATTATACTAATTATATGGGAAATAGAACAGCGATAGAAATAAAGAAGCATGTTGCTGAAAAATCTTTAATTTTCTAGTGCTGTGGACTAAAGTATGGTGTCCAGTATTCTGAGTCTCAAATGAGAAATTAGACATTAAGGCCATTACTATATTTTAAATGGAGCAAGCACGATTAAATGGAACTCTTTGTTCCATTTTTAAAGAGGCATAAATCGACATGCTCTTCCAAACACACACTATCTTTCCTTCTTATCTTTTTAAATAAAGCGAATTTGCATCTGGTTGAAATCAAATGGAAAAGGAGACTTTGCCCAGAGCTCGTGCTAGCCCCTTCTTTCTTTAGGGAAACCTGGTGACTTTCCTGCATCTTTAGACGCAAGACAACACCACCTGTGCAGCGGAGTCTGAGCCAACTGTGACCTGACTGTCCTTTTGCAAGGGGTAACGTGTTCTTGAGGTGGCAGGATTTTGTGTTCTCTGCTTTAATGAGGATGCCATTTTTATAAACATCAAAGACAGGCTGGACAGCCAGCCCAGCAGGCCTGAGAGGTTCAGGCCGCTGGCCCTGTGCTCAGCAGCCATCGGGTCACGTGGAAAAGCAGCAGAACCGGTTCCTCCAAGATCATCTGTTTTTCTTCACCAAGGGCTATGTGGCCTTGCTAAGAGCAATCCCAAGTGACTTTCCCCGAGTCCCTACCACGGTGTCCAGACAGCAGCTCAGCAAAAAAAAAAATAGAAGATATTAAGTTCTCCATTTGTCTGCTTTAAAATTTTAAATGCTTTCCAACATGGTTATTCTTAAGAACTGGTCTATGACATCTCTGTTTTGGGTAATTACAGTTTGACTGATTGACACCCAGAAACCCTTCCTTAGACTTCGGGCAGAGCTGATGACTTGATAGTCTTAATGCCTGGACGCCACCCGCTCCCCACACTTCCTTCATCCCAGCGATGCTCTTGTCAATGGAATCCCCACTCAGCCTTCCTCCAAGTGTGGACGCCTGAAAATCTCCATGATTAATAATAGTATCATAGTGCATTAATCAATTAAAGACAGAATTATCCAGAAAAGGAATGTGGAAAAAAAAGGCAAGTGCTAAAAATGGAACACACAAAAATCTCCACTGAATCATGCTTGCTCCATTTAAAATATACTGGACACCATACTTTAGTCCATACCACAGGAAAATTAAAGATTTTTCAGCAACATACTTCTTTATTTCTATCACTGTTCTATTCTCATATAATTTGTACAGTAAGCTTAGCAGAAATCAGTAAGCAATATTCATTGTCAAAGTGCACTGCTTTCCTATTATTGAAATAATTCCTGGAAGTAATTAGTATATATTTATTAATAATTCCACCTTATTAAAAAGAGTAACATAAAAAATCCAAGTTTGTGAACACATACTTTTAAAAAAATCCACTGAATCCAGTGCAAAGTAATTTGTTGCGATGATTCAAAGCAACACCATTTTCAAGGACACTTGTAATCAAATGTTTTTCAAAGACTTATGACAGAATTATATGAAATCATAAATGGTGGAGGTTGATAGTATTCTCTTCAGTTCAGTTAATACTTAGGGTGGGGTTTACCACATGAAAGGCCTTGGTTAACGCTATCACCTTCCATGCTTTGAAGACACGGCAAAGAGTTTTCCTCACTTGTAAATACCGTCGTGGAGAACGATGCCATTTTCCAAGGAGAGAACATTCCCAAAGAGAAGCACACGCCTCCGATGACTTAAGCTCCTTGCTCTCCCCTGGCAGTGCTGGCCAGCAGGTCCCCTTGTCTGCGGCCTCCTCCTCCTCTGACCTCTGCCCGGGTCGTATCTGCCCAAGATGGCCAGAAAAGTGGCAAAGACGGAAGACCACAGCCTGCTACTGTCGAGCGCCTCCGCTTCGGGCTGGAGTTTGTACCAGGTCCCGGCATTCCACCTGCGCACAGACAGGCCACCTGCTGAAGGACACAAAGAAGGGTACAGGGGGGCCATAAAGGTCCAGTGAAGGATCGGAACATCTCAGGCTTCCAGAGCAAGGAGCTCCCATGTTCCCGACAGAGGAGTCAGTTTCAAATGTTCCAGGGCGGCTGCATTTGGCCGGAAGTCAGTGTCTTCTGAGAACATGCAGGCTCTGGTCAGGATAAAGGAGAAGGGAAGCCTGGTCTCTTTCCCTGGCACAGCCCAGAGGAAAGAAGACCTGCAAACTCCCAGATTAGGAGAGCTCAGAACTCATAATATCTTCATTTTTAAAAAAAAAATATTTATTTATTTATTTATTTATCTTTGGCTGCATTGGGTCTTCATTGCTGTGCGTGGGCTTTCTCTAGTTGCAGCGAGCAGTGGCTCTCTTGTTGTGGAGCACGGGCTCAGTAGTTGTGGCTCGCAGGCTCTAGAGCGCAGGCTCAGTAGTTGTGGCTCACGGGCTTAGTTGCTCCACAGCATGTGGGATCTTCCCGGACCAGGGCTCGAACCCGTGTCCCCTGCCTTGGCAGGTGGATTCTTAACCACTGTGCCACCAGCGAAGCCCCATTTTGAAAACAGAAACACAGACACAAAGTGGTGTGTTTCTCAAAGCTACACAACAAATTAGAGAAACGTAAACTGTAAATCTTATCGCTACGTTCAGTAGTTTAATGATATTTGACCAATATAATTATATTCCTGGGACATATCATGTATTATATATTACAAATTCCTGGGACACATTATGTATTATATAATATATTATACATTCCTGGGACATATTATGTATTATATAATATCTATTCCTGGGACATATCATGTATTATATATTATAAATTCCTGGGATGTATTATATATTATATAATATATTACAAATTCCTGGGACATATTATGTATTATATACTATATTATATATTTCTGGGACATATTATGTATTATATAACGTATTTTATATTTCTGGGACATGTTATATATTATATACATAATATATTTTTCCTCTCTGTTATTTTTCTGTCCTTGATTATTTTATGAGACATTATGATAAGCACACGCAGAATGTAGAACTTATCCATCACAAATAATTTAGACCAGCAACTTAATTAATCTGAAATTACAGAAATAGAAATTTTTATTTAATAAGAAAAGCTGGAGATAGGTATGGAGAAAGTAAAATTCTATGGATAGTGAATTCTAGAACACACATTTAGATGATAAGTATGTGAAACATCAAATTAAATTCTAAGTATGAAGAAAAATATAAAAATATTTAGAAATACTGTGTCCTAACTTTGTTGTAATAATCTCAATTATATCCTCAAAAACAAATATATAATCTATACCGACCTATCTCTTTATCTATATATGTTATACTGGGTGAAAAGAGTGAGTTGGACCCACTGATCTAGTGCCCAGAAGAGAGACTGGAGCTCAAGACATAAATCTAGGAGACACCAGCACACACACACACAGGTGTCTCTCCTATAGGACACAGAAACGTGATGAACAAATCCATTATCTCTAAAAGACAAATATCATATGCTATCACTTACATGTGGAATCAAAAAAAAATGATACAAATGGACTTATTTACAAAGCAGAAACAGACTCACAGACTTCGAAAACAAACTTATGGTTACCAAAGGGAAAAGGTAGGGGGAGGGATAAATTAGGAAGTTGGGATTAACATGTACACACTACTATGTATAAAATAGATAATCAACAAGGACCTACTGTATAGCACAGGGAACTCTACTCAGTATTCTATAATAACCTATACGGGAAAAGAATCTGAAAAAGAATCTGATATATGTATATATACAACTGACTCACTTTGCTGTACGCCTGAAACTAACACAACATTGTAAATCAACTCTACTCTAACATAAAATAAAAATTAAATTAAAAAATTTATTATCTCTAATTTGAAGGATAATAAAAAGTATAGGTAATAACAGTGTAAGTCAGTCTTCTTTTTTAGGATGGAGCTGAACTCTGTGTGAGAGGGGCCCTACCCATTTAGTAGATGTAATTTGTTGCAAGAATCAAAATCACACACTGTAGAACCAGAGCAACACATCTAGGGTTTAAAATCTAAAACTGTGTGGCTTTAGACAAGTCCTTTAACTCTTAAAGCCTCCTCTTCTTCTCAGAGTTAGATGACGGGCGCTCTGAATTGTGTCCATTCGGTAAATTCTGTTTGAAAGACGAGAAGGACGTGGGTGCCCTTGTGTTTTCTAAAACGGGCAGTGCATTTGCAGGTAGGCGCCGGTTCAGGCACGCACGGCTGCACGGAGTACCAGCGGCCCCGCAGGCGCTCTGCTAGTTGAGGATGGCTACTGCCATCACGGAGTGCTGCACACTGGGGAGTGACGCCAGGGCAACTATTTCAACAGAAGGAGCTGTGAGAACACACGTGGCCAGGGGTGGCCAAATGCAAGGCGCCTTGGTAGAGGAGATGGCTGACAAGTAGGTGTGACCGCGGAGAATCAAGAAGGAAAGGACTTTCCAGACAGATGGTACAAGAGCGACAATAAAGAACTGTGGAACGATGTGCTTTTGTGTCGGCAGGTTACCAAGCAATTTGTTGTTCTTATAAATTGCAGGACAGGCAGTGGGTTTGATGCAACCGAACAATCGGACCTGGAAACAGGGCCTTGTAAATCATTCCGAGAAACTTAGACTTTATCGTGTATTTGAAGATAAGCCACAGAATAATATAGGACTTTAAGAAATGGGGAGCCTTATGCAGAAATGTTTTAGTTAGGTTATCTTAACAGCTGTGTGGAAGGTGGATTTACACGGGGAGGGAGAAAGAAAAGAAAAGAAAAGAAAAGAAAAGAAAAGAAAAGAAAAGAAAAAAAGAAGAGAAAGAAAAGAAAAGGAAAGAAAAGAAAAGAAAGAAAGAAAGAGAAAGAAAAAGAAAGAAAGAAGGAAGGAAGGAAGAAAGAAAGGAAGAAAGAAAGAAGGAAAGAAAGAAAGTGACATGCAATATTCAAAAAGAAAAATAATGAAGGCCTGAGCTAGGGTAGTGGCGTTGGAATGGAAAGTAGGAGATGGGTTTGAGAATTTGCAGGAGGCTAAATAAACACAGCACAAAGTGCTTGACTGAATGTGGAAGACAAAAGAAGACGAAAAAAAAAAAGATTTTAGAATGAGTATTGTACCAGTTTCCCAGGGCTTCTGTAATAAAGCACCACAGACTGGGTGGCTGAAACAAAAGGAATCCATTCTCTCACGCTTCTGGAGACTTTGAAGCCCAGCCTCGAGGTGCTGGCAGAGTCAGACCCTCTCAAAGTTTCTAGGGAAGACTGTTCCATGCCTCTCCCCAGGCTTCGGGTGTCTCTGGCAGCTGCACCACTCCAGTCTCTGCCTCTGCCATCACCTGGCCTTCTCTCTGCATGTCTGTGTCCTCATGTGGCAGTTTCTTATAAGGACACTGGTCATATTGGATTAGAGACCACCCTAATGACTTCCTGCCTTTAGAGCACGCATTTGGTGCTTATCTATTACCATCTGTATTACAAAGGAGGAGGCTGACACAGAAAGATATGGGCACTTTATTCAGATCACACAGACTGCATCACATGTGCTTCGGAAAATATACAAAGAGAACCAACCTCATCTGAGGTAGGAATCTGTAGTACATTTCTGCGTCACAGCACATTTTTAAGAATTCTCTGAGCATATAAATTGGATTTTTTTGGTTAGTATGTTAGAACGTGGTTTCAAAATTTAAAGTGCTTACATTTAAAAGAGGAAATTCCATCTAACTAAAGATATCCTTTGCTTCACTTATTTTTTTACGCTGAATTCCAGTGGAAAAGGAGTGTGTTGGAAGTAAAGGCATCATAACATAGGAAGAATGTCTCAGAATGGCTAAGAAAAGCTCTGTCTTTCTCAAATCTTCCTCTGCTGATGAAGCCACCACGAGACTATTCCCACATGAATCATTCTTCCCGGCTCTGTGGTCACTGCACGTTGAGTTCTCACCCACCCCATCTTGCTTTAGTTCATCATCTTCATACCTACCTATGAGTTTTATTCAACACAGAAATTCTTTATAGATGGCCCTTTATTTTATCAGCTATAAAACTATCAACCTGGGGCTTCCCTGGTGGCGCAGTGGTTGAGAATCTGCCTGCCAATGCAGGGGACACGGGTTCGAGCCCTGGTCTGGGAAGATCCCACATGCTGCGGAGCAACTGGGCCCGTGAGCCACAACTACTGAGCCTGCGCGTCTGGAGCCTGTGCTCCGCAACAAGAGAGGCTGCAATAGTGAGAGGCCCGCGCACCGCGATGAAGAGTGGCTCCCGCTTGCCACAACTAGAGAAAGCCCTCGCACAGAAACGAAGACCCAACACAGCCAAAAATAAATAAATAAATAAATAAATAAATAAATAAATAAATAAAATAAATAAATAAAAACTATCAACCTAAATTTATTCAAGTAGTGTGAACACACAATCTATTGCTATTTAAGAGTGGAGCTACAGGTTTTAATCCTCTCAGTAAGGGATAAAATCCGCTTATATAAATAACCTGGATATTTATTTATGAATAACAGCTTATGAATTTTGTAGAGAAGACACAAACCACAAATATGTTTATTTGTCATGGCAGAAAAAAGAAGAGCTGATATGTCTTTTATCTTGAAGTTTAAAAATAAATATAAAATGTGGCTAAATAAATTTTCAGGGCATCTTTATGGGGCCAACCTGATTTCCTCAGAATTTAATTAGACTATAAGGGTACTTCAACACCATTCCTCCTCTATACCAACATGGTATTTTGCTGAATGATCCTGATTTCATCCTATGACTAGCACAGGTTACAGAAGTTTGGAGCTGGAAGAGGCTCTAGGGAAAGCAGGGTTATAGGTCAGAACCGTTGGGTTTCCACCTTAATGTCATCGTCAATTGGTGTTTACTCTCCATTTTAGATTGAACACCTTGATTAATTCTTTGGGACTTAAATTGCCGGCACCAAAGAAGTTAACATTTCTCCTGCTGCCTTGAGATTCTTCCAACTCTGATATTCTATGGTTGATTGAAGTACGTGGTCAGCAGAGCCAAAAGTGTAGTTTTCATAAACTACGGTAATTCTCAATGCTTTTGATATCAGATGTGAAGACTGGCTGAGCTTCCAAGTGCCACTGGAGTCCTGGCTGATCACCATGCAGCTATAGCGTCTCCATCAGGTTGGTATGAGATAACAGAGGCAACTGGAACACTTGATATTGGCTTGGAATAATCACCTGCAGTTTTAATAAAACACAGTGGAGCCTTCTCAGTGAGACCAGGAATCCTCCTCAGCTCCTGCCTCGGCCACTCGCCAGCTCTGTGACACAAGCACACTTGTTACTGAGTGTCTCCGTGCCTCGGTTTCTTCCCATGCATAAAATGGGTTACTAATGGCGTGCTGCTCATTGGTTGTGAGGATTTTATGAATAATACAAGAGAAGTCCTTAAAACTGTGTCTGACATCCAATAGGCAACTGTTGTATTGTTCTTTGGAAAGCTGACACAAATCTGGGCTCTGTTACTGAATGTAGGATCCTCTAAAAGTCACTTAATTATTCTGACACTCGATTTCTTTGCCTGCAAGATGGGAAAGTCTATTTCACAGGTTTCACTGCAATCGGTCATGTGAAAGCCTTGAAGCTGAAGAGCTGCCGCACAGCGATGGGCAGAGAGCTGGCAGAGAGAAGGACCCTCCCTTTTCCCAGAAAACTCACCAGGCGTGACTCTCCCCGAGGGAGGCCCTGGCAGAAGCAGTCAAGCATATCCAAAAAAGTACCCTGGCTGGGACGTGTGGGAGGGCCTGCCGGATCTTGAAGCTCTCGAGAAATCTTATTTTCCAATTAGCACTGCTCTTGCTATTGAAAAACCTCCAAATTCTTAAACCCTTGGATGAACAGAACATTTAGTCGCTCACCCCTACTTTTTAAATTGCTTCAAATTGGCCTTTCAAGTCCATTTCCTAGCTTACATTCCCAGCTCAGAAAAGTATAGAAACATAGCTTCAAACAGGGTCTGGCACAACCGGTGAATGATCCTTGATCAAAGATTTTCTGGCTCTGAGCAGAAAATGGAACTGACCGCCCCCCCTCGCCACCCCTGCCCCATACGTTCCTGCAGAAACCTGGTGTCCTCACCGTGGAGGCCATGGACGACCCTTGCTGGGAAGGTCCGTCGGTCTCCCTCTTCCAGGCCCTGTTCCAGGTGAGCGCCCGGCAGGAGCTGTCAGGCTCTGACAGCAAAGGAGGAAAGAAAGGGAAACACGGAGGAACAGCCAGATGCCTTCCATAAGTTTTCTTTTACTACTTATCTTACAGAAAAAGTTGCATTTTGTTTTTGGTCAGCAGTAGATTTCTTTCATAATATTTGAACATGTTACGAATGATAGGTTTTGAACAAATTTACATTTATTTTAATTAACTGATCAACATTAATTAATAAAGAATTCATAAATAATTCAAAGTTAGAGCCGTGTGCAGTTTATTGGTCTCCCTGTTTATCTAGAGATCCCTTTTGCAGTGTGGTCCCAAAGGAAGAAGGTTTGGTTTATGGATTCTGTCAGTTTTTAGATGTGAGACGTGAGTGGGTTCTAGAAATCCCTGGGTCATCTCCTAAAAAAACTGAATGTGTCAGACAGATGATCTATCAATTACCTTCCAACTTTTGCTCTATTAGCAAAAAGACTAGTGTTTCTCCCGGTCATCGATCATACCTCCAAAGAATAAGAATATCTAAAATATCTCCAAGTTGTTCCTTCCCTCCATCACCACTACCAGCTTTAGGCCACGCCACTCCCTCTCAGCCACTCACGCACACTCTGGTCCCAATGCAAGACATCTTCACAGGATGGGCAGGGCGTGGGATCCACATTTCATCGCTCTCTGCTTTCGAGCCTTTGCTGCCCTCTCATTGCACTGGAACTTACAGCCCAAGTCCCGCCTCTGAGACCTTGGCATCATCTGACCACCGCCTTGCTCTCCTCCATTTTTTTCCTTCAGTCTCTCTCCCTTGACTGCCACTTTGTGCTTTATTTCTCCCAACAGGCTGAGCTCTTCCTGAATCTTATTCACTTTGTTTGCTGGATGCAACCTGCCCTGTCCCCCACCTCTTCCTTCTCCTTCTTCAGATTTCAGTGTAAATGCCGTCTCCTGGGAGAGGGCTCCCAGACCACTGGGGCGATTTCAGCTTGGCCCCAACCCTCACTGCCCTTGCTTCCTGTCAAGCCCCAGCTGGTTTCCTTGACTGCACTTATCATAATGTGCGCAGGTTATGCCTTCATGTACTTGATTACCGTGTATCCTCATCTAGATCCTGAGCCTCTACGACCCAGGTGTCAGCCTGGGACTGAACCTGTCTTCATTGGTTGCCCAGCATCCAACTTGGAGGATGGTAGGCCCTCACTAAGCACTTTTTACAGAAATGAATGGACAAATAAACATGCTGGACATCTGTATGTACAGAAAGAGCTAGATTTTAAATTTAAATTTAAAGCTGAAACATATTAGCTTGAACCATATGAAACGATTATTTTTGTAGGAATAAATGGTCAAATATTGAAAGTTCCACATGGCTGAACCTCATAGCTCTGCGATGGATACAGGTAGATAAAAATAATATCTTCCTGTGGACCAGACCTACGAGGAAACACAAAGAGAAAAATGGCCGAAGGGTGGGAGTATCAAGGATTCACTTTTCAGCCTCTGTTATTTTTCTTGTTCTTGTCATAAGATTTGGGAAATCCATTTTAATGTTAAAACATTGAAGACATGATTGCTATACAGATAAAGACGTCTCATGAAATCAGTTAAAGGATACAATTTTGTTTAAAAAAAGAAAGCGCTAGAGAAGGGCCTTCTGATATTTAATTCCACCTTCCCTTCCAGTCTCCTTATTTGTTTCAAAGCTTTCATTTTATTTCTTTTACCTACAGTATTAGATGAACAGCCAGCACTGTATATGTAAGCGGGGCTGACAGTCAGAGATCGGGAAACTGAAGGATAGATACTCTGTCATGGCTCCAGGAAGCAGCTGAAAGGGAGGTGAAGAGATGTGACATCCCTGCTTGATTTCCATGCTGTGAGTCCTGTGAGGCACTCAGTTCTGCCGAAGACACACACCGTGTGGCTGGAGGAATGTCCCATTTGTCCCCCGCCCCGTCCCCTCTTCCCTAATCCAATCACTGAGGAAAACTACTGCATAAAGCAATGCCAACAGCTTCAGAAGTCACATAAATCAGGTTATCCTGGTGGACTACAGGAAAGTTGCCTTTTGCAGTGAGCTCATCAATTAAAAGGCATATCAAGGACTTTGCAACAATCTGTGCCATCCTTTTGTGTCAAAATTTGCTCTATAATTTTCCCTCAACAGGAAGTCATTTCAAATCCTGCAGTAAATGATTCCACTGTTCATACTGAGTCTTGCAATGACACTGCAAAACCCTGAGTCAGAACAAGGTTGTGATGTTGATAAAATAAATATTAATTGCTATGGTGATTTTGCTGGAGAAAAGAGGCTTCTTGTAATTTCTGATGGTCAAAGAAGAACACCATCAATACAGTATAGTACATATTGTCACTTTTAAGAGTTGTGTATCCATGCCACTATTTATTATGTAAATACTATGTGAGCTTTATCATGGTGACCTAGCACCTTATGAGAATAGATCCATTTTTTTCCCTCTGAAAGACAAGAGAAGATGAATAGGAATTGTGGTCTTACGAAGACTGATTTGTTTGTCTTCATGGGTAGATGTGTTTGTTCCGCTGACATGGACTCTTCATGTCAAAGGGCAAACACAGCCAGTGTTCTGGGAACATCCATGATCTGGGTTTTACACGTCTTTTGAAGTTTAACTCTCATTTCTCCATTCCTTTGGTCTCAGCAGTCTTATTTCCATAGTTGACTCAAACAAAGTCCTCGTGGAAGAGAAGAATATCTCCCTGCCTACCTCACAGTGCTGTGATGAAAATACTGAATTACAGAATATGGGCAGCATATGGGCGGCCAATTAATAAATTATAAATCTATTTCCAATTGCACGTTATAAAGACAAAGGAAAGACATACTTGTCTTTGCCTACCAATTTTGTTTAGCTTCAGTAGCTGCTAAGAATTACCATCTGATCCTAACTGATAGCAGATAATAAGTATGCTTTTCCTATTTTTCATTTAACAAAGACCCAGGGCCTCACCGAGGCGAAAAGATGCTTGTTGTAATTTCTGATGGTCAAAGAAGTACACCATCAACACTTTTTAATGTGTTAGTTGAGCAAGACCATGATCACTTTGCAATTTAACACTAACTTTAATTTATAAAGCAGCTATTAAAATAGCTGGAGATCGCTATTTAATTTTGAGTTACCAGAATCAAAGAGACCTGTGGAAGATGTCAGCATGGGATAATTTTGCTATTCATTATGACTTTGTGACACTAAAAGTCTGTTTCTAAAATTGGAAACGAATTAACCAGTGTCCGTTAAATGAACGATGGCTATTGTTTTCACCCGAGCTGCTTTATGCCAAAGAAAAAGACAGTTTTCATGTTGATCAGTAAAGTCATGAATGTGTTGAAATTTTAAAATGTACCTTTCATTATGTTTCTAGTATAGAGTGAAATCCAGTCTAAAGTTTTATTTTATTTGCTTTTTAAAAAGTTAGACACACACAAAAAAATGCTTGTGCCCTAGATCATAATTGCTACCTGCATTTAGGCCTCCTGTAATTGACATGACTTGCTCAGACTTACATCTCACCAGGTATAACTCTGGTTTCCAAGTCAACACCTATGAATAATATTTTTGTCTAATAATATAAATTTACAGTAAAATAAATCCTAAGAAAACCATTTAAATCATTTTATGCATTGATATACTCATTTTGCTGATTTTCTCCTTTGTATTTTTGCCTAGAAATGTTTGCAGTACAAAGCTGAAATCACATCAAAGAGAAAAAACAATATACTGTTTGCCTATCAACCCATGCAGGAAGAAGTCATATTTTCAATATATTTTCCCAGTCAAAAAACTTAAAATAAGGGAATTCTTCCTTGGATATTTAGCCCCAATTAAGCCCCTCCTCCAATTCAGAAATTTTCGCTTCAGTGTGGATGGTTCCCCAATCCCTGCGTCTACGCCCGACACTACCTTCCTCTGGAGGTCCAGCCCGCATGCTGAATGGCGTTGCCTCCTGGAGGAGAAATTATCCCGTCAAACTCCAGCTCAGCATGTGGAAGACAGGATTCACCACCTTCCCCCCAAGCCAGCATCTCTCCCCTCAGCTCTACTGACTTCGCTGGTACCTGGAGGGGTCTCTCATTCCATCCGCATGCCTTTATCTCATTCTGCACAGACAGCAATATTCCACTTCACCGAAAGCCAGAGCACTTTGTACTCTCTTCTTCGGTGCATTGAAAAAAATTCATTTGAAGACATGCTTCAAGCAGTATGAAACAGCCTTTCTTGTAGATTTTCAGGTTGTAAGTATCCTTGCAACAGGAAAGACAAAAATCATTTTCTTCCCCCTTCAAGCCTCAGCTGTTTCCCGGCTTATCTTCAACCCATACCACAGAACTAGTTTTTTTACCATACATTAAGTTGTGCTTTTATTATATTTAGCAATCTTTTTTTAACAAGGACAAAGCAGTCAGAGTTAGAATCCTATTTGAATATCAAAAACTAAAGCTTGAAATCCTGTTAGAGAATGTAGGATATTTTTTATTCTTTCATCTTCTTTGTTGTCTCTTTCAAAGATCAAGTTGTTTTTTTTTAAATCCTTGTTTCGTTTTTCAGAGCATGGTGAAATGTCACATAGAATTCTCATGGGGTCAAAGGTATGGCTTTCAAAAAGGTCGTGCAACCGTATTTATTTATTCTGATTCCTCATGCGTATCTCTGAAGATTATAATATCGGATCAAAGAACATTTCTCCATTCAGAATGGTTTTGCCAGAATCTTTTGTTGCTGAAAACCTACCAAGAGAATTTAAATATAAGAAAATTATGGTTTATGTTTTCTCTGGAAGAAAATGCTACTTTGGAGATTATCCTTTATGATAAATTATGAAACATCATGCTTATGTTTGGATGGAGGAAAGAGGAGAGGAGAAAGTTTCATCTTTCAATGATATTTCCCAAAATTATAATAAACGACTAATTAAATGGTAACTTTCTGGATTAAGAAGTACATTTCTGTGACAGCCCTTGCACACATTTATGACATTTTCCACTGAGGTATTTTAAGAATTCTAGTGTTTCCATTATGAGACCTATTTGTAAGGATTTATTTCTCATCTCTAAAAATTTACTCAGAGTTGCAACTAAACATTTCCTAGCAAGGGAATAAGTTCTTCTCACCCAATTTAATTTTTAATTAGTTTGGTCTTTTAATCTCCTTGGATTAACATGAAGGAGAAAAAGAAAACAGTTGGAAATGCTACAATGAATCTAGATTAAGGCTACCAATAATCTATTGGTTGAGACACATAAGGGCAAAATATTATGTTAAGTTGCTTCAAAATGTGTGATTCCTTTTTCTTCTTCAGTATTGACAGAGGCAAACTTTAAGACTCAAGAGTGAACAGTCCACTTATTTTCAAAGTTTTTCTAGTGTCAGCCATTTAAATATAATTTCTGGAAAGATGGTGACAGATAAATCTGTTTACTTGCATGATCCTGACAGACATGGATAATCAATGTTCTTCATGAGATATCCCAAAATGAATTTGATTTGCATAAGTGATCAATGCGAGTGAGAAAAAGATAGTTCAATTTGCCTATTTTCACAAATACAGATACAAAAACAACTTTACAAGAGCCCTTGGTGAAAAGATGTTTAATGGGAAAATGAAATGAAAGAGCTGCCTCATAGTGTAGGAAAGAAAAGAATATTATACACTAAGATCACAAGTTAAATGTACAGTTGAATCACATGTACTTGAAAGAGCTCTCTGCTTCTCCAGGTAGACATGAGGTTATCTGTTATTTTGACTGAAAGGGAAATGAATTTAATAAGTTCAATGTAGGAAACAAAATGTAATGATGATGGAATGAGATTAGAATACAAGGGAAAGCACGGATCTTAAGAAATGACTGTGGGATTTTGAATTCACAGAGACAGAAACAAATCAAAAAAACAAAACCCCTCCATTGGCTCAATCTGTCTGACTTCTGGAACAGAGCCGGGATGAATATAAATCAGTGTGTCATTATGTAGTGTCTGAAGAGGCCACACCTGGGCATTTTGCTCAAGTCCAGCACAAAACAGTAGCTTAGTGAAGAGGTGAAAAGGAGTAGAAAAGATCGCTAACAATTATCAGGCATCTTGGAGGATATTCACATCGACAGGAGAGCACCTCAGATAACAAGGTACCCGATCACGTATCTTAACATTATTATTAATATTACCAGCACTTTGCCATAGCAAAAATGAATGGGTGGGGGGAATTATTTAGAAAGGTAAAGACAGAAAGAACATGAAGACAGAAGAATGTGGGCTCTTCACAAGAGAATGGGGGACAGGACTGGCAAAAACCAAAGGGCATGGATTACAGGGAAAGAGACCCAAGTATCCAGCGAAATCTGGAAAGAAATTTTATGCAAAAGCTTTTACTGTACAATACACAGGTGCTCTCTGGAGCAAGAATACCATGCTTAGAATTCAGGCTACAACCTATCATTTCCTGCCGAGGTCTTGCTAGTTTAGTTATCCAACTGACTGTGTCTTACTCTTAGGTACTGTAGACACCATTGAAAGTAATTTATTCACTAGCTTAAATTCTTGCAAAAATTTTGCAAGTCAAAACTTTCAAAATTCCCAGTAGCCTAAGGAAAAGCTAGCGGTAAAACTTAAGTTAGTAAAATCTAACTTTTCTATTTTTTTTTTCTTGGAGCTGCACTGTCCAATATGGTAGCCACTGGCCATATATGGCTTTAAAATTGAAATTAATAAACCTTTTTTAAAAATTAAAAATCCAGTCTTTTGGTTGCACTAGCCACATTCCAAGTCCTTGATAGCCATGTGTGTTCATATAGGACAGCAGAGATATAGCACATGTCCATGCTTGAAGAAGGTTCTACGGGACAAGTAGTGTTCTAGGGTTGAATGGAACAGTTTGATAATATGAGAACTTTGAGTGTACAGATTAATGTACAGTCTTTTATCCTCACAATACAGAGTGCAGAAAGAGGCAATTTCTAAGTGAATGCCATTTACTTTGATGAATATGGGGGAATTATTTGGAAAGGTAAAGACAGAAAGAACATGAAGACAGAAGAATGTGGGCTCTTCACAAGAGAATGGGGGACAGGACTGTCAAAAAACCAAAGGGCATGGATTACAGGGAAAAAGACCCAAGTATTCAGTGAAATCTGGCAAGAAATTTTACGCAAGAGCTTTTACTGTACAATACACAGGTGCTCTCTGGAGCAAGAGATTTATTCGTGTATGTAGGGCACATTTCTGTGGTTTATATTTGTCATCTTTCATCAGACTTCTGAAAAGATTTTAACATTTTTTCTATTTATTGCATTTTTAAAACAATAATGGCATGGTGCAAGTTGAAACATGTCAGAAGACATCTCAGAACATTTCCTGATTTGAGAATTTGCATCTTCCCCATAGTCTTCAACTCATTCAGATTAAGATTTCTACCATACTTAATATCACATGTAAAAAAAATGTCAGAGAACCACTCAGATTACTATCAAAGCAAAATTTATCTTCTGGGATTTTAATGACAAAGACATGATAAGGAGATAATTTTATTTTCAGTCATAGGTTTATAGTCAGATATCACCATGATAACTCATGGCAAGGAAGTCTCAATTAAATGGAGTTCGTTGAGAATCTTATGTTCTCATTGAGGAACGGATCTACAGGAATACGAAAAAATTACATCCCAAGTGGTCTCTAAAATTCAGAAAAATTAAATTGTCCAGGAGAATGCTAGGGAATTGAGCTGATTTCAATTCATGCTCTTATTCCAATAAAAATGCCAATTTGGGGGAGCCAAAAGGTATTTGGTGAGGGGCTGTAGGTTGGACATCTCTGTATAAAATGAGCTCAGGTACTCAAGACACATCCTGAAGGGTAACCAAACTCCCTCTCAAGTAGCTCTTCATGCACAATTGCTTTGCTTTTCCGTTTAGATTCAGAAGAAGCAAACTATATCAGTTTTGAATATAGATGTAGGGACACGGTTAAAACTTTACTTTTTATTATGCCATAGATAAAAGATACTTTTATTTTGTACTGTGATCATCTTCCTTCTTTCTCTCCCTCCTTCCTTCCTCCCTTCCTTCCTTCCTTCCTTCCTTCCTCTTTCCCTCCTTCCCTCTTTCCTTCCTCCCTTCTTTCCTTCTCTCCTTCCTTCCTCCCTCTCCCTCCTCACCACTACTGGAACCCTAAATTACAATTACATGCAATGCTGATTACACATCAGAAAGAAAATCATCTATTTATGTAAGAGACATTATCACCAAGAGGAAAATACCATAGGAAAATTATATTTACATAATTCAAATCAGCTAAAGACTACTTTGTTATTAATCAAACAAAAAAGGTATTTATTGTATTCATATCAGAAAAAAAGAATTCAGAATATGACCCTCAGGAGTAGTTACAAGAATTTTAAAACACTTTTTTTTTAAACAAGGGAGCATTCTCCCTTGTTTAAAAAATGCATTTTGGCATTCTAGAAGAGAATGCCAAAAGAATGAGAATGGCCGTATCTTACCTCATATGGGATCTTATATAGCAGTTATTATAATAGTGACATTAGACATTAACATTCATCAGACAGAAATATTATCCATTTTTATTTTCACTAACATCTTGTGCTATAGTTTTCAGGGAGGATAGGAAAGTGGGAAGTACCGTTGTTCATTAGTTTAGGCACATTGTGCAGCTGAATTAGTTCTCCAGTGAATGCCTCCACTTCAGCTTCATTAGGATGGAGTAAGTTCAGGAAGCAGCAAACCCAAAAAATCCAAGAAAGTCCGATTTCTGACTGATCAGAAAAGAATTCACAGAATTAAAAGAATAATACAAGACACTGTTCTCCATTCTGTCTCAGTTTCAAAAGACATATGTTTGGGGGGCTTCCCTGGTGGCGCAGTGGTTGAGAATCTGCCTGCCAATGCAGGGGACACAGGTTCGAGCCCTAGTCTGGGAAGATCCCACATGCCACGGAGCAACTAGGCCCGTGAGCCACAACTACTGAGCCTGCGTGTCTGGAGCCTGTGCTCCGCAACAAGAGAGGCCGCGACAGTGAGAGGCCCGCACACCGCGATGAAGAGTGGCCCCCGCTTGCCACAACTAGAGAAAGCCCTTGCACAGAAACGAAGACCCAACACAGTAAATAAATAAATTTATATATATAAAAAAAAAGACATATGTTTGGTAAAAGTGGAACAGAAGATTTTGCTTCTGCTGACAGCTGAGGTAGACCAGTAGCCGTCCCCAATTATGACTAAGTGCCCTCATTACAGACACACCTGCCGGCAGCTACAGCCAATGGCAGCAGCCTCATCTAGAGGGGTGGGATAGGGAGGGTGGGAGGGAGGGAGATGTAAGAGGGAAGAGATATGGGGATATATGTATATGTATAACTGATTCACTTTGTTATAAAGCAGAAACTAACAAACCATTGTAAAGCAATTATACTCCAATAAAGATGTTAAAAAAAAAAAAAAAAGACCCAATCTGGAATAAGAGGTTGCAAACCGTGATGTGGCTTCAAAGAGCACTGCCAACTGCAGATAGGAGATCACTGGCATTTAATTATGGAAAAGCCGAAGAAGGCGGGTTAATGGGTGCCATGTAAGTTAAAATACGTTGGGAAGACATATTGATTTATTTGTATTCTGATGCCAAGAGGGACTTTGTCTAGTCGCAACTCTTTGGGAGTTACACAGTTGGATTTTGAGAGGAAAGCAAGATTGTTTAGAATGTGTAGGTTTTGATTTCCTGGAAATATCTTAATTCTATTGTATTATTGTATGACTCTTCAAAATCAGTACATAGAAATTTTAAAAGAAGATTTGAACCAATTCATATTTGCTAAGACATTTGAAATAATGAGTCTTTTGTTCTCCTTTTGTACCAATCCCTTCTCCTCTTGTTTGGTACTTCTTTCTCAGATACTTTCAGAATCATTTACTTCCATTTATCAAGTGATTACTTTGTTTTTGGAGCACCGAAGCCCATCTCTTTAGCCACAAGTTATACACCCAGCAGGTTGTTTCTAAACACATTTGCCCATAAATCAAAAGAGACACTAAGTGACTGATGGCTAGTGCATCTCCAGATGATAGGCACAATTGGGACTGTTTTGCAGACGCTCACATTTTCTCCCCGGGATATCGCCCACACCAGCAGAAAGCCACCTTGCTGCCTTCAGTAAGTTCCTAAGTTTCACCATGAAGTAGGGGAAGTCGCCTCATCCCACCCCTTTTTAACTAGGAGTCTGTGTTCTCAGCATCTCTAATGCTGGTTTACATGACATAATCAGAGCAGATCACTCTAATATACTAATTCTATAGCTTATACGCCGACCTATGAAACACTAAGTAGTCCTTAGCATGACTTCTGCCCATTTCTATGACCTAACCTCCTGTCACTATCTTGACTATTTCTCTCCAGCCACATAATTCTCTTTGCATCTCTCTGGATATACCCAGTGCATTCCTGACTCAACACCTTGGGTCGTGTGACTCCCTTCACACCATCATTTCCCCTCCAAGGTCCTTGTTTGTTACTTAATTTTCTGCTCAAATGACACCTCTTCAAGGAGCCTTCCCTCTCAACACCCCTCACGGTATCGTTATTCCTGCTGCTTGGATCACCTGCCATCATATTGTGTATTCACGTGTTTACCCGATTATTGTGTGTCTCCACTAGGATATAAGCTTGGTGATAGCTAGGACTCTTGTCTTGTTCACCGCTGTGTTCCCAGTGCGCCCAATAGTATCTGCGTATGACAGGTGTTTCATCAATAAGGATGAAATGTGTTTATCTAAACAGTAAGCACACAGGAGCTTGGTAAGAATATGAGGCCATGTGTCTGCAGGCAAGACTTGGGACACTTCCTGTGTTCTGGCCACGTAATCCCCTGGCAGTCTTCTGCAGGAGATGCTGTTATCCTCATTTTACAGAACAGAGGCAGGAAACACAGCTAGAGATGAACAGAGTCAGAATCTGAACTCAGGTCATGGAAAGCTCACACTTTCAGCTTACTGAAAGGCATCACATGAGAAGTAAGACATGTTGGGTGTTGAAGACTAAGCAGAAGTTGACAGACCAAGGAGCTGAAGCCATGTTACAAGGTGGGGATGGGGGAAGAAGGAGGACAGGTGAGCAGTAGGAAAGGCTTCGTGAGATTTTCTAACACCAAGGACTAAAAATTATCATCATCAGAGTCAGGGGAATTGTGATTTCTGCCGCCACTACTTCCATTGATAAAAGACTTCTAAAGTGAGGAAGCCACCTAAGAAAGTGATATGACATAACCTGCAGAATGAGACTCTTCCTTTCAGATTCTAGTCATCACTGACAAAGCTTTTGCATCAAGAATTTGGGGGAAATTATATTTCAGTCTTGTATCAGTCAGTCAAACAAATACTATAATTCTAGTTATCGTCATTAGCATATTGGCTTATAGCCATAAAATGTCCAGTTTAATGATATTAACTCAAGGAAAACACACAGTAATAGTTAATAAATATCATTGGACCTATGAAAGTCCATATTTACTTTACCTTTCCTTTTTCAAAGTTGGTTTAGTTCTCAAAAAATAGACTACTAAACTCAGGACATACTCAGTTTATATGAGTTTTCCCATTCACAGATTTTGCAAATACTGTTTCCAATCCTCTACCCCACAGGGAAGAGGATTATAAGCAGTGCTTGGGAAATAGCTGGCTATTTCACTCACAGACCTGCAATTACTATTTTAAAGCAGGAGAAACAGACAAATCTTTCAAAGATTGCACGTTTGCTCCCTGAATGGGGGCATACTGGCAGAAAACAATTCATTCTCTCATCCCTTCCTATGTCTTTGCTCTTTGATTGGCAAGAAGTTTCTGTCTTTCTTCATTCTCACCAAGAAAGATTTTTCCTGTTTACTTCTCCATTCAGCCCTTTATGTTTTATATTTCCAAGTACTGAAGTAAATTTTAAGTAAGAGTGTTCGTTAGTCTTCAACTTCTCTGAAGCCTCAGGGGGGCGCTACACAAAAAAGGCTCAGATCCATGGGGGCGCCTCACTCTCTGAGTAACAATAATTTTCACAGTCTTATCAAGTCATTGGCTGACATCCTTACAAGGTTTGGGAAAGACCGGAAGGGTCAACTCTACTTTGAATTTCTGTATAGATACAGAAATTCAATTGGTGCATACACGTAATTGGGAGGACTAATACAAAATTTACAATAATCAACATTTTTCAAGTTCTTAATATCTGCCAAGCACATGTATTATATACAGTGTCTAATTTAATGCTCACAACACATAATATGTTATTACTATTATCATCATTTTATTGTGATGATATTACTATTATTACTTTTATCATCATTTATTACTATTGTAATTACTATTATTATTACTATTATTATATTATCATCATTACTGTTATTGATGTTATTACCATTGTCACTATGATCATCATTTTATAATGGAAGCAACTTGGGTCATTTCTTTGGTTCTGCACACCTAGTAGGTCACGGACCCAAGATTTAAACATAGTTTGTCTGCCTCTGAAACTAACCTTTTAATCACTTTTCTCTACTGCTTTTCTTCAAATAAAGTAGAGTCTTATCGCTTGATCAATGCACTTAGTGGCCACCTAATATAGGAAGGTATTATCAATATGTTAAGAAATTTGAGAAATCAGATATTGGCACAGGCAATGATAACCAACATTATTGGGCCATGTATTCTCAGTGCCAAAATAGGCGTATCAGACAACAGGGATATTCAGTGGTGGGTGGCGCCAATTTGCCCTGGCTGGGAAAGTCCATTGTTAAATTTAAATTTTTGTTTGCAAACTAGTTGTCTAAGCAGACATAACTAAAAATTAAATTATATAAATTTACAATTAAATAAATTATCTTAGAAACAAAGGTAATATATGTCCAAGATGCATTACTCCTTAATTATTTTACTAAATTTTACTATTATCTGTGTTCTCGAAGTTGTTTATATTGAGTGTATTTGGATGGTGGAAATACCGCGTCCTGGGGCACTGCATACAGTGATGCGTTTGGTGGTGTCACACCAGTTCTTCCATGATGGATGTGTTTACAGGATAGAAACAGGTAAACAATGTAAGCCACAGCTTGATTTATTGCTTTGTTGATTATCTAGTCCTAAGAGAGTGATGGAGAAAATGTTAGTAAACCAAATTAGATGTAAAAGTGCTTCATGTACATAACTGTCACACTGTGAATAGCACAAAAATTGAAGGAATATCCTTCCAGCGTTCAACGGCTATCGCCCAATCCAGAAGAGAAGCTGCTCTCACGTTACTGCATTGACAAATGAGTGAAGTTTTAATATATGTCTTCGCTGTATCACTGTCTTCTTACTAGTTAATGCCACTAAAAATATCAACCAACATTCATGTTCGGTTACACTCGTTTGTCAGCTTGTCAGTCGCAACCGTAGTTTGGCTACACATACAAGAGTTTGCAAAAATCAACAAAAGTATTCTGCGAGAATTGGTTGGCTAAATAGAATTTACACCAAAGAGTATTGTATGTTTCTCTTTTTGCAAACTGTGTGCTACCCATCCTCTATGTCAGTAAAATGTATAATAACTTAGGGACTTTCACCCATGAATACCCCTTGGATCTGTTGCTGACCGTCTACCCAAACACCCCAGGGTACGGCAGTAAATAAGGCTGTCATGATCTCGCGTCTCACGGAGAATAGAATCGTTCAACTAATGATTGGAAATGTAAAATACTTGATCTAACCTATGTTTAATGTTCAGAGAAAACATCAGTGTGTAAAAAAAGCTATGGACACTCATGAGACTCAAATCATTCTTTCTACTTTATTTTTTCTTGATTTAGATTTAATCTCCTATAGGCTCCAGTAGAAACCACCGGGATAAAGAGCCTCAGATCATCACTCTGATGGGTTTTTCTCTTTCATCTTAAGAAACTGCAGCAGGGAACGCTCCCATCTGTGAAGAGGCCAGTGACCTATTTCCCTCCGCCTGATGCCCTGAGGTGGCCAGGCGCCTGGACAGTCGTCTCTGCAGATGGAACCTCTGCAGCTGAGTCACGTGACTGTGCAGAAACGCAGCTTTGGGGGTCGCAGGGATGGCGAGGGTGGGGGAGGGATAATGCAATACCACAGAGAGCTTCAGCGCCCTACCCACGGCTTCTGGAACTCTTTCTCCTTCCAGGGCTGGAAGAGGAGGAAGAACTCGAAGTAACTCATGCTTTGCTGGAAGCATTTAGCAAGTTACACAGTTCCTTTTAAAGGGGAAATATACCTCTGTAGCAGTCAATAACCAGGGAAGGAGCACAGCTTATATATACAGTAAATATATAAATGAGTCCAACCTAGTTCATGTTGAACTGGAGTAGTTTCTGAGTGAGATGACTTGCTTCCCATAAGAATATACTTCTGTGAAACAACCTGGCACATCATTTGGTAATAGCAACAAAATGCAAAGAAAATTTGGTTCTGATCTTAGGTAAAATCTACAGAAATTAAATAATTTAATAGCTTCTAATGAATTCAATGTGAGCATTATTTTTTAATTTTAGGCTTTTAAAAAAAAATTTTAGGTTACTAAATCAGTACTTCAAGCAAGAGGATCATTGTCTCTGTTTGTTTCTTTTGGTTCTACAATACAGAATGTCACTCCCATTGTCTTGCCAAACATTTGAAATCCAAGGTAAACAAAACGTTTTACCCTGCCCTGTCTTACTCCTCTGGCTAAGGAGAAGGTTTATAGCTTCTGACTCAAAAGGTCATAATTAGCTTGAAAGATTGGTCAGATCTACAGTGGTAAAACTTAATTAGGATAAATAAGTACAAAATCCTCTCGTGACTCTAAAACCTAACTGTGTAGTTACTTGAGGTGTGTTTTATCCATAGCTAATTAACCTAAGCTTGATATTATCCATGGGGACGATATGAACACCAATATGCCAGCCTGATCTCGGAGTTCTTGGGAGGGGGGCATTACCAGGATGGGAGAATAGTATAGGTTTATTTTGCACTAGTTGATGACACACAAAGAGTATTGTGTTCAATTCTTATCCTACATATTGACAAACTTGAAAAGCCTCCTACAGTAAGTGGACCGGAATGGTGAATCGTCCATAAAAGGGAATATGTTTATGGATAGCTTGTGGAATCAAGGATGTTTAGATGGCACGGACACAGAAAGAACTTTAAGCTACTTTTCAATATTTGAAGGATATTCTCGGTGAAACAGGACACGTGGCTCCATGATACAAACAAAGTTAAACTAAAGGGCTGCTCTATGTGGCTCTGAGGTCTCCATCTTTAAAGGATTTAGGCAGAAACTAGATGATCACTTCATATAGGAACTTAGAGCCTTGAAATTTGGAGTAGAAAGCATTTAGTTCCTTTCCAAATATCAAGTCTGTAATCCTGTAAAATCTTATCCACATGTGGAGACCCAGAGATAATCATAGCAAAAGAATTGGGTTCTAATCCATGTTATGGGAAAAGTTGAGATCAGGAAGCCAGGAAAGGAAGTTTTTGAAACAAACAAAAAAACAAACAACAGAAACAGAGAGTGGGTAGAAAGGAGGACAAAGTAATGATGAAGCAAACGTGGTCAGATATTATAAGTCAATGTTAAGAACCAGACTTAGAGGATACAAGGGAATAAGAAGAGAGAATCTAGAATTAAGGGAAAACAAGATGTCCCTGGGCCAACAAGTATGGAGGTGACAGTCCAGAAAATGACAGAGAAAACAGAGAATGTGAGCAGGAGCCAGAGGTTACTGTTGACCCCAGAGACTGAACTACCTTCAGTTTCTTGAGTAAATAAATTTCTTATTACTTAACAAAATGTTAATACATATACCAGAGGGAAAAATGTCTCAACTATTGCAGTTTCAAAATGTAAATTTCAAGGCCGCATTTAACAAGCATGAAAGACTTTTCCTTTTTTAATCTCCATTTCAACAAAGTATCCAGGCCTGAAAATCTATCTAGGCCACATGTATCTTTCAAAAGCATTTCTAGGATCATTTGTGGGTTGCTAGGTCATTAACTTCTGAAACCTAGATTAATGCTCTCCAGAGTTCAACATTATATCCCACTTAACTCATTTTATACTCACTGTGTCAGATCTGGCTTTGCATTCTATAAACGAATTTTAAAATAAAGTAAAAAGTAATATTTGCTTATTTCAGTGCACTAATAATGTGACCTAACAGCAGATCACATTTGTTATTTATTTCCTTATTTGCTTACATGCTTAGGACTCACATTAAGGAATAAATAAATAAAATTGAGCAAGGCTTCTACATGTTATTATCACAAATAAAGCAAGCTGTCACAAGGAACATATGAAAGTTGCAGGATTTCTTTCAGACAATGCTAACACTGTACATCAAACCAAAACAGCAGTCCTTTCCATGGGATCTATTTCCCCCAAAGAATGCATTCACTTCCAACAGGTACCTCATGTAAGCACAGAAATCAACTGTTTCCCCCATCAAACCAGAATTTTTCACATGCTGAAATTTTACATTATGATAGGAATAAGTACTGTTTATAAAACTGTCTCACTTAGGCTAACTGGGTGGACATTCCCGACTCACAAGTATTTCCAATATTATCAGGGCAAAAAATATGCCATGGATAATACCCCCAATCCCATCACTCTTACTGCTGGGCAAGATCACTTCATTGTACACGGGTGACCTCAACATACCACAGTAACCAAAGTGACAAGTCACTTTACCATATCTGCCATAACTGGACTGTCTGCATGCAGTGCCCAATGCATGAGTATTTGGGCAAAATAAAGAGAATTATAGACTTGATGCTCATGCAGGGATAATGCAAGCCTCTTCCATCGAATGGTTTGTAGTAGGAGCAACCTTACATGAGTAGCAAAGGTGAGGAAAAACCAACCATCCTGGTTTGCCAGGGACTTCAGGAAAGTCCCACATCTCAGAAAATCATTCCTAGCAGAGCAGGATGGCCAGTCACCCTCAGAGGACACTCCTTAATCGAGCAGCTAAATTCCATATTCTGTGTGTAGACATATAGGCTCCCAACACCCCACAAAATAATAATAATAGCAGACACACACACATCTATACTTATATACCTAAATATATGCGTGTATATATACATACTTATATGTACACACTCAACAATGGACTCACAGCAAATGTGTACGTAACTCTTTTCCTTAATTATTACAAAATCATCTTGATTCCTATTTTTATGGCTGCGATACTCCATTTATTTGTCAGTCATGCATAGAATCCATCCTATTATATCTCTCTACTCTGAAAATTATTCTAGGCCTTTCCTTAGATTGGAACCACGTGAGCAGGGCTTAAAACTTCCTTTTACGTCTAACAGGTATTCACAGTCACCTCACGGCAGTAGCTGATGCAAATCCTTTGGTTGAGTTAGGAACATGGTTGATCATTCCTTATGAAATTGTGGCCAGATTTCATTTGAGTAAGGCACAAAGTACATTTGGTGGATTCAAATACAAAGTAGGTTTAAGAGGAAACATGTGTCTAAATGTTTTCTCCTTTCATGATATTAAAACCCCTGAATGTGAGAAACATGCCATTGTTTTTAATGTTGTAATCTTTATTTTCTGTAATGACTTAGTAGACTTTTCTTGGTTGTGGTGAATTAATTTTTTTTCATCAACTATGTTGCCAATTTTTAAGTAATTCTTGAGGTCATTTTAGGTTAAAAATCAATTCAAAATACTGGTTTATAATCATTAGTTTATGCACACAAATGATTTGGTTCTCATCACATTTTAAAGATTGAATTCATTTAACCATTTAACCCATTTAATGGGTTTCTATTGGAAACCCATTGGGAAAAGCATAGCGTTTTTGACTAAATTGAAATAATTATCCCAATTTTGTTTGTAAACTAGATAGCTAAGTTAGGTAAAACTAAGGGCCAATCTTGCCCAAGGGAAGCAACTTACCAGGTGGAGAGATGGGGAAATACTTTGTTGTTTCGTTTTGCTCTTGACCATTGCTAGTGCTACTGCAAACTTTATACATTCTATCAATCAGCAAGTGGACCAGTGTGGCTTTCTTTTATTTGTTAATTGCATAATTAGTACATGAGGCCACCCTCATTTTAAATATTTTTTATAAATATGGAGATATATTGATTTAAAAAAAGAACAGACATGCCCTTTGTGACAGCCTCTTCCTGGACCCAATGTCCATTCCCACTTCCTGCTCTAAAGGGAATAGCTGTGAGGAGTTTGATGTTTATCTTTCCTGTTGTTTTTTTATGCATTTATATTTATATGCATCTGTGTGGCTACTGAAATATTTTGCAATTACAGTTTTTTAATATATAAATAGAATCACATTGTGTTACTATTCTAATGTTCGATTTAATTTTTGATTAACACCTTCTTAGAGATTGATATGATCATATAATGCTCATTGTAATGGTTGTAGAGATGCTTTGCAATTTAATTAACCACTTCCTGATTGCTGGGAATTTAGGTAGTTTCTAATTTTTCACTCTTTCAAACATTGTTGTACTAAATAGTTGTGCATGTAAGTTTTTGTGCACTTCAGGAAGTATTTCTACAGGAGAGAGTCCTTAAAGATTACCGACCAGATGAGAAGGCATTATTTTACCTTCTGAGAAATGTTGTCAAGCACACCTTTATGAAAGCTAGATATCACCCACCTTTTTAATTTGCCAATTGCTTGTTTTAAAAAATGTGATTTGATTCTGGCTATAATATATATTTCTCTGATTATAGAGATTAAATATCTTATTTTTTGACCAATTATTTTTCTTCCATGAACCGTTTGCACTTTTTCCAACTTTCTTTTGGGTTGCTTGTCTTTTCCTCATTGATTTGTTGAATTTCTTTTTTATTGTTCTCCATCTAGCCACATTACTGAATTTCATTATTATTAACATTCATATATTACTTGATGCTCTTTAGTTCACTGTATTCTTTAAAACATTAATTCAACCACTAAATGTCAAAATTCACTTTAAACATTAACTTTAAGGCATGCCATACACCTTACATTTTCTAAAATGAACCATATTTAGGGAAATTATCACAATTACTCTGGTCTATGAATATGAGATTATTTTTCCCATGTAATTAATATCTTGGAAATCTTGTCATTTTTTTACAAAGAAATTATATAAGCACAGACTAAGTAATTAAGTATTTCCAAAGTATATATTAAGAAAGAAATCAGCAGTGCAGCTTCAGTATAGGGAATTAGAAAAATATAGAATGGATAATATTTGGGTTTTCTGTAAGGTGCTGAGAGATCATTATTTCAGATTCTCTCTCATTTATGCTCTCAAGCTTCCTGGAAGCAGTATCAAGGGCTATAATCTCTGTTCCTAAAATCAGCAAGTGAGACAAAGAAACACTCTTGAAAAGCAATCCAGCAAAATTAAAGATCCAGTGACCTAGGCAGGGTAACGTACACATTCTGTAAGCGAGCTGGAAATATGGTCTACACCTTCCTTCTTCCCATTCAGCGCCTCCTTTCTATCACACTGACAGATTTTTAGCCCTCTGGTTAGTGCCTGGGTGACTTGGCCATGTGTATAAAATACTCATCTGTGTTCTGTGTTTTTTGCTTAAGTGAAAAATTAGCACTTTTGTTGTACAAGGTTGCACGTTATAAATGAACACAGCACTTTGCCTGCACCAGTCCTGGCAAATAGATGGCTACTTCCATTACTAATGAACAAGATTCACACTGTTGTACAAACGTCTGTTTTCTTTGTTGGCATTGATTTCTTCTTCTCATGTTGCTCTAAGTTTCCCAGCCTCTTGTTTTTGCTCTTCATCTGTGGAAGAGGAAGAATTCAATACCTATGACTTTATATATCTATTTTTAAACTATAAATACAGGAATATAGTGTCATGGGGAAAGCACATCACAGAAGTTAACCAAAGTCACAACATATCACAAGGCAATTTCTAACTGTCCCTCTCCCCTGCAAAAAAAGATAGAACATGAAACATGATTATGCACAAGGTCAGCTATGTGAATGATTGACAAAACTCCTTTCTATTGCTCAACGGTAGGACTTTTATTTTCAGGTTAGATTCTAGACTCTGAACATTGTTTCCCAGAGAGATGATGACCACAGCATCAGGCTCCTGTTTCTGACGTGGCGTGTGCAGTACACCCAGCTGGTGGTGACCTGAGAGCCCAACTGATTCAACTTCCTGCACGATGTTGACCGAACAAAGTGCTGCTTCAAGCCTTGTTCCTCCTCCTTTTACACAAGGGTTAACTGAGGTCCACAAATACTTCACTATGGGGTCAATCCTAGAATCTAGGTTTCCCCAAAATCACTTGTCTCCTGGCCAAGGCTCCCTCCACTATGCTTTATTTCATTTTTCTTTAGAATGCATCAGTTGATCAATAAATTCTATTGATCACCTACTTTGCGCCAAGCCATGTGATAGAAGCTGGAAATACAGAGGTCAACACAGAGCTTACAGTCTAGCTGGGAATGTAGATATTAAATAAAAGTTGACAATTAAGATGCAGTTATGGAAAGTGATGCCAGAAGTACAAACTGATAAATGAGGTAATAAAAAGGGGAACTGCATGAGTGGTCGCCAGGGCTTACAGAGAGAGGAGGAGGGAGGTGGACATGGCTATGAAAAGGCCACGCCATGCGAGGGATTCTTACAGTGATGGAATTGTGTTTTTTTGTGGTGGTGTACACACAAGCTCACACATGCAATAAAATAATATACAAATAAACACACACAGGCACACACAAATGAGTGTGCCTCTGGGTTTGTGGGTATGCTGGTTGGGTTAAGATTGGGACTTGGGTAAGATTCCCCTTGGAACATCCTTTATGTTTATTAGCTTCTAACTAGTGTTGTAGGCCCAATGGCAGAATTTGGAGATCTTGGTTCTTCTGTTCATGGCTTTTTAATTCACTGTGACCAGTAAGTTTCCTAATAAATCCTTGCCAGACTTAAAAAAAAGAGAGAAACAAGTAGGATTGACGGATTGATGGATTGATGGATTGCATCATTGTCAATTTCCTGATTGTGATCTTGTACTTTACATTTGCAAGATAATACCATCGGGGGAAACTGGGTAAAGGGCGCATGGGATCTCTCTGTATGACTGACAACTGCATGTCAATCTACAGTTTTCTCAATAAAAAGTTAAATTAAAAAATGGGGGGAGGCATTTACTAATTTAGACTGGTGAATCAGACAATCTTCTTAAAGAAGTCCTGTCTAAGCTAAGACCCAGAATACAAGTGAGGCAGATGAGGAGAAGCAGGGGCCACGAGGATGGTATTCCAGATAAAAGAAGCAGTGTGTTCAAAGGTCTTGAGGCAGGAAAGCTCGACTGCTTGAAGACATTACAAAAGGGCCAGTCTGGCTAAAGCAGCGAGAGAGAGAAGGGGTCTCAACGTGAATCTCAAGAGTAAACAAGGAGCTAGATTTTGCGGGACATTTTTGTCATAATATGTTTTGTTTTGCTTTTGTTTTGTTTTTGTTTTTCACTTTTCAAGGGTAAACTGTTTTAAGAAGAAGAGTGATATGTTAAGATGAGTGTTTTTCTATTATCTCTCTGGCTGTGGAGTGGAATTGGATTAGAAATCAGAGAAATGGTGAGTAGGGGGGAGAGTACTTTAGAATCTATCACAATAGCAACGAAATACCACAAGTACCAAACAAATTGATGGCAACATGGCTGGAGAAAATGGATGGACTCAGGAGGTATTTAGGAACTAAAAAGAATGGACTTGGTAATTGATTGGATAAATTTAAGTCTTGCTGAATGGACAGTAATGTTATTTACTAAAGTCAGAAACTATGTATAACTGATTCACTTTGCTGTTCACCTGAAACTTACACAACATTGTAAATTGACTATACTCCAAAAAAAATTATATAAAAAAGAACCCCGCCCCCCGGAAAAAAAGAAACACCTGAAGAAAGGCCGGGGTCAAGCGTTCAGATAGCAAGATGGATTTTGGAAAGGCTTCAAAGGTAATGATGTTTATAGTATTTTACCACAGGTCTCTGTGTAAAAGTTTGAATTTATTTTTATTTCTGTAGGTGAATTTCTGTGTAGCTAATCATTCCACAGTTCTTAGAGTTGTGTTCAGACACATAATAACTAAGAGTATCCCTTTCTCTTTTTCACTATATGGTGCACTGCAGAGAGGCAATATCACATCTCAAAGGTGTAAGAGTAGGTGCAATATTGGTTTATGTCAGGCAACAGGTACAAGAGAGAAGAGACACCTGCAGAATGAGAGAAGGTGGATGGCACTTGTGATGTAAAAGGCAATTTTATTTTTTTATATGAGGAAGAAATATTTTTTTTTAAATATCACTTCTAATTGTGAACAATGTATTTGAAATACAACGTCATAAAAATTTGAAAGATCCTACTATGTGAATAATCAAGCTTCTTTCAGAATATTAAAAATTCAATTTCTTTCTATCTCAAATTTTTGGTCATTCCTTCAACTGAATAATGTTTTCCAAGAATGATTTTCCAAAGGTCAATCTAATTGCAATTTTATTTTTTGAGGCAATACATGCAATATATACCAGGCTAATTTCTTAAGTGAGGCTCAAAACATTTTCAATACTTATAGGAAAATATTGCATAGATTTTTATAAATGTTCACCCAAAGCTATCACTTCCATTATTATGAACTTTTAAATAATGAGACAAGATATTACTAATCAGTATACATGCAACTACATATCCTTTATGATTTATAAACTAGCCACAAAAAAATGAGCCATGATTTCTTATCATGATCAGAGAAGCCCACCGATGCGGTCCCTGTCTATCACTTCTATTTCTTGCCACTTTCACCCTCGCTGAACACTTTTCAGGGACTCTGACCTTCTTTCAGTTCCTTAACTTGTAAAGTCCTTCCTATACCTGATTCCTGCTCCTTCCCGAGGCAGAGCCAATTCCTCTTGATCTTTTAGGCCTCAAATTATAAGACATTCCTGATCTAAATCAGATCTGAATCAGGTCTAATAAGTCAGCATACCAGTTGATTTTCTTTATTGCAATTACCAGAAGTTCTATCTACCTATCTAGTTATTATCTATCTATCATCTAGCTATTTATCTATTATCTATCTATCATCTATTAGCTATCTATCATCTATCTATCTATCATCTATCTATTATCTACCTACCATCTATCTATTATCTATCTATCCAACTATCTATCATCTATCTGTCTATCATCTATCTATTACCTATCTATCATTTATCTATTATCTATCTATCATCTATCAAATATCTATCTATCATCTACTTAACTATCTGTTGGTTTGTTTATTTTCTTCTACCTATAATAGCAGAGGGACCATCTTGTTTATCATCATTGTATCGTCTGGATTTAGTACTGATATGCAGAAGTTGATCAATAAATAATTTATTGAAAAGATCAATGAGAGAAGGAATAGAGTCTTGATTTTTCAAGAAGTGTTAGTATGATTTTAAGTTTAAATATGGAAGTTTATATTTAAGTCTAAGTTTGAAGGTAACATTAAATTATTTTGATGCAATGGATTTCTTTGATGTTTTAGTCAAGGAGAGAAACAAGGAAAACTGGAGATTTTGTTGACAGCTATGTTTTTATAAACATGGCCACATGGCGAGAAATGTGAGAGGCCTCAAGGAACTGAGGGTAGCTCTTGGCTGACAGCCCAGGAGGAAAGAGTCACAAGGCACTGAATTTGTTCAACAACCTGCGTGAGTTTAGAAGAGGACTCACACTGCGGACGAGAATACAGCCTGGCCGACACCTAAGACCTTGGGAGAATGAACAGAGAGCCCATCCTGCTGTGCCAGGGGCCCGACCTGCTCGAGTTGTAGGTCAGTGAGTGGTGCTGTTTTCAATGGCTACGTTTGTGTGATTTGTTAGTCAGCGATTGAAACTGAAGACACTGTATTAAAGACGATCTGACATGGAACTACATTCAATATCCTGTAGTAAACCATAATGGTAAAGAATATGAAAAAGTATATATATATATATATGTGTATAACTGAATCACTTTGCTTGACACCAGAAACTAACACAACACTGTAAACCAACTATACCTCCATAAAAAAGAAAAGAAAAGAAAGACGATCCAGATGAGGAAGACACCTGCCCAGTGCCTGCCTGAGCTAGTGCTTAATAAATGCAGTTCCTGCCCCTCTCCTGCCGCTGGACCATTATTTTGCAATTTCATAAACCTCACAGACATCACACTCTAATGTCAAACCTATGCTTCATGGCAAGTTATGCTTTGTCAATGAACTTTAGGAAATGAGGACTTATACGAGTACATAGGAGGACAGATGTAATTGTCAATACTTTATAAAAAAAGAATAGTAATGAGACTTCCAGACTCACATTTGGGCACATCTCCTATCTCCTAATCCAGTGCTTGGGTTTCAGAGAGCAACTTCCCTACATTTGCTCACGCTTTGTAATGAAATAACTACGAAAGTACATGCAGCAAACACAAATCTCTCAATATAATAATGTAATATTTATACATACATAGAGCATATATATGCACACAAATGTATACACATATATAGGTATACATACATATATGACAAGTATTCTGACAAAAATAAGCAGACCCACTAATTTCCATGAAAAGAATTGTCAGTATTTTTTAGGGTATCTGTTCAGTAACATTTGATGATTCCCTATACAACACTGTACTTTTTTTTAAAACAACTGTAGTGATGTTAGTTTGCTTAATGATTCTTGCTTTGGATAATATACTTTGTCCAAAGATGTTGAAACCTCAGGAAACTATAAATCAGTGTTAAAGTATATTTTCAGTCTTCCAAGAGTTATATCCATTTCATAGACTATCAAAACCAACAAAAGCCCTTGAGAAAAGTTTCAGGCAAAGAAACAAATGCTATAAATCACTGGTTGCTTTGAAATGTGCACACATCATTAAAACTGTTAGAACTGAGGAAGCTGAGGGCACCTGGCTGCCTTAACTAAGAAAATCCTCTCATAGCTGACAGAGAAAGACTGTCACCCATTAAGAGACAAACATTAACTTTGCTACATAAGGTATCTAAGTAACACGCTTTAAACTGTGTTAGCTACAATACAGAAATAAGAATACGGAAGGCATATATAGGATTCTATCAATGAGGAAGTATATGGCACTAACATGCCTTCACAATCTTGCAAAGTTATGAGTTCATGGCTTCATGTAACATTTTCTCAAGCAGCTTTGGGTTGTTTACCCATACCAAGATCCATGTTGTAGCTTTTTTATTAATATTATTCTCAAATTTAACTTCCTCTTTTAAAACTTTTTATTTTACATTGGAGTATAGTTGATTAACAATGTTGTGAAAGTTTCAGGTGTAAGCAAAGTGATTCAGTTATACATGTACATGTATCTATTCTTTTTCAAATTCGATTCCCAAATGATGGCCAAGGATTATCAGCAATGGTGTCAAGACTCAGAAGGTCCATTACAAGAGCTACCTCAGAGGAGAGTCTCAGAACATGTACTTATTGTTGTTCTTGACAATTGAATAAGCATTTTTTAACAGATAGAATGATCTGTAGCATATATAACAAAGAGGTAGACGGGCGAGAGAAACAGAACAGAAAAGGAGCTGTCTTTAGATCATGAGAAGGAATACTGTGTCTGCAGAAAAAGTGAGCTGAAGACATGAGGACAATGAGAGACAGTAAAATACTGCGTTTCTGCAGATTATTCAGCTACATAGCATTTTAAAGAACAAATTGGTAGGCAGTAATCAGAAATGGAATACTGATGTTGAAAAGGGCACTGAGCACCCCCTGAGATAAACATGGAGAAATGAAAGTAGCAGCAATGTCTACCAGCAGTAGGCTCTTACAACACAACACAACACAGAGTTATTCTGAGCCATAACAATTCCTTTAGATGGCAGTGTGTCTTGGAGAACTAACTTTGCAAACATCCTAGGGTCACTCACAATAACCACCCACGTGTGGTCTTGTGTGCTACCCGAGAATAACTGAGCCACAAAGTCTTGATTCAGTAAGGTTGTGACTTTTTTAGAGAGGTCCTTCATTCCTTCTTTTCATATACTGATTATCTGGATAACAAAATGGAACTTTCTGCCTTATCGGGTTTTTAAATTACAGTCATCTTTTAATTTTTCTAAACAAATTATATCCAAAGTTTTGACCAAATTTTCTATATATTGTACAAAGGAGCAGAAAGTGCTTGCTTGTTTGGCTGGTGCTAATTTAGCTTTGTGATAGATGATTAGGTATCAGGAAGTTTTCTTAACTGACCGCTGTGTTAATAAAATGTTTTTCAGCATTATGATTAAAAGCTTAGTTTAGGATTTCATAGCATTGGTGTGTAAATTTTCTAAGAGCTTGTTTTTCTCATGAATGGGAAATATACCCTGATTTTACATTAATTTAGAATTAAATTTAATTATGAACAACTCAGCAATGAGTTCAAATATTGTTTGCCTGGTCACTTGGCAGCCAGAGCTATTCTGTTCTTGGGTGAGTTCGGGGTGTGTTATGTCCCTTTGATTTTGCTCAACCATTTATTGGCTAAGTTGTGTTTGTAAACTTTTTCTTCTACAAAATATCTATGAATTTGTCAGACACACACACACACACACACACACACACACAAGGAGCGTCTCTTTCAGTAGTTCATTGCTTCAGCTGCATTCCTTTTCTTAGTCATAGAATATTTTTTAAAAAATCTATAATGAATTGATCTTAAGATAAAGATGTTAAATAAACAATCATTATGCTCATACATATAATATGTACATGACATCATGAAATTTTAACTGGGACATTCTTTTCCAGCTAAAAGGTCACATTCTCTGTCATTCCTTGCAGTCAGACATATCATGGGTCTAAGTTTTACCCAATGAGAAATAGGCAGAAAAATCACAATGTCCTTATAGGACTAGGATATGACTTCTTTGCCTTTTCCTTTTTCTGTCTGCTTTGCAGGTGAATATGACAGCTGGAACTACTGGCGCCATCTTGGAACATGAGCATCTTGGAAACCACATATGGGGCAACTGTTATTGGGGAAGCTGGGTCTCTGATACCATAAAGCTGCCCTCCCAGTTCTAATTGCCTATGTCTACTTTATTTAACTGAGAGAGTAAGAAATTTCTATGTTGCATAAGGTCCTGTGGTTTAGGTCTCTGTCACTTGTTGCCAAATATAATTCTAATTAATCGAACATCAGGACCTGATGACTTGAAATAAAAAACTAATTAATGAGTGGAAATAACTTTGTGAATAAATATAATATTCTTATTTTCAATAGGTTTAAAGTGTCTTTTTATTTATGTAGATTTTTATTAATGCAGGTTATTATATTTACTGAAAACTTCTACCACTGGACCAATAAATCAGTCTTACAGCACCATGCAAAAATAAAATTTAGATGGGACAGTATTATCCTTTGTATATTTTTAGTCACTAAACAAGAAAAAAGAAGCCACTGACACATTTATCTGCCCATCTAAAAAGGATTTACAATGGAACAGTATAGAAAGCCCAGAGATAAACCCACGAACATATGGTCACCTTACCTTTGATAAAGGAAGCAAGCATATACAATGGAGAAAAGACAGCCTCTTCAATAAGTGGTATTGGGAAAACTGGACAGCTACATGTAAAAGAATGAAATTAGAACACTCCCTAACACCATACACAAAAATAAACTCAAAACGGATTAAAGACCTAAATGTAAGGCCAGACACTATCAAACTCTTAGAGGAAAACATAGGAAGAACACTCTGTGACATAAATCACAGCAAGATCCTTTTTGACCCTCCTCCTAGAGAAATGAAAATAAAAACAGAAATAAACAAATGCGACCTAATGAAACTTAAAAGCTTTTGCACAGCAAAGGAAACCATAAACAAGACAAAAACACAACCCTCAGATTGGGAGAAAATATTTGCAAAGGAAGCAACTGACAAAGTATTAATCTCCAAAATACACAAGCAGCTCATGCAGCTCAATATCAAAAAAACAAACAACCCAATCCAAAAATGAGCAGAAGACCTAAATAGACATTTCTCCAAAGAAGATATACAGATTGCCAACAGACACATGAAAGACTGCTCAACATCACTAATCATTAGAGAAATGCAAATCAAAACTACAATGAGGTATCATTTCACACTGGTCAGAATGGCCATCATCAAAAAATCTACAAGCAATAAATGCTGGAGAGGGTGTGGAGAAAAGGGAACCCTCTTGCACTGTTGGTGGGAATGTAAATTGATACAGCCACTATGGAGAACAGTATGGAGGTTCCTCAAAAAATGAAAAATAGAACTACCATATGATCCAGCAATCCCACTACTGGGCATATACCCGGAGAAAACCATAATTCAAAAAGAGTCATGTACCACAACGTTCATTGCAGCTCTATCTACAATAGCCAGGACATGGAAGCAACCTAAGTGTCCACCGACAGATGAATGGATAAAGAAGATGTGGCACATATATACAATGGAATATTACTCAGCCATAAAAAGAAACGAAATTGAGTTATTTATAGTGAGGTGGATGGACCTAGAGTCTGTCATACAGAGTGAAGTAAGTCAGAAAGAGAAAAACAAATACCGTATGCTAACACATATATGAAATCTAAAAAAAAAAAAAAGTTCTGAAGAACCTAGGGGCAGGACAGGAATAAAGACTCAGACATAGAGAATGGACTTGAGGACACGGGGAGGGGGAAGAGTAAGCTGGGACGAAGTGAGAGAGTGGCACTGACATATACACACTACCAAATGTAAAATAGCTAGCTAGTGGGAAGCAGCCACATAGCACAGGGAGAGCAGCTGGGTGTTTTGTGACCACCTAGAGGGGTGGGATAGGGAGGGTGGGAGGGAGACGCAAGAGGGAGGAGATATGGGGATGTATGTATATGTATATCTGATTCACTTTGTTATACAGGAGAAACTAACACACCATTGTAAAGCAATTATACTCCAATAAAGATGTTAAAAAAAATTAAAAAAATAAAAAGGATTTATTTCCATATCCTACAAAGGTTTTGTTTTCCACCTGAAAAATTAACATAATTAAGATATGTCATTAAGATAACATACTACAATAGACAGTCAATTTGGTTGCAAAGTAGAATTGCAAATATTGAGATGGGACACCTAACATGTTTACTGTCTTCTGGGATGCAAAGTGACAGAGCCTAAGAGAAAGAAAAGTGATATCATAAAAGAAACAACGACTCTGAAAGAGAAGACTGATAAGCAGATTTCCTAGGGAAATAACCTCCTTTTAGCTGGAATCCATGGTATAGAACAGAGTTGGCCTCTCTGTGAGAGAACAGGACATTGCCCAAAGCAAAGGAGCTGAGCAGACGTCCTGTAACCTCCCAGGATCACAGAGGTGGAGTGAAATGTTCTAAGAATACCCTCAGCTGTTTGCAAGACTCTGTGGGTGCGAGAGTTCCTCTGTGTTCTGCTGGGAGAGGAATCGGTACGCTCATTAGCTTCTCAACAGAGTCTGTGATCGCACAAAAGTTCACCACCACCACCCTAGAGAGGTCTCCGAGGAAAAGGACCTGAATCTCCAGAGGTCTAGCGACCTATTTCTTTTTCTAAATTTTAACCAATATTGCACTTTCATACAAACTTTTGTACTGGTGAAGCTGTGTTTCTTAAATAGATGCCCACAAAGCCCGGATCCGCCCTTGCTACTGCCCATCGTGAATATCCCCGTGGGAGGCGAAGCGCTACGTTTCACACACTAGGTAACAGCAGAGCCGTTTCCTCTGGAACACCTACCCCTAGCGTATCGTGAATGACTTGGTCATGTTAATGCAATGGAACAAGACAATATAGAAGAACAAAACGAAACAAAGGTTAGAGTCATATTTTTAGGAGACGTTACTTCCGAACCAAATCTTTTCTGCCCATTCTCTGGGTTATAGAACGTGAGTGGAACTTGTAGGATGCGGACCTGGTATGATGATTGTAGTATTTTGGAAAGGTGGACTCTGGCATTGTAGGGGAACACTGGACATATAAGAGGACACTGGCAACGTGATCAGTTAGAAGACCATGGAGGTGGAACAGGTAGAACTGATAGAGGCCTTGTGGGGTTGGAAGGGAAAAAGTGAGGAGAAGGAAGGAAAGCGTTTGAGAAATGTTGCCAAAATGGCATGATAGTATTGAGTGATTGGTTAGATGTGGCCGAGGGAAAAGAGAAAATTCAAATCAGAGGCTCCCCCGATGCACCTGTGTAACTGATGGATAAAGTGCCTTATACATAGTATGGTTATGGGTATACAACATGCATATAGTTTCAAAAGTGGCTCACTGTCTGTTCTATCCAAATCTCATAAGTGACAGCCCATTCTTTCTGTCATATTCTACTCATCAGAAAGAAGTCAGTAAATCCAGCTCACAACCAGGGGAGGGGGTTAAAGAAGGGTGTGAATACTAAGAAGCAGGGATCAATGGAGACATCATGGAAGCAGCCTACCATGGGCGTATTCCCAATAAATTAAATTTTCTAAGCTCAGAACAACATTGAAACACATAGCTCATATTTTTCCTTGGGTTATTCCTCTCTCCCCTCAAAACATGTCCAAAATAAGAAATAATAGGCTACATGACCATAATGGATTTAGCACATAATCAGCTAAGTGCATTTTGTAGAATTAATCATAAAGAATAGCAAAAATAAATGAAATTGAAACTCATACACATGAATTCTGGATCTAATAAAAGTTATTTTAAGGCTACCTTGCTATAGGCCTAGTTCGACATAGAGAGATTTTTACCCGCTTCCCCTTTTGATGAGTGTTAAGAAAACCAACATACTCCATTCCATCTTTGTATAGGTTATAACAGAAAATTAAACTTTTTTTCCAAACTGCATCAAGAGATAAATACATCATTTATAAATTAAAAAGTCTAAAATTATGCATTTATATTTAAAATTAAAGCATTCTATAATCTGAAAGCCATCTTTTAACTTAGCTAATCATATATATAAGAATTTTAATTCCTAACAATTTTTTCTAAAAATGTTGATTCTGTATTGATGACCCTAACAAGTATATTTTAATCAAAAAACAGTAAAGGAAGAGAAACTGTAAAAGAAAATTCTTCAAGAAACATTTCAAAATTAAATTATTTTTCTCCTAAGTAAGTTATGCAAGATACAGAACATTGTATTCACATTGCAGTTTTTCACTGGGTTCTAGGAAATTATGTGAACTTTCTGGTAACTAGATAATTGCTTTCTTCTGCTGTGATTTGGAAATAAGGTAGAGTGGGTATCAGCCAGAAAACTTCCAATTTATTTCTTTAAAATTACAGAGGTATTTTTTCCTTCATGTCTTAGAGGCATTTTGAGTGCTGTCGTTAAAAGATGCCTTAATTATTTGTGCCAGTCTCTTTCTTTACACAAATAATTATCCTCGTTATTAATACAGCTATAATTTCAGTTAGCAAATACCATACCACTTTAAGAGTTAGATAATAGGTATTATTCTTAGCTTTGCCTCAGTTTCCTTCTCTCAGGAAAGGAAGAATGACAAGTTCATCTCTACTTTAGGCAGTTTCCTCTGAAAACTCAATTACCCAGAAGGGCAGCTTTCTGTTCCTTCCCTTGGTCAAGATTGAGCTGTTGCAAGTTATCTACAGGCCAAGAAGAGCCATTATCAGTATCTAAATTTGGATCTTGACTGTCAGGTTCTCATTAGCATGGCACTGGCAAATGGCTACTTGAAGTCGCTCATCCCAGTAATGAAACTGGCTTTTAAAGCCAGTGCCTAAAAGATGTAACCATGTTTCCTGTTTCCAGCTCTCTCTTTCTCTGTGTCCCCAGCCTCTATTTTGGTCCCCACCCACATACTATCCACCAATTCCTGGCATTTCTTCTACTCACCTGTTGCTTAACAAAGCATCAGTGAGAGAATTGATGGGAATGATTCAAAACTATAAGCATCAAATCAAAATGGCTTTAAAGGAACAAGCAAGCTGGGCACTGGGTAAGGGTTGGACATAACTCTGCCCCACGCCATCCTCATGCAGCGCCCCCCATCAGTCCCTTAAGGAGACGTTGTTGGTCCCATTCTCAGTGTGTAAAATTTTTACTGTGTATTTTGACTGTCTCTGTGCCTTTGACTTTGCCGATTTAATAACTGAAGAGAAAAACTGGCCTAAAGCAGCCAGTGTTTCCATTGTATACCATGATTTACAGGTAAGAACAATTGTTTTTACAAAGTGTTTAAAAATGTGTCACAAAATATTGGTCACCCAGTTAATCACTGGTCACATTAATGATCAACTCGCCATTCAGGCACACTCACGATTTTGAGAGAATTCAGTAGAGGGTGAGTCGGTCACTAGCTGGATTGTTTTATATGTTTTTTAGCCCCATGCATAACTCAGAAAAGATCTGGACTCACTGTTGATCTCTGCCTTTCCTAAACTCCTGGTCTAATGTTCTTCTGTTTATCATCTGCCAAAGCAGGACTTTTTGAAAATGAAAGTCACTCCTAATAAGTCCATGTTATTTGATATTTGTTTGTGCAGCGAATGAATAAAGAAGATAATATAAGACAGCACACAGTAAACTCCCTGGAATTGGGGATTATGTGGGTTTTCTCCTCCTCTTTCTCTATCACGCTCCTGTCATACTCTCTGACCCTCAATAGCACCATCAATGTGATGAATAAATGAACAAATGAATAAGTGAGTTCACAATCTAAGAGCTTAGGGCAAAAAAGCATGCCATATATTCTGACCAGATTGGTTAATTTTGGATGCCCAATAAAGTAGTCTGTTTATGGAAAGTGAAACCAATTACGAGCTAATAGTAAGACATGACTTTTTTTGTTTGTTTGTTTGTTTGTTTTAAATCTGATAATGCTAGTACTTTTACCTGATCCTATTAAGCTACAAATGACTGGGTATGAAGCAGAAGACAATTAGCTTTTGAACATTTTGAATAATGTTTTCCACAGTACATTGGAATTTGCTATCTGCTTTAAAGATTGTGCTAAACTCCTCATGTTATGCAAAGTTCTCCTTTCCACATGGCAGCAAGGCTGCTAGAGCAAGTCAGGAAATAATGCTGATTGGCTTCAAGGTAATTGAATGTCATCTATCCTCAGCGTTTTACCTGCTTATTTGTTTTCGCAGGACATTTTTTTACAAGTCATCTTCACTCTCTCGGCCTCCAGATTTCTACGTCAGCTTCTAACTCAATTGAGATCAAGGCCATCTTCATTTGAGCTGTCTCAATTTTCTTCCTTTTTTTCTCAAAACAGTCATCTACTCTCTACTTCCCCAGACATGAGGAATAAATGGCTGGCCCATTCCTCCACCCTTTGTAATGTAAAATCCTCCAGAGATGCTCCTGAAATCTCCTCTTCCCAGACCCTGCACCATCAATTATCCTGTTATCTCTCTGTCTTTAATCTGTCCATCTGTACCCACTCAACTCTGCCTACAAAATGCTTCCTTGTTCTAAAAAACCCGACCCTCAATCTTGAGTCTTTGCAGCATGTAGTCTTATCTCTTTCCCCTTTTTTATCATCAGTCTCCACAATTTCTACTTGCTACCTTCATTTCCTCTCCACCTGCTCAATAATGACTTGCAGTCGACTCCTACAATTTAATAGAAATAACTGCTTCCCAAGTCCAACGGTTACCTTTTAAATGCCAATTAAGACTGCACTTTCTCTATAAAAATAGAACTACCATACCACCCAGCAATCCCACTACTGGGCATATACCTGGAGAAATCCATAATTCAAAAAGAGTCCTGTACCACAACGTTCATTGCAGCTCTATTTACAATAGCCAGGACATGGAAGCAACCTAAGTGTCCATCGACAGATGAATGGATAAAGAAGATGTGGCACATATATACAATGGAATATTACTCGGCCATAAAAAGAAACGAAATTGAGTTATTTCTAGTGAGGTGGATGGACCTATAGTCTGTCATACAGAGTGAAGCAAGTCAGAAAGAGAAAAACAAATACCATATGCTAACACATATATACGGAATCTAAAAAAAAAAAAATTGGTTCTGAAGAACCTAGGGGCAGGACAGGAATAAAGACGCAGAGGTAGAGAATGGACTTGAGGACACGGGGTGGGGGAAGGGTAAGCTGGGACGAAGTGAGAGAGTGGCATGGACATATATACACTACCAAATGTAAAATAGCTAGCTAGTGGGAAGCAACTGCATAGCACAGGGAGATCAGCTGGGTGCTTTGTGACCACCTAGAGGGGTGGGATAGGGAGGGTGGGAGGGAGACGCAAGAGGGAAGAGATATGGGGATATATGTATATGTATATCTGATTCACTTTGTTATACAGCAGACACTAACACACCATTGTAAAGCAATTATACTCCAATAAAGATGTTAAAAAAAGAAAAAGACTGCAGTTTCTCAATTCTCATTTTGCTGTCTTCTATAGCACCTCAACTAGTTTAGCCCTCTATACATTTTCCATTCTTCATCAGACTGAATATTACATGATCAATATCGCACTTTATGCCTCTGAACCTTGGAATTCTCCCACTGACAACTTCCAGCTGTTAAATTTCCCTCTTTACCATGTAAGGTCCAGCTCAAATGCTTTTATTTCTATGAAAATGATCTCTTACTACGCTGAAATTTCAAGGCTCTTCTTTGTATGTGTCTTTAAAAACTTTAATTATGTTACTAGTTACTTGTGTAAATGCTACACCTCACTTATATAGTAAACTGAATGAGGGCTGGTAAGCTTTATATCTTTTTTATCTTTGCACCAATAGTATGATAATTGGGGTTCCATCAATCACCCAGGAGTGCCCCATGTTGAACCATGAAGATGTTACTGACTTACTGACTGAATGAATGATACATGCAAACATTCGTTGACTGATTAACTTCCAGAATATAATCACAGAAGGTACAACCAGAATGTAACCTACAGTTTAAATGCCTTTATGTTTGATGGCAAACTATTTTTGACTTAAAATTTGTTCAAACTAGCTCCAGTGTGCCTTTGTTTTGATACAAACTGAAGAAACATAAGAGACGTTATACTCTGAATTGCCACCTTTACGTAAATTGTGGCTATCTAGATCAAACTAAAGGTCAAATACTAAAAAATAAATAAGTAAATAAAAGCCATCTGTATGCTTGTCTTTTGTACCACTTGTCTATGGAGACTCTGAAAATACGAATTCGTGCATCAAAACAAACCAGAAAGTCTCACGACTAAAACTATGTCCCCAGTTTTTCTAATTGGCTAAGAGAAGGCATTCGTCAGAAACAGTATTGCAGTTCTTTGTGTTTGACAGTTTGGCAGAGCTTTAAATTTGCTTAATTAATTTAATATTTTCTATGAAATGTTCTACGATGCATGTCCCTCTTTTTGCATCCTTTTGCATATGCAAATATAAAGATATATATCTATGTAGGGGCTGTACCCCTACAAATACTCATTGGTGACTAATTTAATTTATTCCAAAAATACCTATTGATTGCCTGCTGCATGCAAGGTGCAGTTAGGTGCTTTGGGGATATAAAGATAAATTAGACAAAAATCCTGCTCCTCAGGGACTCCTAATATAACAGGGAACATAGAAATATACACAAATAACTCTGGTACAAGGTCAACAGTGATATGTCCCATAAGAACATTACAGATGAAATGCCATGGGAGTCCTTGAAATAAGGGATGTTCTTTCCCCAGCAGGAAGGAGCACGAAAGGCACCACAGAAAATGTAGAACGTAAGCTGATCCTTTAGCAATTGGTATAAGTTGGACATAGGAGGAATATATTTCAATTAGAGGAAATAAAATGGGAAAAGAAGGATATTTCACTATCTGTGGTCCTGCTATAAGCCTGATGATGCAGAAAGAGACAGAACCCAGCTGGACAGCAAGGATTGATGAAAGTGACAGGAACTGAACGCTCGAGTGGTGGTGAGACATCTCCCCCAGCCTGACTGTATGAAGCAGTGGGTCCACAGTCCCGACCTCTTCTAACCCACAGGCTCTCCCTCTGCACTGACGCATTGTCAGCCGGGGCGCAGCCCCTCAAGGGAAGACCGGGGAGGAGTCAGGAAAGTGCGATCTCGGTTGTGATCTTATCTGGTAAGACCTGACACTGCCGGTCTGAGCAACTCTGTCTGAACGCCAAGCTGTCAACATTAACACCAATATTCCATCCCAGACAAACCTTGTGAGGTCAGGCTGAAATCATACGGGAAACAAGGGAGTGTCTAATCCTAGCAGTTACTGAGTGCCTTGCTACCAAAGCCACCAGTGCTCAGTGCTTTAAGTAAAATATATAATGCTGTGACCTACGTAAGGCGTGGCTTAGGGCTGCAACAGAGAACGAATGCACTGCAAGAGGCAGGGCTGGTGAACTTGTGACTAGTCAGACACTTGATTCGGTAGCCAGCCTCCAAGGCCCCTAGTGATTCTGGCCTCTTGGTGTGGTCAGTGCCCTTGTATGAAAAGAAACCAGAGTGTTCTCTCTCTCTCTTTTTCTCTCCAGTGGGGCACAAAGGAGAAGTCATGTGAACCCTTAGAAAGAGCACTACCTACAAGCCAAGAGAAGAGGATGGGGAATAAAACCTACCTTTTTCTCACCTTGATCTTTGACTTGCCAGGCTCCCGAACGGTGAGAAATAAAATCGTGTTAAGTCACTCAGTCTATAGTATTTTTTATGGTAGACCGAGATAACTAAGATAGTAACCAACTAGAAATTCTGGAGCTCAAAAGTACGATAATTGAAATAAAAAATAAAGAATCGGTAAGAGCTGTTGGTGGTTAAAAACAAATGGTAACTATAGTCTTCACTCCATCTCCACTACCATCCACCAACATACACTGTTCGGAAAACTATTCTGGTACAAAAAGATTCTGACTTTGTCAGTGGAATGTTACAGAAAATACAACACCATCTAGAAATCAATCTGGGCTCCATTATTATGAGTGTGCTTGCTAAACACTTCTTAGTTCAGACTTTTCCCATTCTGCAGCGACCTACACAAATCACACACAATGCAAGCCAGTGTGTTACTATATTTCTTGATAGTAGTCTTCAAAGTCTGGGCTGTTTTTATTTTGTTAGGGCCGCTCTGATACTCTGAATAGGTCAAATAAGTAGTAAGCAATTCAGGTTTCTTCCAGAATTCACAGGGCTCTTTTTGAAGAAAGGTTTGTTACATTGCATGGAATTCTGATGACCTAATATGAGATTTGGACACTAACCTAAATGATCTTCTGACATTTGCTTGAACTGTACAAGGTCATTATTAACAAATTTAAGCTCCTGTGCATTTTTGGTTCTGTGTTTTCACTGTGATACACAGATACTTCAAAAGACTTGATCCTTGCCTTCTAGGTCTTTCTCTATTAATATCATATAATAAAATAACAAATATAAAATCTTAATAACTAACTCTGTGCTTTTATCATAAAATAATCCTGCCTAATCAAAATTCATGGCTGTTATTTCAACTGACCATACCTCACCTGACCAGTACATAGCATATTTAACAGCAGACTAGTCTTATGTCTTGGTAGGAAATATATATGATCTGAAAACATTTTTTTTAATGTGTGAATAAAATAAAACAGTGGCACAGCTGATAGTCTCTCTTATTTCTGGTACAAGTTCTCTGTTAGCTATATTTTAAAGTTAAAACAATGACAAGCCCATCAGATAAGGCAAGAGGTTAGGTCAAAAAAACTCAAAGGTATTAAAAGACTATGTGAAATACAGATATGCCCTCATTCTCCTTAATGGTGCCTCATTAACTGTTAATAAATAAATTCTGTTGGTTTTATCTTCACCCCATTGCCATTGTCTCAAGACATAGCACTTTTTTCCCCTCTGTAATATCAAATAATTTTCTTCATTCCCTCTGATTATTGAGGCCTTTGTCCAGTGTTCCTGCACACCTTAGCTGAAATAATACTTCAGTTCCCATCACTCTCTGAATAACATACCATGATTTTTCCTCAAAATACTTATCACTGGCACTATATTACATATTTATGTATTTACTGTTTATCTACCCACTAAAATACATCCTCCATGAAATACCAAAGTTTGTCCTGTTCACTGTTGAATCCTCATCACTTAGGATAGTACCTGGCACAAAATAGGTGCTCAACAATTACTCACTAAAAGAGGTGATAAGTTATTTCTTTTAAATATTCTATTTTTTTGTTCTTTTAGTTTTGTAATGTAATACGTTATCAAGGTGTACCATGGTATGCATTTATAACATATGCATGTTACGCTATACTCTACTATATACGTATGTTCACACACACACATACACACACACCTATTGGGGAGGTGTGTTCAAAACTGTTTACTGATGGTTTAGAGTTCAGTGAATTAGAGGATAATCAGATCCAAGTCTGCTGATCCTTTCAGGGCGTGTGGACATCTGAGTGCACACATGCAAACCCATCCGTCTCCATCTGCACTCACCCAGCTGAGAGCCATTTGGAAAGAAAACGAGCTATTTCCTGGATGAATTCGTCACCAACTCTCTACCAGAATAGCTTGGAATATAGATGTTTCAATGACTAAAAGAACATTAAAAAATATGGTCATTCCTATGAGTCACAAAGTGTAAGTGAATAGATGAGTTCAAAGAATAAATGAATTCAAAAGACAAGCCATTCCCTAGGACCAGCAGTAACAGTAATGAGCCTTTTCAAGTGTGGGAAAGTGTTGACCATGATCCTGTTCAGGAACGTCCAGGACAACAAGGGTGGCAGGTAACAGGATACTGGCATCTCCGTGTTCTGATAGGATATTGGTAGAATTATCCTATATTCAGAGGATGCTTGGACTTCAGTAGACTTCACTGGTAAAATTTATTAAGTTTTTGAATTTGCTAAGTATCTTCTACCTCAGAAACCTCACCCTCTCACTCTCCCAAAGAGGCAGGAAACTGAAATCCATTTTGCTACAAATTATGGTGAATGATTTCATATCAGGAAACTTATTTTAGTGATTTAAGGAACCAGTGTAATTCCCTCCTCCCTTAAAAAATAGGAATAAAAGGGAAAAAAAAGCTTGAATTAACATTATTTTTCAGAAAGAACTTACTGCAATTTAGAAAAACAAATTGATATTGAGACATACCTTTATGTGCTACTTGAATATATCATCTGTAGCTTTGTATAGGCTGGCATAGATTTCTGAGTTTAACTTCAAATTTGTATCTCATTGAATTAAAGAAAAACTAGTGCCACTGAACTGACACATTCAGAAAACAAGTTATTAATTGAAGGAGTAGAGGGTCCTGGAGTCCTCACTGGAGATTGTGAGGCAATTTCAGGAAAAAAGGCAGTTGCTCACTCTTAGCTGATTAAGGCTGACTCTTAACTAACTATACTGTATTCTACCGTTCGTCTCTGCTTAGATACACTACCTAGGACGCCATGTTTTGTAGTTCCATTATGCTTAATAACTAGTTCAAATTACAATCAAATATGTGAAATCCTCTTCCCAAACGTGTATCTTTATTCTGGAAGCCAATTCCTTACCCATTTATAGGAATATGAACAAAAAGGACAAATTATGCTCTGATTTAGTGTTTTCTAGGTGATGATTTTAGGCACTAAGTGATAGTAAGAAGTAAAACTCCTTCCTTATGTGGTTTATATTGGTAATCTGAAGTTACCTCCAAAACGAAAGACTTAAACTTACTCAACCCTTGAGGTAGCTATAAATTATTTTTCATGAAAAGTAATGAAACTATTTTTCAAAGCAATGTTTTCTCTCAAAATATTCCAGATATTTTCCTTTAACAATGAGTACCTATTCTAAATTGATTTAATTTCCAAGTAGAAAACAGTCGTGAAACATTTTAACTTCGTAGGTAATTCAGGAAGTAAAGATACTGAAATTTATAAATGAGACGTAGTATCTCACCATAGCTACCCTGCTCCTACCGGCGTATGACTCTTTGAACATTGTGCATCGGCTTTGTTATTTTATGCTGTTCCACCACAAACCAAAGGCTACAAAAGACCTTCCCGGCCTCATTCCCAGCTTCTCACTCACTAGGATTTGACTGGTCGCCATTGTAGCCATCAGCAAAGGCTGCGGGAAGAAAAAACTCAAATTTACACATCCAGTGGTAATTAACATGGTGATTAATACCGAGTCATCCTTATTTAGGGCGCATCTAGTATTCCCTTGGGTTCTTCTGAAAAATGTAAATTCCTGGGCCCGGCCCTCAGAATTTCTGGAGTGGAGCCAGGAATACGCATTTGGAAGATGCACCCAAGGTTGTTTAGAGAAATAGGCTTCAGGGGAGACAAACTGAACAGAACCAGAAAATACAAAGCATCTTGTTGGAAATAAAGTCTTCATTTTAAGACTTGGAAAAATATATTATTATATAAATATATACAATATATAAGTATATTAATTTTTATAAAAATAAGCACTGATATTTTATGGCATAAGAAGCAAGTTTAGCAAACATTTTAAAGAGGACACGAGAGGATTTAAACTCCTCTTAGACCATTTTAGCTACACACCTCGATGCCAAGAGAACCTCTTTAGATTTGTTTTACTGAGAGGTAAACTCAGCAGATGTGTTTGGAACGCACTCTCATGGTGTCCGCAGAGGGCTACTCAGTTGTATGTGCTGCACGGCTAAATTGAGAAAATTCTACTGCTAATCTCACCCCACCAGGGACCATCTAGTCACAGAACATAAGGGAGGAGGGGGCAAGAAAAGTCTCCCTGGGGATGCTACAAATAGGAGAGCTAGTTGGATCCCTGCCACTGTTTCTTTCTTTTGGACGTTCATTGTTTTATTTAATCTGTATACTCTTTGAAGGGTAGTGCTGTTTTTCCCATTCTCTACGGACAAACTGAACTTTGTTGTAATGGTCACACAGTTACAAAACAGCAGATCCAACGTTCAAACTTAGATCTTTATCACATAGTGTCTGTGAAACTTTGGAGAAGCTACTTAATGACAATAACAATAACAAGAAAAATAATTGCAAAATTTATTGGAAAATCCATTCATTTCACAAATATTTATTTAGTGCCTAACATGTGCCAGGTAATCTTCTGAACACTTTCCATGTCCTAACTCATAGGATCCTCAGTGATGCTATCAGGATGGTACTATTATCATCCCATTCTAAAGATGTAGAAACTGAGGCAATGCGAGATCAAGATGCATGTGTGCTTGGCTTCAAAACAGAAGCATCAGATTGCTTTGATTTTGAACTAAACTATTGGTTTTTGAAATTAAATTTTATTATTTTTAGAACCAAACCCTACGGACATAAAATTCACCTCATCTGTCAAGATCTGATTATTTAACAGTTTCTCTAAAGTGTTCACAAAAAGTACTGGTTATCTCAGTTCCCTTGAAAGTTGGTGTTTTGAACTGTCAATGCAAACTCTGAAATGAACTTTGATTGAATTCCTCTGAAATGCAAGAGCTTAAAGAACTAAAGAAAAAAGGCTTGCCAAAGTACATTCTGAAAATTGTTAAGCAAGATACAGGGATAATTCGAAACATTTTTTTAAAAAAAGCAAACCATTGCCAATTTGGCTGTATTTCCAATTATATGTACGTCTCCTTATCTAATTTAATAAGATGTGAATTAACGAAAAAACGAAAAATGTGCACAATATCATCAAATTAATAGCAGTCCCGCAAACTGTATTTTCTCTGCCAAAAAAAAAACAAAAACACCCAACTCTGCCAAACAAGTACTTGTCCTGCATCCAATTCATTTTCAGTTGTAATCCTTTACAGTGTTTATTTTTTATTTTCTTGTATCAGAAGAGTAAGTGGAAGATACACTACCTGGTACTATTAAAAAATAGCTACAGTTAAATTTGTTCATTGCTGATTTTTGTGGAGCTACCTTTTAATAGAATATCTAGTGAATATCAGTGAAACCAAAAATCTATGAAAGTTTAATCTGCTGCCTCAAGGTTGATCAGGAGGGAAGAAGAACAAAGATGAAGGGTAACTAGGGAACTGGTGTTGCCCCTGAAAAATCATTTCATTAAAGCTCTTACTTCAAGTTGTTGGTTTCAGCTCCATGGAGGAAGTTTTTAAGAGAAAGTATTTCACTCTCAATTGACAGACAATGGGTATCCGCTGATACCCAGATTTCATTATTTTAACAAATATTTACTAAGGGATGACACTAGTCAGGCCATCTTCAGGTCATAGCAGTTTACAAACATCAGGGGACAGGGAACATGGCCGGTAAAAAGTGAGTAAAACTATAATCTTAGGGAGTAACAAGCTGATCAAAAGGAGGCAATGTGACGATGGGGGTCCTTAGAGCCAGGGCCCTGCTCCGACGCCCACCCGAGAGGACCCACCTACACAAACGATGGGGAGGGCAGATGTCACCTTAAGTTAGCATTCAGGCAAAAGTTGTCTGGAAAAAGGTCAGAAAATTAATGTCACATTATTAGTCACCACATGGACCCACGTTGCCCAGAGTACTATTTTTTTTCATTGATTAATAGAGCTGTAATTAATAGAGAAAATACAAATGAAATTCATGTGGGATTTCCCTGACCTTCTCATTCTGCATAAAGGGCCTCTCCTGAAGGCTTTTATTGTGAATCTCCTGGGCTCTATTGTAACTGTTGCTTTTTTTTCCCTTTCTCACTACATGGGGACCTCTCTGGGGAAAAGAATGGTGTCTTTTCATTGGTTTTTCCTCCAGTGTTGAGGACCAAGTAAGAATGTTTGCTGAATCTATTAATGACCACTTCCATAATGAAAATAGTGTTTTTCTCATTTTACCAGTAAAATAATTGCAATCTTATGCAATTCATTTACCTGAGTCTCATTGCTTTCCCTCTAAAATGAAGTATATCACTGAAATTACCTCTATATCTAAAACTTATAGAGATGGATAGCTGACCTCAGGAATGTTAAAAGGAGGGGGACAACTTCACCTTTACATTTTACTCAAACAGGCAGCCAGTAATTTTCAAAAGGCTGGATTTCAGAAAATGTAACTTACAGGAAGAAAGGAAGAAAATCAAAGGATCTCAGACTTCTGGAAAAATGGATGACTGTCAGAATAACTGATGAAAAACTGAGAGCAGTTCCAGCCTGGCAGATATAATTCTAACTTGAGTTAAACTCATTTACTGCATCATTTCCTACCTTAATAATGAGGCTTACTTTTAATATTTTAAGGAAAACTTTTAAAGTTATTTAACAGATGGCAACATGAGCTGACTTAATGAATTATGGTTGAATAGAATACAGCAACATGGGTGTGAGCTGTGCATACATTAGGAGCAAAATAAGAAACAGGGCACGTTTATAAATATTTCCATGGATCCACACAGGTCAAATAACGTTATCCAATTCTATGAGGAATTTTTGAAGAACCAAAGGGAGCACTTATTACAGTAAAAGCCATCTGCTATCCACCCAAATATGTCCCAAACGGTAGTCAAAATCTTTCTATATTTATGCACTGAAGCTTGGGCGAGTGTGACAGATCAGGTTTGAATTATAATGAGTCAAGAAACATAAATTATATACAGGTATACACACATGCATATCCACACACAACACACAGACATATTTTTTTCCTCTGAAAGAACTTTAGACTTATACAAATAATTACAAAAAATAGTACAAGAGCTTTCCCATATGCTATTTGCCCAGCTTTCCTCAAGGATAGAGTCTTACATGACTATAGCATGATTCTCAGAACCAAGTAATTAACTTTGTATGATACTCTTAAATAAATATTAGAGTTCATTTGAATTTTACCAGTATTTTTCCTGTCTTCCTTTTCCTGCTTTAGGATGCAATCCACGGTCCCACATTAATTGCTGTCTCTTCTTATTCTCCTTCAACATGTGATAGTTCCTGTTCTTTCTCATCTTTCATGATCCTGACACTTTTGATGAATACTGGTCAGTTATTTTGTAGAACGTCTCTCATTTTGGGTTTGCCTGCTATTTTCTCATGCTTAGATTGATGTTGGAAAAGATGACCACAGAAATGTTGTTATGCTTAATGTTTCAGGCTCTTTTGTATTTTCTCTGCCCCAAACTGAGACTCAGCCATTTCCCCAAAGAGCCCTGGTTCCTGTTCTTAGAGAAGGGTATTTAGAAAAAGACTACAATTAAGAATTGGAAATATGAGAATGTACATTTAAAAGCACCATATTTACCAAACCCCTTTAAAACAAAATTTCTCTCAAATTAGATACCAACTGTGCTTTGAGTTAATATTAAATTTATTTAATATAAGTATATTATTAGTATTTGAGAATCAAGAGATTTTTACATCTAGATAAATATATAATGGAAGTCTCAGACGGAGCCTAAAAGATTTATGCATATCAGGCGGATCAGACAAACTAATGTGAGCCTCACCCTGAAATGAAGTTTCACTGGGACTGGAAAGATTTCAGGGGAAATGATTTATACACTACAGGGGTTTAGACAGAACAAAGTGTGTGTACGTGTGGGCAGGGCGGAGAAGCAGAGAGAAGACTAAAGACTCAATTTGCTGAGAGTCTACAGGGAGCACAGGAACGGCAGTGCCTTGAATTTGCACTGTACTTTAAAAAAACTTTGTGTTCAGAATGTTGGACACATGTTATCTCAACTGGTGGGGCCAACAACCCTGAGAATTAACAACGAAAAAGTGAAAATGCCCATTTTATAGCTGAAGAAACTGCAGCTTAAGAGGTTCCATGGTATCCACTATAAATGTTTAAAATGTGGATCCAAGACTAGAGTTCTTATTTTCTCATTTCTACTCCGCTGCTCCTTGAAAACCTTGAATAATAATTACGCTTAAGAGCAGGAGAAAATCCAGTTAAAGAAGACAGAGTGCAGTGAGAAAGGAGACCCATAACATGCGGGCAGACCAAGGGAACCGGGTGTCAAGAGACAGCGGTGATAAGAATGTCAATTGCCAGAGAGGGGTCTGGGTTTCCTCAGCTTTGTAGCCCTATGCAAATGCTCTCTAGCACTTATCACTGTGGCTATTATTCCATGAATGCATTAAAGACCATTAGTTAATTATGAGCGCAGGCTAACTCCTGGAAAATAAATACAGAAGTCTTCCAAGGTCTCACTGGAGCCCTTTTCTGAACACACAATAATAAGAACTCAAAAGAGGTCCTTCAGCATACACGATGTTAATAAGCTATTAAAAGAAATGCAATCGGTAGTTTTCAAATTAATAGTCGGTTGAACAAAACAACACTCTCATTCAATCCTATGCCCACTACTCCAAGTCAGAGCCTTACACTCAGCAATTAGCTGGTCCTAAGTCAGCAAATCATACCATCTCTTATTGTCAAGTTACAAACACTTACTGTGTCTGTAATGTGTCCAGCACTTTGCTTTAGGGACCAAAAAGAAGCATAAAGAATTTTTTTTCTTTACTGTCTTTAGGTTGATTATATTAAGAAAAACAACATAACAAATCATAAAATCTCATATTTATCTGCTCTTTATTTAGAAAGAACTTCAGAGTATCAATTGTCTGGGTATAAAAATGAAATTAAAATTCTGATTGCCAATAGATTTCTAAAACGAATGACATTATTCTATCCTCATCCTTCATTTATTTATTATCCAAATGCTAATTTTATTTTGGGGGGTTAAGTTTAAAAATTTCCAAGTCTTTTAAGCTTTGCCCTTCTTATGCTTTCGATGTTGTGGTGAGAGGACAAAGCATGTGTCCATGGAAAATGACAACTCTGACATGGTGAGGTTGGCAGAGAGGAGCCTGGATCCTTGATGACATCACTGAGCTACCAAACCAACCCACACGGTCTCCTCGAATACTACACAGGAAGGAAAAGGAATGAAGTGCCGACCCGTGGAGCAACATGGATGAAACTTACAGACTTTACACTGAGCAAAAGAAGCCAGACACAAAAGAATACATACCGCATATTTCCTTACATCCGCAATTCTAGAAAAAGCCAAAAATAATCAAAGGTGAATAACATAAGAAAAGTGGTTCCTTCCGAAGGATGGGGACTGACTGGGAAGTAATAAGAGGGAACATTTTGTAAGAGAACATTTTCTGCGCTGTGAAGAGGTACAGGTTACCCAGGCATATCCATTTGTCACAATTGTCCTGCTACGATGTATGCATTTTGTCTGTAATTTTTACCTTAAAAATGGTAAAAGCAGTAATAAATCAAGCAGGTGCATGGGGAGTGGGTGGAGGTATAGATGACATGAGAATGACAGAATGTTGATTACTGCAGAAGTTGGGTGATGTGTGCATGGGGATTCATTAGTTCTATTTCTATTCTATTCTATTCTATTCTATTCTATTCTATTCTATTCTATTCTATTCTATTCTATTCTTATTGTATATGTTTAAAGTCTTCCAAAATTATAAATTAAAAAAGTTAAAAGTATAAAATATTGTACAATTAAAAATCAACTAAAAATTTTAAATTATAAGTGATCTTAAAGTAATTACTTGTGTCCCAAAGTCCTTTTTTTAAATTAACGTCTTTGAAAGTCAAGAAAAGCTACCAGACAGACCAAAAATAAACAAAAAACCCATGGTGTGACCTCTCACACTGACATAAGATCGATATTGGACCTTGGTTACAGAACCAAATCACAAAGCTGTTCTCCATCTCCCGTCTGTAGCAAACATACACACTTGGGCACCATAAAGCAACAGTGGACTCAAAGTCAAGGCCCACTGCCATGGCCACGGTTATGTTTACGGTGACTTCTGGCAACGACTTTGTTATTTAGTATCAATGATGATTGGGTATCAGTGATGAAATCTGGTATTCCAATGATTTGCAAACACTCAATGGCTGGATTATCATTTACAATTTGGGGGCTACAGGAAGAGGCTCTGATCATGATGTGTCAACAAAGCGACCACCACCACCACTGCCACAACAGCAATGAATGACATTTCATTTTCAGTCAAGGACTGATTAGAAAAACCTTCTCACCTGATAACATTACCATGAGAATTAAGAGCAACTTCTATTTAAAAAATACCAAGTCTTTGCAATGTTGACACCTGAAAGCCCTGATGACATTTTTCCTAAATAAAATAAGGTGTTTTTCATATGTATGTCTATTTCCTTCCGAAGCATACATGCCCACGCCCCTGATCAAAGTCGTGTTACATCTGGGGTCTTAGTCACTTCAGTGGACAGAGTGCACACCTGTGATGAGGTGAGGCGCCTCAGACCAGTTGTTCTCAACCTTTACTGCCGTTAGAATTACCAGGGAACTTAGAGATCCCAGTGCGCAGGCTGCACGCTATTAAATCAGAACCATGGGGGCGATGGGGAGGCGTAAAGCTCCAGGATCATCTCGATACGAAGTCAAGTTGGAGAACCAGTGGGGTGAGCTTCTGCTGTACCTTGCGCCCTCTTTTCCCCTTGATAGTAAGAAACAATGTTCTGTTTTCTATTCTCTTTGCCATGCATGACAACAAAACTATTACCTCCGTTAAGAAGATGCAGATTTCTTGGGACAGAGTAGAGGACAGAGAGAGGAAGTGGAAGGTCGTGGTTTAATCCATTCAGCCGGGCGCTGACGTGAACTCGGTGGCACACAGTCACTTGAAGGGAGAATCATTTTTCCTGATTAGTGTGATTGATTCAGTCGAATCATATTTACATGATACCTTTTTTTTTTCTTAATACAAGAAGAAGTTGTTGGAGCTATAAAGGCAGACACTTAATTCGATGTCAGAAAATTAAGCCAGCGAGTGGAATCAGTCTTGGAGCTCCCACTGTTCTTTATCATTCTCCGTATCGTTCTCTGTCTGTCAATGGTCTATATTCAGCCTTGAACAATTGAGGGAATTAGGTATCCTTAAACACAAATAGAATGGTTTTCTGTCTAACTGCCAAATAATGCTTATGAGACATTTAGAAAAGAGAAATCTTCATCCACTTTATACTAATGTTTTGAATGGACATAATAAACTTGACGTGATTAATGATCGTGGGCAGTTAATTCCTTAGAAGTGATATTTTAGACTGTAATCTATGATGCCATTTATAAGTATCATTAATGATATTACGATTATCTTCTAAGGAGCAATTAATATTATGAAATATGTTACACCCTTAGTATAGTGTTAATGTATGTGTGGGGCAGATCGGTGGGTGGGGGACTAAGGATAGTACTTGTATTGCTCACACCACTGCATTTCTACATTATTTCCTACCCAGAAAATCACAGGGAATCTCATTAGATTTCTGCATCACTTTCCCTCTATTTTTTCCTCTTCTTCGTATCCATGCTTTTATTCTTTTAATGTCCACAGCAATCACAACCACAATTTTTTAAAAAACTGACAAATATTTGTAACAGTATGAAATACTACCAATAATTTCCCATGAATTACAAACAAAGAGACTCTCTAAGTTTCCAAAAGTTAGTGGGTACAGAACATGAAATGATAATTTGAAGCAGAGGAAATACAAACACCCAGTCATCTACGGACAGAAAATATTCACCCTCACTTGCTTTTAAAATCAATCCTCATGTTATCTTTTCTCCTACAAAAGTGCTACAAAAATAAAGAAATGTATCCTAACAAGGTATTGGTGAAACCAGCACCCTCAGACGTTGTGGGTATGAGTGTGAACTGGCACACTCTTTCAAGAAGTAATTTGAAATATATATTAGGGAATTTTTAATGCTCATACCTTCCACTAATTCTACTTTTGGAAGTCTCTCCTAAAAAATCAATCTTAAATATGGAAAACATTTAATAACCAACATATTTATTGCAAAATGACTTATATATTAGCAAAGAAGTGACGTGCTAGAACAGGGATGACTCACACGCTGTTCTACTCAAGCTAATATCCATTCATGGACGTTCATATCTCCCTTCTTTTTCCCTCCTTAGCCACCAGCCTCTTCAGACTTGAATTCCATCTTATCTGCCTATTTTTTAATCCCTATAAATTCTCTGAAGTACTGAACTTATTTGACTTGAATTCAATTTAAGGCATTTAGGCTATAGACCAAGTGTGACTTGTCTGCCTACGTGTCTACCTTTTACGAGAGAATTTTTCCAATAAAAATCTATTTTCTTAACTTTCCTCTTTAACCAGGGAGTTATTAATGGTGAGGGCATCAACCCATGTATTTTCGTATCTGCCTGAAATCTTGTAGTTGCATCAAAATGTTGATGAGTGAATAAGCAATACAATGACGAGCAAAAGAAACTCTTGTGTTTGGCCAATGCTTTCTCTGTACACAGAAAAGGTTAAAAGCAACAGACTTGATAAAAGTGGTTTCCAGAATGATGTCATTCAACCTTTCTCATTTTCACCTCACATTCATTGGCATCCAGAGTTCCTGGCTGTTTGAATTCCGCCCAGAAACATTCCTGCTTTTAAATGCCAAAGACCGTGATCACTAACAGTTTACGTTTCTCAAAATTCTGAGCGAAATCCTGAGGCAAATAAGAGACACTGACGAGAGAAGGGAGAGCTTATTTGACTCAGGAAAGCTTGAGCTGACATTTAACGAACTGGCATCACCCTGATAGGAGGTCAACACACAAGTCCACAGCAAGAACAGGTGCGAAAATGTGAATTTGGAGAACACAGTCAATTATGAGGCAACGTTGCTTAAATTTAAGGTAGAGGCTGGCGCTTGGTAGGAAGGATTGGCCTATTTTTGTGTGGTCATTCCCAATTGTGAGTCTCATTTCACTTACCAGGGCACTGACTGTAATATAATTGGAACAGCTAACATACTTCTCTTAAAAGCGCATTGCTTGTTTAATGGATTTGGTCATCCTGTGGCTCAAATTTCAGCTTCATATTCATTGTGGTGCAGTGCTTCTGTTTTACAATTATATTCATTCTCTGAGTTTTACCGTAGAGAGGATTCCTCTGAAGTAACCACTTATAGCCATTTTATTTCTTCATTTTAAGAGCAGAGTACCTGATGGATTATCTCAAACATTCCAGACGTCAATTCCATATGGGTTTTGGAATTGACATGAGCTACCAGCAAGGGATGCAAATGCAAGGCTAGGGTTTTTGTGTGTGTGTGTGTGGTGCTGTGTGTGTGCATGTGCGCCATGTTTTGTTTTGTTTTGTTTTGTTTTGTTTTTTGCTTTTAATGTCTTGGTACTTCAGTATCGATCAAGATGTGATTTCTCCTAAAACACTGAGAAAGGAGACAGATTTTCTTTTCTTCTTACCAGTGATGTTTCTTTATATCAAAGTATCATGATGAATTTCATTTAATCAAATTTAAAGTACAATGGTAGCTCTCTTGACATGAAAATAATGCTGAAATAACAGCAACAGCAAAACCCCTGATTTTCTTTTTATATTGAATTCTGTAACTATATCAAGCACCTTATCCTAAAACACAGTGAAATCGTCTGTGATTATTAAAGACCGTATATGAGTGAAAAGCCTGGTGAGAAATTAGAAAATGTGGCCTGAGGCAAACAAAGGTATCAATCTGATAAGAAAACAACTCTGAGGGAGCCAAATATCCTGAATGACGTTCTGACTTTTTTTTTTTTTCCTACGAAATGAGCTCGATCTTCAGCTGTTCCCATCTCTGCTATCAGTACTCTGTGTGTGTTATTTTTGCTTGAAGATACTTCCTCTACAGTGTAAGTGAAAAAAGAAGTGGTAAAAGAGGTCTAGTACAGAAAAATAATTCCTGTTACCTCCCAGCATGCTTCTCTTAAAGATAAATATGTTTACCATCCAAGTTTAACTGTAATTGAGGTCGTATGTCAATTTTAAAAGAGCATACATATAGCTGATTCACTTTGTTGCACAGTAGAAGCTAGCACAACATTGTAAAGCAATTATACTCCAGTAAAGATGTTATTAAAAAATAAAAAATAAAATTGTGGGTTAAAAAGCAAAAAATAAAAAAAATAAAAAAATATTAAAAGAGCCATCTGAAAAGTAAAACGGCTGGTGCTGTTTCTCTAATCTAAAAACTGTCAGATCTTAAAACATACATTTCAGAACTTATAGACTTTCTAATTATTAAAACATCTGTTTTTGTGGTATTCATTAGGTTTACTGGCTTAGAAGTGAACATTGTGGCACATTAGTCAAAAAAGAGTTTTCTTAAGACTGAACTGTATTTAATTGTTCATTAAATTATATAATAATTATGTGATAATCTCTGAGCAAATTCATCATAATTCAGTTCCCAAAAAGTGCTCAATAAAAACCTAAAAATAATTAACTGGCAGACTTCTGGTTTGAAGATGGCAAAATTCAGACATTTCTAAAACTGCTTTCTGCACTTAGAAATCTTAAAATAACATCAAGGAGAATCAGAACAGAAATATAATCTTTTATGAAACCCAGAGACACCTAAATCCTGGAATCACAATCCATAAAAAAAAAGCGAAAGCCAATGGAGAAGTGGTCGCTGACCTAGTAAGAAATGGATTGCCCACGTTGGAGAATTAGCACAGAGAACTCTGGACCGACTCCAAAATTCCTGTCCAATAAGAAATTATCCAGTTAGCTTTGTAAGTGTCTTGCTCCTAATCTCTCTCACACACACACACACACACACACACATACACACGTACATGTACACATGCATACACACAAAAGAATCACGAGATATTTGAGAATGTTTCTTACTTAAGAAAAATGAAACCAAAACAAACCAAAAGAGAAAACTTGGAAATGCTGTCATGATACAAAGAGCAGAAGAAAATATCAGTACTACAAAAAATTATATTCTCATAGAAATAAGAGGAAAAAAACCTGCATTCATGACATACAAACTAAGTACTATGAATAGAAACTACAGAAAAAGAAAGTCTTCTTTGAAATGTAAAATACAGTAGCTTGAATAAAACTATTCATAAACCAATAAAATTTAAAAATCTCCAGAAAATAACAGAGAAAAAAATAAAAGAAGAGAAATAGAGAAATGGCCAAGAGCAGCCTTAAGAACAGGTGTAAACAAGCATCCAATGAAAGGCCCCAAAATGCAGACCGTAGATAATAAGGGACAGAAATTTTTTTCAACTATTCATGAGTAATACAAATGTATTTTCAAGGTCTCATGAGTTTCCAGACTGAAAAGACTAATCGTGAGCACAACCTAAATGAACTCTAAAACAAAAACAGAGCAGTGAAGGAAGAAAGTACAACTGCAAGTCACCAAGTACTCATCATTTACCAAGTCTGACAGTTTTGTAAATAACTCTTAAACCTACTCACTTCCTCTTGAGACCCACTGACTCTACCCCAATAAGGGCCACCACCCTTCCTGTCCAAGAACACCATGACTGCCTTCTAATTAGGCTTCGGCCTCCAGCTGGCCTCCTGGAATCCACTTTCCACCTGATGGTCTGAATGATCTTCTACAAATGCAAAGCCTTTCATCTCCTCTTTGCCTCAGGATAATGTACTAATTCCTTAATGAGACTCTGCATGATGTGACCCCACTTAGCACTTTTTAGCTTTTTTTTTTTTTTTTTTGCACCACTCTCTACACTCCCTTTCTCTCCTCCTAGTTCTACCCTCATCTTAATTCTCCAGAAGCTCTGGTTTTTCCTTAGTCCCACATTGAGCAATTTCCCCCTTTGCCACTCCCATCCCTTCACTGGTGACCCTCCCTTTGCCCTGTCTTACCCAAGTTACCGCAGCATGAATACCTTTTTCTCTTGAAGACCTGATCCCTGCACAGTCTTGGTTGGTATACACTTTATTTGACATTGAACTCACCCCATGGGATTTTTATTGTCTTTTACTTGTTTATATTTCCTAATAGACTGTCCATCCCGGAAGGAGCCCTGTTTATTTCTCCATTACCATCTCCAGTGAATAGAACAATGCAAAACACTTAGCAAACACTCAAAAATATCAGTTGAATTAAGAAACAAACAAATGAAACAAAGCTCATGCAATTCAAATAATGGAATCAAAGCAATACAACTGCCAACCTGATGGAGTAAGGTATCTAGTCTGAAAATACCTTCTCTGTACTCCTTCACTTTTCCATGACAATGTCAACGCAAACACTCTTGATGTGATGATTCATGGATTGCCACCCACTCTCTGACGGTTAACTGGACGCTTCCAACGTTCACTTCCTCATCTTAAAATCAACTTGAGCAAAACTAAATGTGTGACATTTTCTTTCAGATTGGCCCTTTTCTCAATACCCTTTTGTGTATCAAAAGAGAAGATGTGAAAGAATTCACACTGGTTTTTGTTTGTTTCCTTGAAAATGCCTCAGATTTATGCAGCTTCACGACTACCCTTCTAAGCCAGACTCTGTGCAGCGTTTGTTTCTGCCATCACAGCTTCACGTGCCCATGGTGAATGACGCTGACGAATTCACTTTTCCAAAACACTGATTTTCACTGAGCCTTTTTCATACTTAGGGGTTTACAAGGTTTTCACGTTGCATGTGTATCTTCCTCTGTCTGACTTGAAAAGGCTTCCATACTCTTACCTTAACTGCCTTCTTTGTCTTACTTTGTCTTACTACTTACTTTGTCACATAATGTAAAATAAAACATTACAGGCAGGGCTTCCCTGGTGGCGCAGTGGTTGGGAGTCCGCCTGCTAATGCAGGGGACACGGGTTCGAGCCCTGGTCTGGGAAGATCCCACATGCCGCGGAGCAACTAGGCCCGTGAGCCACAACTACTGAGCCTGCGCGTCTGGAGCTTGTGCTCCGCAAAAGGAGAGGCCACGATAGTGAGAGGCCCGCTCACCGTGATGAAGAGTGGCCCCCGCTTGCCGCAGCTAGAGAAAGCCCTCGCACAGAAACGAAGACCCAACACAGCCATAAATAAATAAATAAATAAAATTTGAAAGAATAAGGCTTTAAAAAAAAAAAATTACAGGCAATTTAATACTGTTATTGAGCAAATGCAATTTCCAATGTACTTGTTTTTTCAGATTTACTTTTGAATAAGTGTCTTCTATTCTAGAAATTGAAATGTGATTCTCGTAGGTCTTCCAAACTTATCAAAAGTTGTCTATGAAAATTTTTGCAGTTCCTTCCTATGTTCAGGTTGAGTATCTTTGCTTAGTGTTTTTTTAATTTTTAAAGTCTACAGCATCTCTCCTTGCTTAAAATTATTTTTTTTCTTTTGGTTTCTCCTTTCCAAAGTAGTAGAAATAAGCATATTCACTTCCTAATAAAAATGATAAATAAAATTGAAGTAAAAAAATCTTAAAATCTTACAACTTAAGCTATAGTTCTCTGCTTTTCAAAAATGCACTTTATTTGCATTTTGCTGATTTATCCGCAACTGACAGCCTCATTTTACATTCTCTGTTGCCAAAGAATAGCATCTAAATCTTTAATTAACTCATCATTGCAACTATGACAACAAGCCATAAGTGGGAAGTACTGTAACAATTACAAAAGTAAACACCTTCCTGTTAATTTTATTCTTAGAAATGTAAATGAAAGATATTTTCTAGGAAGAAAGAAAATAGATTGTTTTGTAGATATGGAACTTATCGAACATTATAGTAGAAACATTAGTAAACAAGACTCTAATTCTGATTTTGCTATTAGAATAATGCTCAGCTTTACATTTAATTTTTATTATTTATGACAAAACTTATCCAGCAAAATAAAAGATTATTTGGGAGCAGAGTTTGATTATTTGGAGATAAGCTAATAATCAAGACAATAATATAATTATTTTCTAGATTTAGCCGGCCCATGCATACAATTCTTCATCAAGACAGGAACACTTGCTTATTTAAGTATATCTTTTAATACATTTCTAATAAACATCATTACACTGTGTATGTACTTGGATGACAATCATTGTTTTTTAACAAAATCATTCTAAGATCTCAATAAGAGAGAGACTAAAATTTTATCCATTTTATCCATTTTCTTTATGATGTTGATAACAATTTTGCATATGTGAGGTTTAAACAAATTAGAGGTTTGAAAAAATTGTAGAATTTCTGGGAATCATCTTTAGGTTCAAAAATCAATCCAGCTCCTAAACTCTCTAATCACACACACAAAGTTTAAAGTTTAATCTTAGTTTAGACAAGGTAAGAAATATTATGTCCAGAACAGATTGGATGTCTAGTTTCATTAAAGTCTTATCAATATTAAGAGTATATATACTAGATGATTATATGAAACTATAGCATATAACATGCATACTGATAATATGTTCAAACTAACCTGTTTAAAAAAAAGAAATAATGAATGTGTTTTTGGACTCTTAACCAATAATTATATTAGACTACAACCTCCATACCATAATCTAGGAAAACTAAACAAAGAGATAAAATTTAGATAAAGTAAAGCATTAAAATATTAACTTTACAATTTTTAAAAAAATAAAAGGTCATAGAAATTCTTTAAGGTAATAACAGAAAAGAAGCAGAGACAAACAAAAGAGTTGAAGAGAGCATAAAAAAATTGAATTTCTGGAATGAAAAGTGTTTAGAAAGCATGCAAAACCCAATAGCATAAGTTAACAACTACTTCCCCACACTGACTCCTTAGTTATAGAGAATGAAGCCAAGGGACCAGAACAGAGTTAAATGGTTAATCATGCAGGATTCGGGATGGATAAAAAAAAAAAAAATCAGTACTACAAAACAAGTCTTGAGACAATCAGGAATTATTTCTACAAGCCTTCCATTATTAATAAATAATCGTTTAATGTTGCAAGAATCACACTTTCTTTGAGTAAAGAACGGTGGCTTAATGAGCAATTACTAAGTTCTGTATCCTGGGCACCTGATTGGTGATGTGACTAGCTTACTTGGGCCCCCTTTATTGATTACATGTTTTCATCTTACAACACGAGGTTAGGTTGTACGATCTCTGACGTTCCTTCTGGATGTGAATCTCTATGAATTTTTATTAATCAGATTGTTTTAGGAACTATTACATCTTTAAGAATATTATTTCCTATCAATATTTATAAAAAATTTTATGTGAGTTTATAGGTTAAGGATGTTTAAAACTTGGAGAAATTTACAATATTATTGCACACTGAATTTTAAGGTAAACAAATCTAGAGGACATTTATTTGAAAGGATGGCAAATGTTTTTATTTTTGTTGGTAATGTATTCATTTTACTTTTACCATCAATATTAAACATTCTAATTATGGGCCTTTAAATTTGAAAAGTGGAGTTTCCAAGATAAACTAATGAGTTGAAGGGAACAGCCCGGCTAAAAGAACAGAACAAGCAATTTTATTTTTCTGAATATCGAGACAAAAATATGAGAACATTGCAAGCGACTGATAATGAGCATTAATCATTTCTCCTGTAGTTTGTGCAATTTTCACTGCAGAAGGACATCTCAAACTCCACTGGAAACATTAAATTTGCTTTGTAAGTTGAAGAAAAAGCTACACATAGCAAGTTTGTTGCAAGTGTCTAAATGCTGATTTCAGGAATAATTAGTGAGATGACTTTCTGAGGATCAGAACATTTGCCAACTTTTTCTCTCTGGAAAAGCAACCCATGACCTTTTCAGACAACTCTATGTGGTAGAAAGCTTGTTTTCATCTGGAACCGAACTCTGTTTCCAGTAATTTCTGTGGGTTGTTCCTGGTCCTGCATCTGGAAATACACAGAATTCATCCACGATTTCATTAAAACACCATTTCAGGTGTTTCCACAGACTTTCTCCCTGTTAACACTTTTCTGATTCTACTTCTATCAATATCCCTGTTTAAAATGTGACTTCTAAAACTTAAAAAAAAAAAACCATATTTCTGATATCTTCAATCAATTCAGGCAGGGTGAGATTGTTACGTCCTTTCCTTTATGAATGGAGCCTGTGCCTTATTACTGTTATTATTCAGTAGCCATATCACCCATTCTATCGAGTGGGTGTACACTGAATTGTATACTGGATACAGAGGTTTTGTTAAAACAAGTCTCCTTGTCTTGTGTTTGTGAAGATTTTTTTTGAATGTTGATAGGAGCTCTATATTTACCTCCAGATAACCATTATTTCATGGTCATGCTGATGTAATCTTCCTGTTTAAGCCCAGTATGTAGTACCTTACTGCCTTCAGATTGGTATTTCCCCCTTAAACAATATGCTCTAGAATAAAACTTCAAACAGCTATAAACCTACCTATGTGTAATAAGAAAAAACCTGCATATCTATATAATATCTAAAAGGCTGTCATAAGACATTTTGTTAAACGCCTCATGGAAAACAATTAAGACTCCCTAGAAAATAAATAATCTATGCATCAGACTGGATAAATTAAGTTTGGATTCTTGTGATGACGTCTTGTTTTTACATAACCACAAACCAATCATTCAATGCAAGAAATCAACTATGGATCACTATTATGCTACCTGTTTTCCTTTTTTCCTCCTTTTTGAATTTTTGAAAAATATTTTATCTGTAATTTTCCAGTAGCTCCACCCTAACTTCTCGTTTCTAGAAAAACACCAAGGCTGGTTTTACCGCCACTGACTTTACTTGCTCTTTTCAACTAACATTAACATAAGCTGTTTCTCTGTTTTCAGGGTTTTATCAATACATCAGATGAGTACTGACAAGCAAAGACCTGATAAGAGGTGACAGCTGAACTGTGGTTCCCTACTTTCCAAACTTCCAGCAGCACGATTAAGATCTATCTCCCAACAGAACTGCAAATGCCTCTGTGCTACACAACATCTGATTAGCTTTAAAATAGCTCTATTAAAGAATATTGTATCTATAAATCCCCAGGGTCTCTTGGACGGCTTTAAAAGCTCCAATCTGATTTTAGAACACTTAAACAATCTTACTTCATTTAGGGCTTTAATCTTCAGATCACCATTTAAAAAGTTTTGCGACGATTCATCTGCATTGCTTCTACCTTTTCAGATTTTCATTTCCCGATAAAGGAAATCCATATATCGGGGCCCACAAATTGGAGGTCACCCCAGTAGCCCAGCCCAGCTCACAAATTTACACCAAGGTCAGCCTGCACTTACTGGAAGGTTTTCACTGTCAAAGCAACCAATCACGATACTCCAAATAAGCTTTAGCTAACTTACCTGACCCTAGGAAACAGGACCTGATACCTTATAAGGAAATCCACGACTCCAAAGCGCCATTTCCAAGTTGCCTCTTCTAACCCTCTGTAAAATCCCTCTTGCCCAAACTCCCTCTTGCACAGGAAGTTTCCACTGTACTCCCCAATCCAAGGATTGCTTTCCGTTGAATAAAGGACATCAAACTCGTTACTAAATTGCATTATTTTTGTCATTTGACAAGTCTCACACCTCTGTTGCTCTTTTTCAGGCGGATCAGAGAAGGGTTACTTTATCAGCCTTTGAGTTATTTTCTGATTTTTGCCCCTTCCAATTTTTTCCCTACTTTATCGCTGGAGGGATCATTTTAAAATGTAAATGTAATCATTGCTTCCTCTACTTAAAATCTACCAGTGGCTCCTAATTACTCATTTTTCTTTCACATCAGATTTTAAGAGATGAAGATCTGCTCTTCATCAACAGCCCGAGCCCCTGCTACAGTGCTTGTACTGTGGCAGGCGTGCGATAAATACTTGTTGAATAAAATAAATGCCCAATCACTGAATTATGAAACACACCATTATGTTCTTCCTTGGTCTTTGGTTTATCCTTACTTTTTCCCCTAACTTTTTCTTTTAAATTTGAACTTATCAGAGACACTGTTAGTATGTATCTGCCCTTTATATCCTGTATGGATTTTGTCACCAGAAGGAGAGACAAAAGCAGTTTATAGCAGGTTCATTTTTATGATTGCCCAAACACTTTGACAAATGTTTTCCAACACTGCCTATTATTTTTTTAACTCATAGTATCTGATATTTTTAATCAAAGATTTATTTCAAATATCTTGTCATTTTAAAACATTTTGCTTTTTATCCATAAATAGCTTTTTAAAACCCATTTTAACTTTTCCTTCCTCTAGGTTTAATATGTTTACCTGAACTCCACAGAGACTCTTTCAAATTTGCATTTCTGAGGTCTCTTTTAAAATGCTTGACCTTGTAGTTAACTTTCCGATTAGCAGATTAAAGTACTACATTTAAAAAAAATCCCCCTGTTTTAAACAGTCTTCAGGGCCCTCTGTGTATATTCAGAGACAAATTTCTTTAAGGAGATCCCTGAATTCCAAGAAAGTATCCTTATACTAGATGATAACATTGCATAGAGCTATAATTGTTGGTTAATCAAAGCATTCCATTTCTTCACCATACATATACATTAACTCATGGTATATTGTGTATGAGTTTGAAGTGTATGTGTTTGTGTGTGTGTCTAGTAGATGTACATGTAATCTCATGAAACAGTGCCTAGATTTTCCAGAAATATTTCCCATTTTTCAGTAGTTCATATCACTTCTAAAGAAATCGTTGTTTATTGCAGAAGGTATGGATACAGGAAAGTTACGCCAAAAAATCTACTGTCAAATAACTCAAGGTATATTATTCAACACCATGTAGACTGTTTCTACAGTATGATATAAACAAAACCTGGACGAGTCAATTTGCTCACTTCAGCCATCTTAAATGATTTTGTCTGCTGCCACAAAGTGGATTTGCTGAAGCAACTGAATCAGTTGTAAAGATGACCACTGCAAGCCCCTCCATCCTGCCAGATAGTCTGTTCAATCAAACACTATCTTGAAATTTTCAGTGGCTTCTTTAAATATGTGGAAGTGCTCTGTTAACACGATTTATTTTTCATGTTCTAAATGTTTCATGGCACTTAACAAGTACTATATAATTTGAAAGGCAGGGTGTGCATATTATAATACACAATAGCATAATACCATATAGATAAAAATAAAATAATCCAAATACTGTAATATAATATAATGGCCTAATAATAGAATGCATAATAACAAGTTACATTTTCCAAGTATTTATGTTCCCAGTTCTTTCACATCTATTTCCTAATTAATCTTCCAGAAAATTCTGTGAGACATATTTTAGAGTCCTGATTTGACCAAGAAAAAGAAATTAATGGAAAATAATGACTTGTAAAAAAATCTGTCAGTTTCAGAGTTGAGAGCAAAAGACAGGTGGGAAATCAATTTCTTTCCTTTGACTTCTAACATCGTATTCTATAGTAACTGCTAGTTTTTAAGAAAATAATTCTGTTTCTCATCAAATCATTTCACTGGCATCAAATCAGCAGAAAAAAGGAATACGCAAAATTTCAGACAATGTTTAAAAAATTTGTAGTAGTAGAGATAATTTTGAAGGCTGAAAATCTAGGAAGCTGGAATCAGGAAGTTGGTATTTGAGGCTTATCTAAGTCATCTAACATCTGGGAAAATTAGCACAAGTCATTACGTAACAGTGCACCTGAAGCAAAGTTTAAGGTGGGTTAGCCCTGCTTACCCAACAAAAACACCTTCTTCCATTCTCCTTGAGACAAACCAGACAGTACAAGCACGGCTGACCTGAACAGACATTCCTGGTCTATGAGAATATTGCCAACCACAGGCATTGGAACTTGAAGCTCTCTTGAACTATACTTATTTCAAGAGAAATCATTTTATGAAATAAATGCAATATGAATGAGATCGCCATGGCCCAACTATTCTGTAATGAGTAATATTCTAATAGGCTGCCATTCACATACTTAATACATTCTTTCCTGTTATCAAGCTTTTGGTATAATTACCACTTAATCAAATGTCACTGAGTGCCCTAGATGTGGTAATATATCATTCAGGTTGATGAAACATGATGATAGCAGTACTTTTAGAGCTTTCACTGACTTGAGCCACCAGATCGCAAATGTATCTCAGTGTGGGTGACTTTTTCACTTCCTCTCCTCTTTACATATTTGGGGTTGCAATACCAGATTCAAATGGCTAACTGATTCTTCTTAAATACTTGATAATTAGCTTCAACAGCCATCAGATATTCAGGGTGTGATGGTTAATTTTATGTTACTAGTGACTGTACAGGGTACTGTGTACACACCTTTGTCCCTGTCAGTCCTTCTTGATAGTGTGGTACCCATCCGCCCAACTCCAGGTCATCCTTCAGATCTTAGCCTAAAGTGACTTTTCTCCCCATCCCTCCCGACACACACACACACACACACACACACACACACACACATTTTGGTTCAGCTCTCACTGCTATATTCTATATTATCTCCCAGCAACTTGGAATTTTCCTCCCTAGACTTGTCATTCTTCACTCCCAGTACCTAGCATGCTTTAGGTGCTTAAAACAAACTTTTCTTGACATTCGTTCAAATTTTTTTTTATAATTATCTAACTCATCTCAACTTAAACTCAAGAGTCCAACCGGATATCAGAAGCCCGCACATAGCGCATTTTCCCTTTGTCAATCAGTCCTTACAGGGCTCTTTAAAGGAATGGTTTGACACAACCTTTGGTTTCTCTGCTGCCTGTCTGGCTTCTACAGATGCACAGGTGTTTGGAGGAACAAAATGTATTTGTAAAGGAACAGTACAATGCCTCATAAATCTTTTTACCCATGTTCTAGGGAAACAATTTTCTAATCTCATTTTTAAAAGGAAGAAATAGAGGGATAAACTTGCAATCCACAGCCTAAGCCTCTACATCCACAGTAAGGAAATAAATGAAAAGCACTCATGTTTATGGTGCTCATCCACACTGGTTGTCTAAATCATCAAAAATTTACCTCTTTTTCAGAATCTCAAGCAAACAGAATGCCAGTGCCAACCACGAAGCATTTCAGGGACAAACAGGCCAATACGATATGTCTACAGAAAATATTGTTAGCTAGGTTTTTAATTAGAGATGTAAATTAGAGATGTTTCATCAGTATGATATTGTAACAGACTAGCTTTTATAAATGAAGAGGGGGGTCTCAATAGAGCCATATTATCAAGATCTTGAGCTATGAAATATTCAAGACCATAAATACAAACTGACTGTATTTCCTTAAAATATTGTTTGAAACGTAAACCTTGTTAGGAACTGATAATATGTCTTGAGGAATTTAGAAAAGCACAATTTAAGCATGAAATCTTAGTAGACATTAAAGTTTGCTTTGATAAAAGTGTTTAAATTTTCAATGCAAGAAAGTCTGAAGCATTTTTCTGGAAATCCAAATGGAGTAGAAAAAAGCATTTCACCTTAGTGAATGCAATCTGATGTCAAGTATCCTGGAAACATCAGGTCTTGACCTAGGTAAGTGTTTTCCAACAACCCTAATTTTCAACTATCTAATAGCTACTCTCCTAAGAAAATCTGGCTTGAGTCTTTAAATTACTTTTGAGAGAAATTGTCCCCACAAGTTTTATTGCCTAACTTCACCTTTTAAAATTGTGGACCATTTTTCGCCACCCCCTCCCCCCCATTTATTTCAGGTTTATTATGAACTGAATGTTTGTGTCTCCCCAAAATTCATATGTTGAAGCCCTAACCCCCCAGTGTGATGGTATTTGGATGTGGGGCCTTTGGGAGGTGATGAGGTTTACATGAGGTCATGGAGGGTGGTCCTAATAAATGGGATTAGTGCCCTTTTCACAAGAGACACCAGAGAGCTTGCTTTCTCTCTTTTTCTTTCTCTCTCTCCCTTCTATGTGAGCATAAGCAAGAAAGTGGCTGTCTGTAAACCAGCAAGAGGAGCCTCACCAGAGAGGCATCTTTGGTTCTGGAGAACTCAAGGAGAAGCTCAGTGAGAAAGAGCCAGGCACTCCTGCCAGCACAGGCTCTAGGCTCAGTCTTGTCAAGGAAGGAGTTGAGGAAGGGAGCTTGAAGTTGGCTGTGTTCATTAGCTACATTGACCAAGATCATAGGCAGGCATTTCAAGGCAGTGGCCCTTGTCGAAACTATAGTCTATCTAACTGAAATGCACTGGAATACACATCACAGTAGGTGAGTTTCAGCCCCAGAAGGAAGAGGAGCTGATCTGGTTATTTTGACTCTAATGATGAAGAATCTGAGACTTCATCTACTTGATGTCAAAAGGGAAATGATGTTGACAAATATATGGACACATTATCTCTGTGATGCTTGATACTGAGTACTTATAAATATCAACATGATGATATTTCAGTTTTTATCTCTATTTTCCATATTATGATGAAACATATGAAATTGTAGGGAATCAAATTCATTACCAAAAAAGTTATCATTTGATTCTCAATTGGGGTGAAAAAGACATGAAGGTAACTATGAGAGGAGCAGCTTATATTTATTATCCCAAATGAGAAAGCCTAAAATCAAAGGTGCTGCATATGCTGGGGTTTCAGTTCATCTTGCTTCTACCCTCGTCTCTCAACTGGTCTCTCACGTCCAGAATTACAGTGTGAGGCTTTTCCTTAGACGCACGTCCTATGCCATCTTTCAAGCCACAGGGCTGCGTCACCATGGTTACACAGGGATACTGGAATAAATGTGCTTCAAGCAGTAATTGTTTCATATTTGTATAAACAGCTGAACTGCACCTTTCAATTGCAAATGCAATCCGTCTAAATTCAAGCCTTGTCATGAAGAATGTCATAGACTGCTCCAAACAAGAATAAAAAGGAAGATTTACGCTAATAAAATTCTTTCAAATATATGAAAACCTTTCTATCAACCTATCCCCTCGTGTGTCATATCCTTTTCTACTTCTACATCTATCCTCTCTGCTTATATAGCGAATCTTTTCAATGGCTGACTATAACCTGTATCATGAAACACAGAAGATGGCAAAGAACTTACATAAAATATGTAATAATTGCAATGATATAGAATAAGAGGAAAAGAGAACTATAGAAGAAAAGAAGACACTAACAGTTTTAAATATTCACTTTTTCTAAAGTGTCTGAAATCTGGTTTACAAAACAATAGTAATACAATAGTAATCTGGAGACTTTAGCTTTATGATACTGAACAAAAATGTCTTGTATATTGATTTTATTTTTGTTAGTATTTAGAGGAATTTCAAATTTAGCCTTCTTCAGTAATGTAATATTTTGAAGACTGTAGAACAATTGTTCAATTGTGAATTCTGAGAAACGATTTGTTCATAGATAATAAAAATGATAAAAGATATAAAGGCAAAGTTCTTGCGGCATGATTAATGTTTACTGTGTGCATATGACCACATTTTCTCCCCGAATGACATAAGTCATAGAGGAAACCCAGTCTCAACACTTTATTTCACAATTGGGGAAACTGAGGTCCAGAAAAATCAAGCAATTTGTAGAAGTTTATACAGTTAACTAGTAGCAGAGTCAGTACTAAATCTTATTTTCCTGATGTTTGTTCCAGGCTCTTCCTCTAAGCTTTAGCATAATATTACAATAACTTTTAGATAATTATTCATGAGACCATGAAGCAATTTTTACATGATAGATACAATTTTTTTCAACTAATAATTAGGGGAAATTGCTATGCATATTTTAAAGATTCAGAAGGGGTCAGACACTTAAAAAGAATATCAAAATGTTTATAAACATTTTCATAAGACATTTCAATTTTATATAACCTAGAATATTAACTCTTAGGGATGAAGAACAATGCATGTTTCCAAGGACATCAAAATAGTCAATGAAAAAACAAGAGTAAAACTCATAAAGTATTCCATTTCTATTGTCTGTTTCAGAAGAGAATTACTTGTAAAATATTTCTTTTCCAAAGAAAACTGCCAGTAAGTTTAAATTTCAATAAAAGAACAATTCCTAAATATGGATATTAATGGTTAGTTCCTAGAATTGGTCCTTTGCAAATAATCACATTCTGCACATAAAACAATCTGCTTTTGAATACACAGATTTTGTTAAAGTGGCAGTAAACAGCCTACTTTCAAAAATATTCACTTATTGGTTCCATAACAACTCTGGAATGATCCTTTCCACACTGTACAAATTGCCCGGTTTGCAGAAGGGACAAAAACACTTACATTTAACCCTAATGCCACCTGGCATTCAGATAGAGAATTTAAACATGGAAGGGAATTAAATCAAAACTGTTTAAACAGTGAAAAACATTTTTACAGAGGTGCAGCAGGAGTAGAAAAACACAACCAGAGGGTATATTTTAACCTACTGTGACAGATGGACTTCCTCAGAGCTACACCGAGGAGTAAACCACTTTCATCGCCAGAGGCCAGATTCCCAGAATACAAATATTGAGTCTTCCGTTCACGGTCAAACTGAAGAACAGCTAAGATGTGAGCATATTTCTACGGAAACCCACTGCTGAAACTGAATTCAGTTTCAAAAGTGATTTTAAAACAACAAAAGATTAACACAATTCTATACGCGATAAAAAATTTAAATAAAGAGTGAAAAAATTAGATTCTCCTTACTCATGGCAGTTATGTTCTATTCAGACGCCACAAACACTGAAGTAGTGAATACTGACCATGGCTCTTGGGGGAGCACAGGATTGGGTTCCTGCGAGCTTCCGGTCACAATACTTTCATCAACCGATCAATATATAACCTTGTTTTATGTGTGTTTCTGTTTAAGGACACCTCATTTAATATAGAATGTTGAGGCATTAACATTGAACTCATGACCAGCAGCGGTGTAACTTGTGCGTGAACGAAGCTCCTCTAACAGATGTCCTTTCTCCGTAAGGCACATCACAGCCCTCTTGCACTGAGGAACACAAGACACCCCTTCAGCACGATGCTTAGGGGCCATTTTAAAGAGTGAAATCACCAACAAAAAGCATAAAAAATGTGAAAGACATGGCACTAAACAGACTACGAAGAGAGTACTTGTTTACAGTATAAGAGATGAAACAAGAAGGCAGAGTATCACCTTCCGAGCTGGGAACATGCCCGTTGGGTGACAAACTTTTCACTGCTCTGCATGTCCCTGAATGACTGTTGAAGCACCCAAGTACTGATTTGGGGGTTACAGATAAATTTTAGCAAGTAGGTGAATTTGCAAATACAGGATTAATGGACAATTGAGATGGCAGAATCTGGACCTTACATCTCATGACATTTATTTTATAACTGGAAGTTTGTGTGCAGCATAGGGAATATAGTCAATATTATTGTAATAACTTCATATGGCGACAGATGGTAACTAGACTTATTGTGGTGACCATTTCAAAATGTATGTCAATACTGAATCACTATGATGTACACCTGAAACTAATATGATATTTTATGTCAATTATACTTCAATTAAAAAAAGATTGGCAGAAGCTGAGAAAATAAGTGAAACATTCAAATACGTGAGCTATTCCAAAAGATATCTATAAAATGCTTACTAACACACAGTGTGCTAAAACGCAGAGCAAGTGAAAATAAAAATGGAAGCGATCACTGCTCCTGCCTTATTTTCCCAAGAGGGTAGTGAATGTTTCCAATCTGGAGAAGGGGTTGCTTCTGTTGGCTGATTTGGGTTGTATTTTTCCCTGCTATTCAAGAACTTATTGTGATTTGCAAGTCTCAGAATTTCCCACTGATGAATAATTCAGAGAAAAGGATGTATCTCTATTTCTGTATATTTATTTTCTTCCGAGTTTCCCTTAAATAAAGGGAATGTATTCTGTTCATTCATATCACTGTTTCATTCATGAAGTTATGTTTAGAAGAAACAGCAAATTTTAAAACCCACATTGAAAAGGAAACTGAATATTAATTAAATATTTTTGTTATATTTTAATTAATGTGATGGTGGACCAAATTCAAGGAAATCCATCTTCAACAATACTTTATTTCACATAGCAGTAATATCCTAAGATTTGCATAGAGGGATATCAGTATAATCTGGGGAGAGCTTTCCAAAATAGAAACCTCAGAATATGTGATTTTGGTGAATCTGGTCCTCTGATTTGATCTTTCAGTTGAGAATATGTGGCCCACAGGACCAAGGACGAAGGTCAACACCTTAGCTCCACCCTCACCTCTCTATTTGGAGCCTTGTCCAATGCCTGCTCCACAAGCACGGCGCCAAATGAGCTCTGTTTCTCTAGAATGTTCCTTTAAAGTGTGCCCTTGATTTACACATTCTTCCAGAAGGCGCTGTCACCCCCTTAGTGAAAGACCTCAGGAGTTGACCAGAGGTAAGATTATGTTTTTAACCTTGACAAGTAAAAGCAATGAAAACAAATTGTAGTTAAAATTTGCCATTCTTACTAGAGATGGAGCTTTTATTTACCTTTAGGGCTATGTGTATTTTACTTTTTGAGTGGCTCTTTACACAAACTGAAAGCAATTTGAGGGGAAAAAATAATGAAGCGACCTAAACGCATGACTTAGGAACAGAACACTAGGTTTGTTTACTAAGCTCTTGAGCCTATCAATTTTGTGGTGTTTTGTTTTGCTGGGTGAAATGAAAAGCAATATTCTAGGCTCAGGCAGAATTTGTGATGGAGGCTTATATTACTGCTTATTATTGGTGGTGGTGTTTTTGTGGTTTTGGTTTGGAGATTTTGAAAGTTGCTGTTGAAGATGAGGAGATGGGAAAATCTAAAGGGCTCACTTTCCCGAGACTTTATAAATCTCTGCAGTGGCAGAGTCAGGATAAGGTCTGGAAGCAGGGATTTGGAGAGAATGCTGCTTTCCCCAAGTCTGCCCTAGAGCCAGCATCAATGCTCACCCAAAAGGTTAGAGAGACTGTTCTGCTAATGAGAGGGAGAGTAAGATGGGACCAAGATGATCTCATCTTAAGTCTCCTGGAAATTAAAAACTTTGGCCTTGGCTACCTGAGAACATTCAGTTCCTCAAGATTTTGCATTAAATGATACCTGACTTCTATTGGGCACTGTCACTAAAACAGCCGCTCCTGAATCTCCTGTATTATACGAACTACAAATAAAACTGATCGAGTGTTTTGAAGCTATCACCCGTCTTCACAAGTCTTCAGAAAGTGCTGGAGGAAGCACATTTAAGACCCTCCTATTAAATCTCACAGAGCAATGACCTTTTCCTATCTTTCACCTACAATTGAACATCTTTTAATTTTCTACCACTTTAAAAGTGATTTTGAAATCCCAACCGTGAGGCATGTTTGTGACTTTTTCATAGCTATCTCAAAATCTGTAGCTACTTAGAAATATTCAGTATGATTGATTGCATTTCTTTTAACCTTGAGCAAGTTATACTCATCTTTTAATTTATTTTATTGAAGTGTAGTTGATTTACAATGTTGTGTTAATTTCTACTGTACAGCAAAGTGATTATATATATATATATATATATATATATATATACACACACACACACACACACACGCACACACAGTCTTTTTCATATTCTTTTCCATTATAGTTTATCACAGGATGTTGAATATAGTTCCCTGTGCTCTACGGTAGGACCTTGTTGTTTATCCATTCTATATATAATAGTTTGCATCTTCTAATCCCAAACTCCCACTCCGTCCCTCCCCCACCCCCCTCCCCCTTGGCAACCACAAGTCTGTTCTCTGTCTGTGAGTCTGTTTCTGTTTCGTAGATAAGTTTGTGTCATATTTTAGATTCCACAAGTTATACTCATTTTTTTCCTTCCCACCAACTCTGATATACTTTTTACTTAATAAAGATATACTTCCAAAGTTTAACTAGTTCCTTTTTTCAGTTTTGTAAACTACATCTTTCCAAATTTTAACCAGTTTTTTTTTTCAGTTTTAGGAAATGCATCTTTCCGTTAAACCAGTCAGCTAGTGTCACAGAGAAGGGTGATGGAAAGGTTGGGCAGTGGTGATGGATTTTTCTTGTAGTCTGCCTCTTTCTTGCAAGCTTAGTATCTTATTAGTATTTAAAATTTAATAAATTCATGAATGGGGACATTTTACTCCAGAACCTTCACAGCACAGATATTAAAATAATTGAATTCTTATACATATATTTAATGTGCTGGTTTCTACTAGTACCACAGCCACTGAGGTTGTAAAGTCACTTGTTAACATCACATAGAGAAGAGCACGACTCTGCTTCCTAACATACTGCCAGGAAACCAAGTCGGGACAACTCGTTACACGCTATCACCCTACCAGGCCCCGTTTGCCTCTTCTGTATTAATGCCCTTGAATATGCATTTCACGTAGCACAAAACTGTGAGCAGAGCTCGTTATCAGTAGTAGCTTTTTTCCCCTTCTTATCATGAAACTACCCTAAAAGTAATCTATTACTGAACAGGTTTACATTTTTTTCCCCACAGTCTAATTCAAGCAAGATTCTTCTGAATGGAAAACATAACTTTAGGTGTATAGTTGAGCATGATTTGAAGTGTCTCCAAGTCATTTTCTTTCCCCTTACTCTGTTTGACAGTGACAACAGAATCAAGTTAGAAAAGTAAGAACACCTTTTGGAGCAGCTGTTTCTAATCAATATTAAAACATTCATGCATAATGATCAATTAAAAGAAATCAGTGTGGTTCTTTTTTTATACCAAATATTAGGTCGTCCTGGAAATAAAGTATCTCCTTTTGTTAACGATGAAAAACGTGTTAGAAGAAAAGGCCAGTGATGGGCATGACACCTCTCATAGCGTGGCCCACACCTTGGAAAATGTAAGTATCTGAATGGTCAGAAGTTTGTTCTGCTGGATCAGAAAGCCTAGGTCTGGTCCTTTAAAAAGCTGAGTATTGGTTGTCCCTCTCTCAGACTGAAGTGCAATATGGAAATTCACAATTCTATTATTTCTCTAAACTTAATGACAGTGTGATTACTTTGCAGCAGAACAAAATGTGCTGTGTAAACGTTTGAAGACTAAAACCCAGTGCAGTATCTGTATTGTTTTCAAATGCAACCTCTTCGTTTTTAATTTCTTGCGTATCTGAATTCTTGAGAGAGTTGAGATGTATTGGGGACTCCTCAGTGAACTGCTGAAGTCTGTAGACCTGTAATGCATTTGCTGAGCAAGGTCAGTACTGATAAAGTAGCAGAGGGGGCACCTTGCCCTGGCATCAGGCCCAGGACTCCATCCCTCAAGGTTCGTGTCCTTGCTCTCCCTCGATCTTGCGAAAGCTCTTTGAGGCTATTGTTACAGCTATTTCCTCTGTGAAAAAGTCAAGATCCCAGAGCTGGAAGACTAGTGCAGAGAAAAGAGTTAAGAAAAGTATCCTGGGATTAGAGACGTTCGATGCATCACAGCACAGTACAAAGACTTTGGGATCAGAGGCACCAAATATCTATCCTGACTCCACCACTTAATGGTTTGATTTTGAATGAGTTGCTTAATTTCTCTAAGTCTCAGTTGTCTTGCCTGTGCAATGAATAATAATAAGAAATAATAATAATCCCTTAGCAGATGGCTGAGAAATTTAAAAATAAATGTACATACCTACCACCCTGTCACACACATCTTAACAGCTTAAAAAAATTGTTGCAGATGTGGTTATTCTGGGACAATCCAACATTCAACACTGATTAAAAATCTAATATGTATAGACTGCCATATTTCATCCATTATAAAGGCGCATATATTTTCATATTTTAGCATCTCTGAGGTGGGGATGTTTCTTAGCTATAACAACTTAATTCTATGAAATACAGTATAATCTTTGTCTACTTAATATAATAATGAATAATCTTTGCTAAAGTTGAGCTCTTACTATGTGCTAAGCACTGAACTCTTTGCATGCATTATTTGGCCTAATTCTTCTAACAACTCCTATGGGGTAGAATCCCTTTATATAAAAGTCTAAATCTATTTGATGTGGCTGGTACTTAGGGAGGAGCTGGAATAGGGGACTGAGTACCAGTCCGGGGAGTGAGGTAGAACTGGGTTGCCCATTAGTGACTCTATGACCCTAAGAAAGCATTGAACCTATCTGCTTTCTCACCAGTAAAATAACATAAATATGTTTAAACCATACTTAGTGGTTAAGACATGATGTCTGGAGCGGGGCTGCCTACCTTTGGTTTCTGGCTTTGCTACTTATGACATGTGTGACCTTGGCCATTGACCTATCCTCTCTGAGTCTTGATTTTCCCATTGGTAAAACGGAGCTAAAAATCAAACAACACATCATGGGTAGGTTGTCAGAATTAGGTAAGTTAACATTTGCAAAGCTCCTCAAAAAATGCCTGTCACCTACTAAGCACTAGTTAAGATCAGCTACTATTTTTTTAATCTAATACGGTTGCGATGTTTAAAGGAGACTTTGTGTAGAAATATCTGCTGCTATGCAATTTTGGGCCTATTTACCCCTTGTCTTTCCTAAAGATGTATACGTAGAAGAGCCTAACAGATAGAAACTAACAATAAATCTACAAGGTATCAAGTAACCATAATGAAATAAATTATAATTAATTTCACGCTGATTTTTGATCTGATTACTTTTGCTTGTCTTTGGTGGCTTAGAGATGTATACATTGGGTTTATTTAAAATGTGCTAAACACCCAGTAGGTGCTCAGGGGGAAGGCAAAGATGCTGGGTTATTAAATTATCATATTTACCTCCTTTGACAGTGCTTCTCAAATTTAACGAGCATACAAGTCACCTGCAGGGTTTGTGAAAATACAGATTCCTGCCCCACCCCATTCTGATTTGGTAGGTCTGAACTGGGGTCTGGGAATCTGCTTCACCTCTAACTAGAGTTGCACTCTGGTCAGAATATATCGTGCTTTCATCCTTTACAAGTGATAGAACTCCCAGACATGCTGTTCTACGGATCCGGTTTGTTGCATTTATGTGTGTGTTATGTGTGTGCGTGTGTCCACACATGCATATATATCAATACAAGTATATGAGTATACACACATTTTCTGTGTTCCACTATAATTTTTCTCGTAATTAAGAAAAACGCTTTCCTTTTCAATTCTTTCATTACGTTTCCTACTCTTGAGGCTAAGCCAAAATTAAAACACAACTCTCAACTGGCCACGTGAACACTGCTGAGAAAGGCAGTCCTGCCCCGTCTCGTTCAGAGATGTCGGGACGTCCTCAGAGATCTTGTCTTCAGGGATGGGCTTTACCACTGCCCCCACCCCGTCTGTTACTCCCTTCCACATCAGTCTTGTCACGTGCATTCCTTTAAATGCTTCCCATTTTCGTTTCTTTCCCTTTTATTTATTAAGTTAGAAACCGAAGCGTGGAAGGAGAGAGCATTTGCTGGAGAGAGGGATCGTTTCACTGACAGCAGACTGCAGACAGATTCATTATGTGAACTGTGTCAAGGGCCACGTGGCTGCGTGTAACTCGGACGTCTCTTTCCACGTCCACCGTGGCCACTCGAGTCTACATTTTGTCCATTTTCAGCTTCCATGCTTTCTTTACATTTCTGATTTATTTTCTTACAAATCTCCTTTCGATAAAGTCTGCTGTTTTAAACCGTCTCTGCCTCATCACAGTCTGCCGGGGGCAGCTCCCGAGCCATCACAGCCGTGTGACTTAGACAAGTGGCTCAATCACCGTCCTGCAGGGAAGGAACTCTGGTGACATGTTTGGGCTCTAGATGATTTATAGAACGAAAATTAGTTGGAAGGATTCAGGAAAAGTCTGTTACTGCCCAATTTTTCTTTCTCCTAGCATCGCCTTTCCTGGAACACCTACATGTCCTTCTTCCTCCCAACGTGCTAGATAACGGCATGACTTCTAACAGACACTTGGTGCTGACGACAAGGAGGCCTAGACCACATCACTGTCAAAGATAGGAAATGTCTTTCGACTTGACAAAGACACTTCCGGAGAGCCTACCTTTGTAGAAGCTCTTAAATGTTTGGAGCAGGTCTCCTACGTAGAGGATACTTTTCATTTTTGGTGTACTTGAGAACACACAACACAATGGATGAGAACGGTTAGCTTGTGCAGGTTGACCTAAACACACTGAGTGTGTGTGTTTGTGTGGACGTGTGTATATACATGAGTGTATATATAGATATATACAGAGAGAGAGTGGAAAGCCAACCAGTGAAATTATAGTGCTAATATTAAATGTTAGCACTATAATCTTCACCACAATCCATGGGTACTACGATTTCCTTCATTTTCCAAATATATATATATTCTCATACACATATATGTGACACAGAAACAAAGACAGACAGAGGGAAGACACCCATCTAACGATAGAGAGAAAGATTGGAGGGATGTAGCTGGGAACCAGTAAGTGCCGGGAATTACAGGCAACCACCAGAAGCTAGGACAGAGGCACGGAATAGGTTCTCCCTCTGAGCCCCCAAGAAGGAACCAATGCTGAGACTTCAGGCTTCCTGACATTTCTGTCATTTTAAGCCCCAGCTGTGGTCCTTCATCATGGCAGTTCTAGGAGAGACGTACACCAGCCATGAGGGAGGAACTGTTATTTTCTCCCTCCTACAGAGAGGAAACTGAGACACTGAGCGGTAGATGACCTGCCCAAGGTCTCACGGCTGGTGAGCGGCACAGCTGGAATTCAAACGCTACAGAGTTCGTGCTTCTGACTCCTCTGTTTGCTGCCTACACAAATGATAGATGGGAAAGTATTTTTCACCTGTGGTTCAGAATTTAGTCTTTTTTCACATACAATTTTGTATTCTTGTTAAGATCTGGTTGAAGGCCATCTTAAGATATTGTTACAGATAGACAGATACTTGTAAGACCCGGTCTTCGCAGCACAAAATATTTTGCAGAGAATGCACCGTCCAGCAAAACAGTCCCCCTTAGAGCAGGCTGGGCTGACAAGGCATGATTCTGCACAGCAAGAGGATGTGCACGGGAGTGAATTGCTCACTTTGCAAGAAGGCCTCTCTCAGCAAGAGCTCTTGCTGTTTCAGTTTCATGGGAGATATTACAGCCCAATTTCTATGAAGTGTTTCATTGAGATATGACATTTTATACTTTTAAAATTCTCTGTATGTTGTTTTCTATGAAGTCATATAATAACTGAGACTTTTCTCATGTGACTGTGGATAAATAGATACATCTCTTTATTAGTTACCACCTATATGAGGATTATATTTTACTGTGGTAAGAAAATATAACATATCCTCTTTTTATAAGGATACCAGCCATATTGTACTTAGGGCTCATACTCCTCCAGTATGACTTTATCTTAATTTAGGATTATATCTGCAAAGACCTTATTTCCAAATACGGTTACATTCATGGGTTGAGGGGGTTAGGACCTCAACAGATCTTTTGGGGAGACTCAGTTCAACCCATAATGAATGGTTATGAAGACTCAATGGGGATTGATATTTGTAAAAGGCTTAGGCAGAGATGTCACCACAGAACGTGTTTGCTAAATCAACTAAACTATAAATGGTGTACAGTAGGTATATATATTGGGGCTTTACAATTGAAATGGAAATTGACAGTGATATTCCTATTTTGCAATGATCTTTGAGTGCTTGGGAAAAAATAAACCAAACAGAAAGGAGACTGTTGAACATTTGCTATATTAGGGCATAGTTAAAATGTCTTATGTTGATGGTTTTTCTTTGAAATTGCTAACACTGAGGAACAATCTCTGATTTCACACAGATTTAGGACTCTGACAAAATGTGAGAAACAACACAGCCAACTCTATCTAAGGTAATGTAATTAGGGACAACTGCCCATTTTTCTCCCTTTTGGAAATTTGGGGAAGGGATCATGATTTACCAATGGGGTCTTACAAGCTATACTTACATTCAGGAGTTCAGGATTAGGTTAATTGTTTTCTTAAATCCTTTTCAACTAGGGGCACAGACTTTTTTTAAAAAAATCATTAAAAAAAGTGAATTTAATTCATCCTGGATTACATTCATCATTATAGTAATGCAGTCATAAAGTATAATTTTTCATATTTTTTTATGGAGGAAAAGGTCCACAAGAGCCATAATGTGGACTTGGGGCTGAGCACATTTCTTTCGTTTTCCCAGACTCTTCTCCAAGGAGCCTCTACTGGTGGCTGGGCCATGGGTCTGCTCTCAGGCTTCAGGGCTGCAACTGCCCTGACTTGTGGGCACAGCCTGCTCCTCCTGCCTGTAGAGTCACCCCAACACTCTGTGCTGGACCTCAGGGGCTGCCTGTTTGCCTAGGGGACCACCAACCATCTGATGACCTTTCCTTCGTGTACCACAATCTACCTGTTAAATCAAGCATCCTTTGGCAGATCACATTTCAAGTGGACACAAAGTTTAAACTCTATGCTCCCCCCCAACAGAGCAAATACACATTTTGAGTTATGAAACAAGGCACACAAAACAGTCTGTGTAATTATTACAAGCCTATGACAGGCTCTGCTTATCCAGCTACAACACAATCTACTTTAAAATTCCATCATCTCTCTTTCAGGGACAGACTATCTAGCCAAGTCAAATAACGATGAGCACGAAACGCCCAGCCCTGAATCGACAGGCCCGTCCTGATTTCTGGATCCTTGTAATAATACAGAGTGCAAATGGAAAAGCCTGCGTTTGAGTCAAATGAAATGAAACCGGCTTTCTAATTACTAACCATACCTCTATCTGCGGCTGCAAATATTGTCCTTCCGCTAGTAACGTCTAAAGTTAAACTTCAGCAGTCTCCTCTGAGTGTGTTACCACGATGATAGTTAATTGCTGCTTGCCCATGAAATGTTCCAAGCTTTTCAGATGCACGGTTGTTATGACGCAAACGTGCTCTGCTGCCAGGCTGGATTTGGTCTTGTCTGTTATACCTCACAGCAGAAGGGAAACAAGCGTCACCACCCCTTCTGATTCTAGGAAGTGTTGTACCACTGCCATTCGTCCTACGACACCTACTTCAGAATATTCCAGTGATTCTATTGGTTACCTTGAATTATCTGGAAAGATTTCTCAATCGTTTGTACACTGGAACTAGCTTTGAATGTTGTTTATTTCACTTCCATAGAAAACATAAAAGAGCTTCTCAATATTTGATTGGTTGACCGCTGTGCCAGGGGCATTTTTAGAAGGAAGAGTAATATTACTTGTGTACTTTATGTATCAAATAATTTAATTTAATTCATACATGTCATGAAGGATCAGGTTTTTTAAAGAAACATTTCACTGGCATTAAAAGGGTAAGTTTACTCGGAAGCAAATTTAATACTTGAGCAGATTTCAATAAATGTGTCAAATCATTTGGGGAAATTTAAAATGCATATAATAAACATACTTTTCTTAATCATTATGAAAAGTGTGCACTTATTTCATTTGGCGACAAGTCATATATTTTCAGAGGAAGCAAGCATTTAATATTTTAATGATTCAGGGGAGGATGTGTGTGGAATGCAACTTTTAGATCATTTGAAAATAGAAGGACAGAAATCAATGAAATTAGCTATAATACACCCTTCATATCTTGCTCATTTCCATTTCCTTCGTATTAAGCCTCTCTTTTGTTTCAGATGCTCTTGTAGAGAGCAGAGATGCCCGGACCAAGACCCCGTCCATTCTTTAAGAACGTTTCCGCTGTTCTTTGCTAAATGCGATGGCAGGTGGTGTAGTATAAACGGCCACTGGAATACTGCCTGTGGAGCCTGGTGGTGGACACTGGTCAAATACAGAGCTCTTGGCATTCAGGGATATCTGTGAATCATAATCCTGAAGTAGGAGTTCCTGGGGACGTTCCCATTAGCCTGATTCTATCTTACATTTTCTAGTCTATGCATTTTCAGGTATTTCCAAAGAGAACAATTGCTTTCTTCTTCACCTCTCCCTTCCCCCGCTAGTTTCCTCTGCCGAGCTAATCGGAAATTTACAAAATGGGTTCTGATTGCTGCACTCACAGCTTCTGGCCCTGTGGCCGATCTCTGTGGCTCACAGATCGAAGTCATGAATGTCTCTTGTTGAATAAAACTGTCCTCGGTGCCCTGGCATGTCCCACAGGAGGGTAAGCATTCTGTGCAAGACAAGCTAGTGAGAGGAGAGAAGAAAGTCAAGCTAGCTCATCTATTTCCTTCTTCTTGACAAATACCCGCAAGGAGACCCTCTGACCCCTCCGAGGTTCGAGGTTAGCGTGTGTCGCCTTGCTCACGTTCTCCATTTTGTGATAGCATCGACAGCTGTAACATCAAGACAAATCCATTTACTAAAACCCAAGTGCATTTTCACACACCTAAGCATGCAAAGATACACTATCTGTAAGTTGCTGTAAAAAAAAAAAAAAGTAGAGCTTTGTGTATGAAAACCACTGATCCTCTTGGGAAAGTCCATGACGGGCATATTTTAAGTGATTCACAGGAAAGTGATGTCATTTTTAAAAGTTAGGAGAACAGCCCTTCACACAACTAACCTGTGTGGTAAATCACCTTTTCATTCACAAAAGAGAGACGACAATGTCTTGTCTCTGAGGGGAGGTTAAATTCTAGTTTGAAATCCCACAGCTGGGAAACCGTGAAAGAACGGAAACTTGAGCACTCAGCTTTGACTTCTGATGCAGCTCTACTACCTGAGAGAGAAAAGTAGATCTGGATTTACTTGATGACGTTAATGAATATTTCGGATGGTTTAGATGACTTACCTTCTTTATTTTTGAAAAACAAAAGTTATTTCGTGTGCAGCAAGCAGAATAATGCTCCCACAATATGTTCACGCCCTAGTAGAGGAACCTGTGAATTAAGTAAAGGAACTTAGCAGGTGCAAGTAAGGTGGCACCTAACACAGGGAGATTTGTTTAGGTTATCTAATTAGCCCCAGTCTAATCGCATGTATCCTTAAAAGCAGAAAACTTTTCCCCACTGGAGGCAGAAAAGTGCAGCTGAAGGGAAAGTCAGAGGAACTCCAGGTGTTAGCAAAATTCCAGGTACCGTTTCTGGCTCTGTGACCTAGAGACCGCATGCAAGGACTGGAGAGAATCTTCTAGGAGCCAAGAGTATCCCCAGCTGACAGCCAGTGAGGAAATGGGGACCTCAGTCCTACAACCCCGAGAGCCTGTATTCTGCCACATCCTGAGTGCCCTTGACTGGGGATTTGTCCCAGAGCCTCCGGGAGAAGCCAGTCCAAACCCAAACCTGTGCTTCAGCCTGTGGCATTCCTGGCAGAGAGCACACCTGAGCCGACCGGGACTTCTGACCTCTAGCCTGGTGCGATGCTTTGTTACGCTTTGCTAGTGATGCGTTGTTTGTGATGATTTGTTACGGCTGCAATAGAGAACTAACCCAAGTGCTGGCATGCTCACACACACCAGTGACTTGCGTGGATTAATGTGTAATTTGGTTTTGCCTGTTCATTCATCAGTGAACTTGACAGGTATTTGCAGCTATGCTTTATCTCGTATTTACAGGTGTTTGTAAGAGTGGGTTCCTGCCATCGAAGAGTCTGGGCTTCACATCTGCAGCGACATCAGGCACAAGAGCAACTCTGCTGGAGAAGGAAGATTCCAGAAAGCAGAGGTATGAGAACACCATCATCCACCCCAGCTAGGAGCTCCAACCCCACGATCTCACAGATAGCTAGTGAGACTAAGGGCTTCAGCAGGACGTAGAATTGAGGACTCCCAGGCAATTTTCACGGCAGGGAGGCCCCAGCAGGCTTGTGGGTAATGTCAACCTTCGTTCTTAGTTTTCTGAGACCGTGGATCACTAAGTTTGTGGATAACTAAGGTGCCACTGTCCATCTGGGGACGGTGGCTTACATTGAGGGGGCAGGTCTCACAGAAAATAGTCCCTATGTAACTAGGTTTGTAACCTCAAACTCATCGGTATGTCATCTCAGGGGACAGAGAATAACGAGGCACGAAAAGAGAGTTTTTGAAGCAGAAGCAAAACAAAACAAAAAATTCCCAAAAAACAAGGTCGGGGGATAAATTAAGTTACAAGATGTTCCAAGCAAGGCTATGTATGGGAATCAGTCTCTAACTTCAGTTGGAGAAACACCGGTCTTGGCAATCAGTAATTTTGGCGAAATGACGGTAAGTTCTGGAATATATTTATTCTAGGTTTTTCCAAAGAAATTGCCTGTGCAGAAAGTGCTAACTGGAAATTGAGAAAAGTAAAAGATGAAAGATTTTAGTATCGTAGGACATCTGTTTCTTAAGCAAGGTACGTTAGTGCATTTCATCATTAAGATTCCTGGCCCTGAAAAATTTTGATGAAGATCTAGGATTGGTGGTTCCATCCCCTCTCTCTAACTAAAGGTCCTCTTTACTGTGGCCAGTATTGCCTTCCTGAAAGCCTGTGATATGGGGTTCCATGTGCCCCTTCCTGTAACAAACACACAGCCTGATGCGATGCTTCTCGGGCAGGTACAGCTGCAGAGTCTAAAACCTCAGAAACTTCACGAATCTTCTGTGAAGCTCTGTAGATGTGACTACTGATCCGAAAGTAGCTACATTTTAGTACTGGTTCATGTCTGCAATTCAGTCCTCAAAGATAATCTACATTAGATATTTTAGGCATGGGTAGATTTAATGAAAGTATCGCACTCTATGACACCATAGAGACGTTCAGTTAATTAAGATTTCAAAATGTCAAGGGTCCACAACAAAACAGGAATTTAGGTCTCTAGTGAGCTTGGTGCCAAAGTGGTTTCCCAAAACCTAGACGCTTTCAGATTGCTATATATCGACCAAGGAAACTTAAATTGCTTGGAAAGCAAAATTACAAGTGGGCAGTCTTTATCACTTCAAAGTTAATGGTCTATCTGCCCTATTCTACCAATAGTATGAATTTGTTCTGAAGGCTGCCGACCTCTCTATTCATCCCCTATCCTTGCTCACTGCTTAGCCCTTGTGATCAGGAAAGGTGACGTAAACACGCAGATCGTGAAATTGACTCTACCAGGCCAAAGCTTTCGAACAATAACAACTGGCATCTGTGTTTTTAAAAGTTCACGATTAAACACTAAACAACAGTAAATAAAACTCGTTAAAATAAAATTCTATTGTTAGAGAGAATTTAACTCTTGCTAAAATAAATTTAACTCATTAAATTCTCCTGTTAGTAATGTCGCAGAGGGACACGTTCTGTGGTCAAATCAACAAGGGCCAAACAAATTTCAAACAAATTGTTGAACTCACCAAGAGAATTTTTAGTTTGCCTTAGAACAACAATTTGAAAAACAAATGCCAGCCATGCCAGATTCACTGATTCTACTTAACTCAAGCCTTTTCTATGTTAGAATCCCACTGTTTAAATAAATATTTGGTGACTCCCATAGTGCCCTGTGTCACATAGATACAGTGAGGGACAGAAAGATGAATCAAACATAAAGTGGCCTGAAATCTAATAAAGAAAGTAAGAGATATCAATAATACATTGTAGAAAGTAGATAGATGTAAAAAGATGCTATGGCAGGTCTTGAGAGAGAGAGAGACAGAGAGAGAGAAATTATTTCCAGTTGAGGGACCAGGGAAAACATCCCAGAGGAAGTAGCTTTGGAGTATCTGAACGGATGACTGGAGAGGAAGGGCATTACAAGTGGAGGACCCTTTAATCTTCCCCACTGTACTTTACTCACTCCTATAAAAAAGAAATGCTACCACCAAAGTGCTGAGACATAATCTGGAGATAATAACGGCAAATGATTCCATAGTTTCTTGCAGAGAGCAGTGCAGTAACATATGGGCATAAACTACAGAACTTAGTTTAATAGATCGTTTCTGGAGGAGTTTTCAAATAACCCCTCAGCACTGCTCACTATAGTTTAGGGGTCACTGTGAGGCTCTCCCGTGGCCCGTTATTTGCTGGACAATGCCAAGTTTAGTTCATGATTTCAGCAGGCCATTCGGGGTGTGCACTTACTGCATTTGCAATGAGGAAATAAATGAAGAAAGAAACAAATGAATTATATAACAATGAACACATGCACACACATGAATATACATATGTATTATCTATGCACAGGTACATACATGTGTGTACACATAGGTACATATACATGCTTATATATATGCATATACATATATATAAACATCTTTCTACCCATCTATTCTATATACACATATACACATCTTTCTACCCATCTATCCATTTTATATACTTAATATTATATATCATATAATTCAATCAAATTTATTAATGATTTAATAAATGTATTAATATTTTAATACAATTATTATTAATTTACTACTAATAATATTGGTATAATTTGATTCCTGGCGTCATCACTTGTTCGCTGTGGCACCATCAGAAAATCACCTAACTTCTCTGAGCCTTAGTTTCCCCAGCTGCCAAACGAAGTGAATAGTGGAAACTGCCGCACAAAGCATTTGAGCTTCAGTGAGATAAAGACGAGAAATGCTCTGCAGCGCATGGCACTTGGTAAATGCTGGGAAACAGACCTCCGCAGTATTTTTAACCCACGTTAATGCCTGTGTAGGTCTGTCAACCACACTCCAAGAGATAAGGAAAGCTAATTCAACTGTTTGAAACACCAGGTCTCCTTATTTGAGGCCTGAAGAAGATACTCCCAAAAGCATGTCTCTTGTAACTATCCAAAGAAACACAGTGTTGCAAATTAAAAATACAACGTCTTCTGCCATCACCAGGAAAATAAACCATATGCGCGTCCCCTGCACCACTGAACACAGTGTATTATGCAAGTGAATTTAGTCAACAACCCCAAAGAGGGATCCATGCTAATATACAAGCTTGAAAACCATGACAATGTGCATAATTGAAATGTTGATTTTGATGGGTAACACATATTTTCTCAATTTACATACAGGCTTCTTTGGGACTGGATACAAAGACAAGTAGCTGGAGAGAAAGCCCACCATTGCAGCGACTTTTTATCAGCATGTCAACCACAAGAGCACGTTGTTCTTAAAGTGTCACTTAGCGTTAATTCCTGATTTTAAAAACTACTTAAAGTCCTGGACGTTATTGGAGACGCTGAACAATTTTGCTTAATCTCCCTTTAATCGTACCTTCTCGGCTCTAGCCAGCCTGATCCAGTAACTCCCCCAGACATGCTCTGAACACTCCCTTCCCTGGAATTGTGTTCACTGCCCTCTCATTCTTATAATCCCTTCTTCTCTCTTCTTCCAGATCAAATGGATCCCACTTTCTCTCAGTCCCTTTCTCTTGCCGGGATTTCTCCCTGGACACCCAAACCCACAGTGAACCTCTTCCACCTGAACATAATTATATTGTTCTGTTGATCAGCTGTGCATTGCTAACTGATGTATTTTGTGATGGTCCTACCTCTTCCACTGGATTTCAAAGGTCTGAGGTAGTCTGGTCTTTGCCCTCCCATCCCATGTTTAGAAGGAATGTGTGATCCAGTTAGAATAAGTGCTGTGGTGTCACTTTATAAAAGACACAAGCAATATGCCTTTACAAGTGGCCAATTCTATAAATATTAAAGAAGCATTGAGTAGCATGTTGATACAAGTTTTTAAGTTCTACTCCCTAAAAATTTATCTTCTCCCTTCCTTCCTTTTTCCTTAATGTCAATATCTCTGCACTTTAGGAACCATATAAAAAATGTGGCCGCCTCTAGAGTGTGGCATTTTAATCACTTTTTAAGCGGGGTCAAAATCAAAGTGCCCTGAAGGGCTCCAAAGATTTTGTCTTTGTCAGTCTCCCATCTCAATGGAGTGTGTGTTCTAGGACAACAGAGGCAGAAGGAAACTAGGCAACCACCTTCTATTATAATTTGTTCATTTGCACTTTAATGAATAAATTAGTATGCCACATCAGTACTGCTCCACTGTCATGATAAAACTTGCATTTATATAACCTGTAATTATTTTCACTATGGGCACAAGGGAGAAATTGATTTTTAAAATTGACCACAAATGTGGTTATGCTATTGCATAGATGTGAGAATTTGCAAATGACTTGTAGCAACATGTGAAAGACAAGGTAAAATTAAATGCATGGCAATAGAAATAATTACTCTGATGATGGCTGCTAGGGCACTAATAAAAAAGACAATAAAAGTAGGCACTTGTATGCGTTCACAAGTCAACAAATAGTTTTGGAAGTAAAATGAATCAGAGCCAAAGGAAGTTTGTGTAGAGTTCTAGTTATTTCTGACTCAGTAGTGTATCAGAGACTAAACTTGATTCGAACTGTAACACAACTTCCACTAAACTATGGTGCTCAGATCCCAGAAGAATTCAGGCCTCATTGGTCTTTCGTCTTCACTTCCAGATCAAAACCCCATTGGAATCATCAAATCCATTTGGAGCTGAACTGCTAATGAAATATCTCACCCTTTTCACATCACGAAAATTGGAATTGGTGGAGGCTTAGTTGTTATTTGGGCAGTTCAGTCAATTTTTTTTTTTAATTATGAAAAATTTCAAATACAAAGAAAGAAAAGAGAATAAAAAATGAAGCCTCACATCCCATCACCCAACTTTAACTCATATCAAATTATAATTGATCTATATCCAGCACCCACTTTTTCACACTCTGAATTATTTTGAAGTAAATATTGGACATTATATTGATACATTTTATTTTAAAAAAACATAGTTTAAACACATTTCTAAAAACATCAGCATCATCAATTACCATGACTAGAAAACATAATAATAGCTCACTGTAATCAAATTTCTCTTATTACTTCATAATTTTTAGTAGTATGTTCAAATCAGAATGCAACAATTGTAACAGGCTGATTTTTGAAAGTTTTTTTCTAATCTACAGCTACCTTTCTTTCTCTCTCTCTCTCTCTGTCTTCTCCTGCTCTCTTTCTCTCTTTTTTCTCTTACAATATTTTTGGTTAATAAGCCACGTCTTTTTTTCCTGTAGGGTTTCCTATAGTCTCGGTTCACTGACTGCCTATCAGGGGTGTTATTGAATATGTTCTTTCTTCCACATTTCCTGGAAATGAGTAATTAAATCTATAGGCTTGATCAGTTTCAGATTCCTTTTTTTTTCAGCCAAGTCTTACTTATATACATAGAAATATTTTACTTTGTAGATCAACAACCAAGAACTTCCTTCCCTTACTCACCAATTCATGGTCCAGCCCTCTACTATCAGGAGTATGTACTTAGCTAGGTAAACAAAAAGTACTAATTACTTCAATATCACAAATGAGTAAGCTGGAGGAATTCAGGGAATGCTTACAAAAGGAAGTGACTTTTGATGGAAGCTTTGAAGTCTTCTGGTTGAGGCTGCTGCAAAAAGTCCATGGAAGAGCCAAGAATGTTACTGGTTCAGGAAATAAGTATCAGATAGTTGGAAATCTGCTGCTCAGGGAGAGTTAAAGACCAGAGACATGGACATAAAGATAATAGATGCAGCAACAGATGAGGAGACCATCTCAGGAGAAAGCACAGTGGGAACAAAGAAGACCTTGGAAAGACCCAGGATTTAAGAATTTGGAAGAGGAAGATGAGTCAAGAAAAAAGATAAGGGCTGAGAATGGGAATAGGTGAATCAGAAGAAGAAGAAGAAATAGGACTAGAGGAAAATGTTCAAATAAGAAGATAGTGCAGCAGAAGGCTAGTTTTATAAAGATGCAGGAATAAGGTAAAAAGGGAAGGAATTAATATTTGCAGGTAAGGTCACTTTCATAGGTTCTGGTGTGAGGATTTCAAAGTACCTTGTTTGGGGAACACAATTCAAACCAAAACAACAGTTTTTGGAGGGAGGTGGAGCTCCTACACCCCTGCAAATCACCATGTGTTCTGATATGAATTCCCATGAGTGTTCACGTGAACGTCCACGTGGGCACAGACACACGAAGTAACCATGTGGGGTGTGAGTGTGGTACATCTGCAGTAGGTGGAGTGTTTTTGTTACCTATACATATCTTTGTGCTCATGACACAGGCCGAAATTCTATCTTATATCCTCTTTCATAGAATCGTGACGTTCCAAAAATTCAAAGTCTTATATGTCAATTGGAATCATAAAGTGAAAAAAATAAATCTTATTCGGAAAACAATAGATCACACGTATAACACTTGAACTTCTACTAGAATAAATTAAATCCTTTAATACTGTGTATGTTTCAAAATCCTCAAGTCAAGCATTTTTATTTAGTTTGTCCATTCCTATCTAAACTATCAGATAGTCAGATATTCCTCTAAAAATCTTAGTATTCTTACCAAGTACTAATCTTAGTACTTTACAAGTGGTCAAAGAGGATTTTATACAGTCTTACTCAGAACGCTGTTTATCCTGGATGAGGTTGGTAAGTATAGTTTATGTGATTTTTTTCGGAATAATATCTGATTTTATTTTGGGCTTGCTTATGTTTAAGATCAACAATAAATGAGAGACATTTTGACTTGTTCTAAAATTGGCTTCAGGATTATAAATAAGTTGGGTCTAAAGACTTCTTGGATCAGAATTTCCTCAATAGCGTTTATAAATAAAATTGTAAAACATTTCATTTTATTTCAAAGAGAAGGTGCAGTGAAATCTATTTTATGTTGCATTTCCCAATCTTGGGGCGACAGTAGGTAACCTGGAAATCCAATGACAAGGGGCTCCCTGTAGTGACCAAGTGTCCTTGAGTAATAGTAGAAATAAGCATAAATGAAATAAAATAGGTATAAATGAAAACCTTCATCATTGTACTTTCTGGACATTCTAATGAGTAAGTAGTAAGTTATGTTTTGAGTACCATTCATAACATCATATTTGGAATGTTTCTCTTTTTGCTGAGAAACCAAAGCTACTTAGTAATATGCTAAGATATCTTGGTTTATTAAACAATTGTTATAGCTCATAACGCTTAAAAAATTGTACCGTGGGTCCCTTCAGCTACTTAAAAGTAATTTTGACACAGAGAGGTCAAATTTGTCTTTGATACAAGCATTTGTTACTAATCTTGGGTGGGAAGTGCCAACTACTTCATTTTACAGAATCTTCAAAAAGCTCAGAGGATGGCGAGCCACAGTGTGTGGATGTGAAATGCAGGTTGTGCTGCTGTACATCGGATCTAAGCCTGTCTACACGTGTAACACATATAAAGTGTGAAAACGTTAGTAGTAACATACTTAGCGGTGCTGACACACCCGGCGGCAATCACACGGACTCTCATCCACCCATCCTCACTTCGGTGTCCATGCACCCAGACCAGAGGATCGGGCTCGCCCTTACTCTCCTTAAGGACGGAAAGGCCAGGTCGCTGCATTCTCAGTACCGAGCACAGGGCCCCGTTCAGATCCAAGGTGCTGTTATGTTGTTGATCAAAGGAACAAGTGATCAGACAGTAAAATAAGGTTTAAGCAAAGGAGTCAATGTTCTCCTTCTACTTCATGTTAAAAGTAGTCAGGACCTTAAGATAAATGTGGAAACAGGGTCAGCCACAAGCCTTGGCTACAAGTTCACAAACATCTGTTCCTAAAATCCTGACAGCCTGACCCAGGATGATGTGCTTTTGACACTGAGATAAAAAGACGGTACTTTTCATTATTCAGGTCTATATCTGAATATGTGAAGGGTTTTCAATTTTTTCTTCATATCTTTCCCTCAAGAAAAAGAATAGTAGCATATTCACTTGAGAACGCTCAGCAACATATATTATGATGGATGTAATTTTATTGGGAAGTGATCAGACCAAGTTTGAAAAGGTGCAGAAAAATCATAACTGCAAAAAACACTTCACTGCAAGCTGCAAGTAGTCTACCAGTGTGAGGGCAGATGCGAGTGAACATTTTGCTGCTTTCCTCTTGCCAAAGAACCTTAATTATTCTCCAGATTTTGAAATTATTCTCCAAAGTTCTCTTTGCTCTAAACTTTTCCTCTGGCCGTGGTACAAAGGAGCTTCACACACAAACACACATCTCTCAGTTCAGTCTTCCACTTTAGGACTGTCTCTCTAGAGTTTCTGACCTGAGGAAATGTGGCCAAAGTGGAGAAGCAGCAAAGAACAACAGATGCATAGATGCCATATGTATGGCCTTTTGTTGTCTGCTGGCGCTTATTGACGTCTAGGGGCTGCAGCCAGGTTGCTGGAGACACTCACCTCCTCCTGCAGAGGCATCCTGACTAACAAAGAGGATGAAATATTCTCGTGGCCTCATTTGTGGACAGAATCAGACGGTAAATCGAGTGTTTAAATCCAAGCAGAGAGAAATACCCTCCTCCTCTAAAATATCACTAATTTTATAGCTCCCCAGAGCGACAGTCTCATTGGCTTAAACAATAACCCCCCAAGCTATGCATTTGTATATATTTTTTCCTACTCTTGCTCATTATTCAGCATTACTAGTCCCCCCAGATGGTGTACAAGCTCCCTACATGTCAGGGGCTTGCTGTTTCGTTCTAATGCAATAAATTTGGAAGTTCAATTACCAAGCAACAATGAGATTATGAAGCCTATTGTGGGTCTGTTCTACATTTCCCTGCCTGTTGAATGCAACAAAATAAGTCACACGACAAACAGAGAAATCATCCTAAAGCACGTGGAGACACATAGAGTGATAATCTATCAAGGTTTCTTTTGATGGAAACGATAATCACCCTTAGCATGTGCAGAGGATCAGTCCAGAAAGGGAGTTGGTGTAACAGCCTCATTCGTGAAGAACTTCTTTGGGACAAATGATTTCTATGAAATCTAGATTCCTATCTACAGGAGAGTGAAGCAGAAAGTGCTCACTGTGCTATGATTTTAATGACAAAAAAAGTTAGGTTATACACAGAGATTCATTGCTCCTTATGAGAAACGGTTTCAATATCTAAACTTGAAGTGGGAATTATAATCATCTTGACTTTCTGCCTTTTAGTCTCTTTCTGCTATTAAGTTCTGTAATGCAATGTCTGTTCTAAACCTGCAATCAAGAAAGTCTATATATGTGGAATGAGTAAGTTCATAATAAATATACCATACCAACAAAAGGTCTCAGGCCAACCTATTTTTGAGGCAAGAGCTTCTTACGTAGCCATTATTTCCCCTTTATTGTATTCGCTCAATGACACCTTGCCAGTGCACTAATCTGGACTACTGCTTCAACTCTGTCAACAGTCTTTCGCTTTGGAAGAGACACTGAACCGTGGCCTAAAAATTCCAGAATGACAGTGCCTTGAGCAATGTAAAAGTTTACATCTCTGTCACTTAATTGTAAGCAATCCAGGGCTGGTCAGAGACCCCACATCCTTGGGGACCCCAACTCTGTCTCCGTTGTTGATCTGTACCCTCAGTATACAGTTTCCACATCAAGGCATCACGTCTATATTGGAGCCCACGACACGACAGAAACATGGACCTCCCTTTAAGACACTTCCTGGATATTCCATAAATCTCTCCTATTGACATTCCGCTGGCCAGAACTTTGTTACGTGGGAAATGAAGTCTTTATTCTGATTGTCTCTGGGAACAAATAACCTCCAGGGGAAGAGAAGAAGGAATATTGGGGATAACTAGTCTCTTATTCAAGGATGAAAGTGAAAAGGCATGAGGGAAAGTGAAAGTTAAGGTGAGAAATGAAACACTACAATTAAGCTGTATGTGCTTAAATTTGGAAATTAATTTTTCAAAAAACTGAGGGATAATTCCGCTTACCACACATTCCATCACCAATGTAAACATGTAATTCAGGAATGAATTATAACGAGAAGAGACTGGGAGGGAAAGCCAAACTCTTAGAAAGAGCCACCAGTCACTCCGCTGTCACCCAGGTCTGTGCCTCATCAGTTGGCGCTTGTTAAGTCTGCACAGGTAGCTCAGTCCTGAATTAGACTGACCTGAGTAGCAGTGTGGAATTCACATTGTCCTGACGTCTTATTTCAGACCGAGAAGATGGAGGACAGTCTCGCCCTCATTTCCTGTTTGGATATATTGATTAAGAGTTTCCTACCTGATTAGCATCTCTCCTGGCTGATGGAAGAAAACTCAACGTGGGAAGAAATTAACTACAAAGATAGCCTGAAGTTTGCTCCACCTGGAGAAGAACACACCCAAAGCCGTGGCTTCATCGAGAGCCTTGTGGTCTGCAGGATGAGCTACCTAGTATATTTCCATATACCATTTCATCATCGTCGGCAGGAACGTACCCACAGCTACACAGTCTCACATCCAGTTACACATCCCCTTGTGCCAAATCATGTAGTAGTTCATCTTTACATTCATAACTGTCCTAAGAGGCAAAGAGGGATAGCATTGTCCATTGACAAACTGCTAGGCAAACATTTGCACAGGCTAAGAAAATTGCCCAAATCAGGATTGAGCTTAAATAGTCAGAGAGACTACTTCATTGTGCAAAAAAAGATGCATTTATATAAATAATCTTTATTTTAAAAAGGATATCTTTCTGAAGATGCTACCTTTGATTTCAGTACATCCATTATACTGAGCACTCCGATTCCCTATGAAAGGCGCTAAATTGTTGAGCACTTAATCCTCTGTACATAAAATACAGGGTTCTGTGTACTTGAGGTACATTCATAAACAGACATAAAATGCCTTTTTACGTCTCACCATAATTCTTAGAAAAACTCACGAGTCCTTGCAACTACAGTACAAAGGGTTATTTTCCTCTACTCAGAGTTGTAACACAAATACGGCGGCTTTACCCCCAACTAAAATCCATATAAAACTCTTCATTATATGGCACGCAATGCCCTTTGTGTTAGTTCCTGTGGCTTCTGTAACAAATTACCACAAACTTGGTGGCTTAAAACAACAGGAATGTGTTCTCTTGCAGTTCTGGAGGCAAGAAGTCTAAAACTGAGGTGTTGGCCAGGCCATGCTCCCTCCAGCGGCTCTAAGAGAGATTCTGTTCCTTGACTCTTCTAGGTCTGGTGGTTGAAGGAAATCCTCGGCCTTCCTTGGCTTGTAGCCACTTCACCCTAATCTCTGTCTCCATCTTCATCTGGCCTCTTCTTCTGTGTCTTCTCTTCTATGTGTCTCCTAAGGATTGGATTTCGGGCTCATCCAGACAATCCAGAATGATTTCTTCATCTTAAGATCCTTAATTATATTGATAAAGGTACTTTTCCAAATAAGGTAACACCAATCCGGGGATTGGCTGTGGATATGTCTTTGGGAGGCCCACTACACCCATGCTGGTAAAGCTCACCATGTACATTTTAACATCATCTCCTGAAATGCCTTATATTCTGACCTATCGGTTCACCCTTATCACATACGTCAATTGTTCACACAGCTTTGTGCATTTGCACATTCTCTTTCCTCTGCAAGAAATGTGGTTCTCTTTCTTGTCCAGCTTGTGATCTCCTACTCATTGTCTGCCAGAAATTCCCAGTTATGGCCTCCATGTCCCTTTCTTCCAAGGGTAGTTTAGAGCTCTTCCTCTGAACCTCCTTAGCACTGAATGCAAAACTATAGTAGAGCCCTTATTACAACGCATTCTAATATTTTTTTACAAATGCCCTCATCTGATTGTGGTTCCTCCACCACAGAATGCAAAAATTCATCTTTGCGTTTGTTTCAATACTTGGAATAGGATAGCTTTTCCCAGGTGTTCCATAATTTTTTTTAAACATCTTTATTGGAGTATAATTGCTTTACAATGGTGTGTTAGTTTCTCATAATGTTTTTAATAACTTTTTTGTACTACAAGTAAATTTAGATTATTTAAATAAGCATAAAAGGCAAAAAATAGAATTGCCTATAACCCTACCATTAAAAGTTAAAAACAGGAAACATTTAATTGATGTATTATCTTCCAATATTTATGTATATTTCATTGTATGTACATAGTTGTGGGTATATAAAAAGTTACTAAACTCATTCTGTACATATTTTGTCTTCCCAAAACTTAATGAAGATTTGTTGAATAAATTCATGAATTGACGAATCAAAGAATTAAAAACTAACACCGAAAAAAAGCTAATGTGGTCACAGAATAAAAGGTTTGAAGAAGTCATTACTTTGACCCAAACATAAGCCTCTGTTTGGGTTCTTAAAGATTTATTTTTAAGATCTTATCAAAAGATGTTTGATTACTATCTAAACTGTATAGTTTTTAAGAATAGAAATAGAAGAAATTCTTCTAGATAGTTTATTCTTGAAGTTGTCTCTTCTTTATGATGTTCTAAAATATAGAGAAAGATATGTTTTCTCCACACTCTTGACCTTAGTGCCTTTCCAAAGATGGTCTTGGACAAATGTGAGAAGATGGTAATTGGTGTCTTATGATAAACATCTGGTTCACTCATTTAATAAACCAAAGGAAGAACAGAAAATAAACAAGCTGTCATGAGTTTTTATTCTTTATGAATTCAAATTACCATGAACTGCCCTGCAGGAGCAAAAGTGATCACGGGAAAGCTTGTAAATAGAACGCCATCCTTCTGAAACATACAAATTTACTTTGCAAAAGTTAAATGTCTATTAGCCTGAGGCACAGAAAGTACAAATCTGTGAATTTGACAAAGAATAAAAACCCCAGATTCTTCCTTCCAAATTGTGGTTTGGTGGAAGGTTACCTCTCCTGCAGATCCTCGTCAGGAGGTGATCACTGAGTAATCCCTGCTTCGTGTCCACCACATTCAGTGAGATGAGTCAGTACCGGCTGGGAGGCACACAGCCTCCTCCCAAAATAGTCTTCTTTGACTCTGGAAGACACTCGAGTTTCCTGAGTTCCTATGGAGAATTCCAACGCGCTCTTGCAAAGGCCCGCTTATTACCGTGTGTTCTCAAAATGAAGAATCTAGAGGACTTACAAAGCCAAATCAGTAGGTGGCGGGCCACTGGAGAGATAAAATCTACCCCAAGCGATGACAATGAACTCAGCTTGGCATAGACTTCAGTCAGATTTAGTCTGTTCTGCATGTTGATCTAAAAGTAATTTCATGGGAAGGAAAAAAGTGAAGGCTTTATCATTTAAAAATTCTCATCCATTAAATGGCTTACCTCCTTCTCACCCCTCAAGCTAGGGTTGGCTTTAAACGGAAACATGGCAGAGTATACTGAAAGCAAAACAGCACATGAGGAATTAAGAGACCCAGATTTTAGCTATTCCTCTGGCCCTGAGTTTCCTCTGCTGCAAACATATCGGAAAGCACTGACACAAGAGTTTTGAGACACATTCACAGGAAAAACCCAAAATATAAAACAGCAAAGGTGGCGCTTCATTAGAATAAGCATATTTCATGAGCTTGTTCTTGAACCTTTTATTATGATCAAGTCCATCAGCCAGAACAAAGATGACATTTTGAAATTAGTAGCTATGACTGAGAGTTGTGATTTTATATAGGTCTTCATAACCAATTTACTTTCTTGTGATTGTACTGACCCTGAGAAATCGTGATTTAAAGAGAAAAATTAGTAATTAACCCCAATCTAGGATATTCTTTAATCAGGTAGAAAGAGCATAAGTTAAAAACTGGCGGCAGTAGTCAAAAAGAAGGAGGCATCTGGGGCTTCCCTGGTGGCGCAGTGGTTGAGAATCCGCCTGCCAATGCAGGGGACACGGGTTCGAGCCCTGGTCTGGGAAGATCCCACATGCCGCGGAGCAACTGGGCCTGTGAGCCACAACTACTGAGCCTGCACGTCTAGAGCCTGTGCTCCGCAACGGGAGAGGCCGCGATAGTGAGAGGCCCGCGCACCGCGATGAAGAGTGGCCCCCGCTCGCCGCAACTAGAGAAAGCCCTCGCACAGAAACGAAGACCCAACACAGCCATAAAAATAAAAATAAAAATAAAAATAAATAAATAAAAAGGAGGCATCTGATGTGTTAAAATTTTATTAAGTTTTAGAAATATTTAAACTTACCTTGTGAAATAAAAATGTAATCAAATTTTCCCAGCCCTCCCTCATCCCAGGATTCTACACAGTTTGAAAATAACCTGGCAAGATGGCCTCTGAGAGTCCTCCCAGCCCCAAAAGTCAGTGACTCTGTATTTGTTCTTTGAGCTGAATAAGATACTATTGACTGAACTCCTGCTTTGAGGCTCTGCAAAGCTCAGGGAAGTTTCAGCTGTACATGCAGCCTCAGAGACAGCGAGATGTTGGAAGGATAAACCATTACAGATGAACTAAGGTCCCAATTTCTTTCATCTTTCAGACTTATATAATCCCTTCTAATGCTAAGGTTTTAACAATGTGCATGTGATTTAAAGGGCCTTGAAATCTCCTTTCGATCAAATCCTTCTCTGACAGTGTCACAATGCATGCAATTTCTATTTTAGACAACCTTCTGGGTAGGATATACCAGGCCTCTGTTGAAACAATAATAACTCGGTAGGGACATATGACATGCCAGCCATGAACTTCCCAGGCAAACTTAAATATAAACAGTAATTTGCATAACCACATCATTTTATTCTCATATTACACAATTATTTACTGAGTGCCTGTTCGTTGAAAGGCACTATAGTTACCTCTAAACTAATTTCTGCCCTCTAGGAATTTGAAATTTAGCAGAGAAGAAATGTTTAATGAAATTACAACACTAAAATAAATCATATGATAGATATCATTAGAAACAACCATGGAAAGACACACAAATGAAGACGAAATAATCAGGGAAGATCTTTGCTTAGATGAGCTAAGGGGAAACAATCTGTGGGCAGATCAGTACTATCAAAATGTGTACTACAGAGCAATGGTGTCTGGAAAGGTGCAACTATGCATGACTGTGGACATTTAGATCTGAAAGGCCATGAGAAACTCAGAAAAAAACCTGACTAATTTTGTTCAGTGCAGCATTTCTCAAAAATACGTGGCCGCTAATCTAACTCGTTCACTATCAGCGACAGCTGTTATACTATACTATCAGATACATCTGGATTGGATCCTATCTCCTCCACTGCTAGCCTCTGTGAGAAGTCATTTAACCTCTCTGAGCCTCAAATCCTTCATCTGTAAACTGGGGATAATAATGCACACTGATTCCTTTGGGATGAGTTCCTGTAGTTGTCTGAGTTACATAATCAGTATACGGATAACAATGCCTTCCCAGAAGGCATGAAGAGCACCTACCAGAGAACAAGGTTCTAGCTGGGAATTCACTAAATGTGGGCTCCCTTTCTCTCTTCCTTTTAGTCCTTATTAAAGAGGAATGAGACCTAAGAGGAAAGTAACTTTGTGAGAATCATAAGTGAAAAGTGGACCTGAGACCAGCGCCCGGCACTCTTGGTAGCTGGTTCAGGGTCCTCGATTTCACTTTGAGTAACAGGTGATGGTGACCTCGAGCAGGGAAGACCTGAGGACAGACTGAAGATCCCAAATGGAATGGATATGAGTGAATGAATTAAAATCCCAATTTTTAACAGTCTTTTAACTTGAGAGACTGTTTAGTGACGTGATCAAGATTACAGTGAGCCCTGGGATGCTGATCTTAACCCCTCAGCTAACTTTGTATTACGCTGTAGCTCCTACAGCTGCTGGCAGATGGGACCTCAGCTGGATCCTAATGTACTTGTCCAGTGGCATTCCTAAACTGGACCGAATAAAAGGGGCCCTCCAGATTTCCAGGGCTACCTCCTCTGTCTGTAAAAGATCCTCCTCGTATCTGACCTCTCTAAGCATCAATCTGGTCTTTCAAACAGCCACAAGAGGGCAATACGATCATCTTTTTTTTTTCTTTTTCTTCTTTTTCTTTTTGAACCTGAGATTTAGTCTGATTCGCCACACAAATCTCACAGTTTCAAATGATAAAAGTCGAGGAAATCTGGCTGAGCACGGTAAAAGGTTAAGATTATCCATCAAGACAACCTACCTCATTTACAGTGATTTTCATTCTTTTAAAAAATACTTAGGAAAAATACATTGTACATGATGATCAATATCTTTAACACCAGACAATATTCCTTAAAAATGAAACACTGTTTTTCCTCTAACCACCTAAAATTGCATTTGGAATGTTTCTGACCTTTCCAATGTTTCTTTACTTAACATGTTTTCCATGCTATTTTATAATTATAAAGAATGTATATTACAAAATTTGTCAGTGTCCTCTGTTTCCTCCTGCTTTCCCATGCAAATCCTGCTCTGCTTTAGTCAATCTGGACCAGTTATCATGTCATAAATGCAACACAATTCCCCAACATACCTTTGCTTGAATCGACCCTCCAAGCCGCCCAAACATTCTGTGTGGAACAATACACTATCAAGAACGTGGAATTACTTTCAGAGGAAATTTTTTCTACTCTGATTCAGCACATGACTACATCAGAACATCTTTATTGGGTTAGTTTTCAATTCAGTAAGAGATTAACAAGTAGATTGCCTCTCCAGTTCTGGAATATACCTTATTAATGTTTCAGGTTTCATATTACAGGCTAAGCTGTATTTAAAAATGACAACTTAAATATCATTAAGCAGCTTTCACTTGAGAAAAGTATTTTGTAATCATCATGGAATTGCTCAAAGAAATACTGAGTGAGATGCTAAGAATTACCTCAGTCACAGAGGTAGGATAGACTCTGCCCCCAGTCTCAGAAGGTCAATAGCAAACCAAGAAAGAGAATACATTGTCTAAAGTTTTTGCTAATTTATTCTCTCCTTGACTGACGACACATTTTTATGAGATGAGAAACACCATCTGATTATTTTTTATCTAGGCTTGGCACAGAGGTGTACTTTTGTAACTTAAAATGGTATCATCCACCGGTTTTTTAAAATTCACCTTCACATACCTTCTAACTATATAAATGGCTCAATTAGGTTTTCTCTAGTTGTTCAGGAAAAAAGTATGTGCATATACCCAATTGCATTCATTTTGATAGGATAAATATAGCACATTTAGAATCTTAACAATTATGATTCAAGGAATATAAGTGAGTAAACCATATGAACGGAATGGGCTGTGATACCACATGTCTATGTATGTGTATGTGTATTTAGCTTTCAGGTATGTGGTTTCAAAATACATTCTTCCTACCTAATCATATTCCATTTAACATGTGAAAGCTGCACTTGACATTTTCTATTCAACCAAGCCAACGAAGACAAATTGGAAATTCTTTTAATATTCTTCATGTTCTCACAGAGTAACTCTCTGGGAAATGCTTGCTCATATTCCACAGAATACACTATTTATGAAAATGTATACTAAAGAAGAAAAAACATTCCAGAAAACATCTATCATGTAGATAAATAGGAAATATCTCATCTCTGTGCTTTGTCCAATTTCAGTGATTAACTGCTTCATACTGCATATTTTCATTATCAGTTGAGAAAAAAATATAGAACAGAAATACATGCAAATTGATTTAAGCTTCAGTTTTGAATTTTTAAAAGTTTAATATTTTAATGATTAAAAAAAATAATATAAGAACTCTATAAAGAAAAGAAAGAATAGAATGACAAAGTAGCTCCAAGTTTGAGGAAAAGATTAACACAGACCATTACTCCCTTATCCTGATAAGCATTCACAGCAAAAAAGAAAAGAAAAGAATGTTCTAGAACATTCTTATTCTAAAAGATTCAGACAGCATATACCAAACTGGGGTAGAGAGTGGAACTGGGGAAGTGGGAAGTGGGGGTGGTGGCCATGCTCCAAGATGACCCCAATGATCCTCTCTCCTGAGCCCCCTTTCACGCACACATAGAGGAACTTCCACTTTCTCTTCTTAGCATTTTCTATTTTTTTAGACAGTTAGCATGCACTCATATAAGCATCGCAAAAGCAGCAACTTTCCCTATCTTGTTTATCCCTGTGCCCCCATGCCTGGTTAAGTACCCGGCACATAACAGGCTCTTAATAAATGTTTGTTGAATAAATTCAATGTCTTCAATTAAAAGTATACTGCTGGTCCGATATGAAAATGACCAGAAGATCCTGCAAATATAATCAATCAGCCACCTTCTCTCTTCAGGGAGTTGCTGAAGACTGTAATGTAACAGAGTCCACAAATTATGCCCAATATTTCAAAAACACCTTAGCTTCTATGTGCAATGAGGTGGGCTATAAATACATCATGTTTCAAAACCCTGAAAAAGAGAGTCCATTTCCAATGATAGCGCTGCTCCTTTCCACATCTGCCACAGTGGAAAGGACAATGAAAATTTACCTACTTTATCACATATGGTCTAGACAAAAGTGGAGAGAACTGCACCACGAAGATTGGTGGCTCTGGGAATTTGTGGTCACTGACCACAGCCAAGCCCTCCAAATGTGCAGGAATTGCTCTGTGTTTCTCTTGTCAGCTCCCTCCTGCACAGTGACGGCTGTAAAACCTTCTCTACTCTCACAGCCACTTAATACAAGCCAATCTCTCTATTCCCGCCTCACCCCCCATCTCTCCACCCCCCAGTCAATTAGGTTACTTTGGCTCCTATTCAGCAGAAGAGACAGAAACTATAGAAGGCAACTCACCCTTCCTGCAGAAAGCCCACGCACGGTCCCTCCCCGCCCTGATTGGGAAGCAGCCCTACCTGGCACTGCCGTCTACCTGCTCTCACCTCCTTAGGACCCAGCGCTGAGCAGAAACCAGGACTGTTTACTGTCCCCTGACCTCCTAGGAAGTACCCTTCCTCCCAGGGAAGCTTAGATGAGCCCTGGAACCAGGGAGGGAGGGGAGGTCACGGATTCAAGGACCACAGGAGACAGCTCTGCGTCCTCAGCCCTGTGCCTGCATCCCAAAAGGGGTGATGGAGAATCTGAAGGGACGCATTTTGCTTCTTCCCTTGACAGAGTCTCATCAGTGGGTCACAGAAATCAAAGGAATTTCAGAGGTTCACAAAGACAGGATAGGAGGAGACAGAAATGGACTGGCAGAATGCCAAGGTCATTTCCTTGACTCAAGGCCCTGGGCCCCGCCCTCATTCTCTTGTGTCTCAAATTTACAAAATGACCAAGTGTTAACATTCCTTTCCTAAAACAGTCTTTTCTTCTTTCCCCTTGCTCTCTGTCCTGTTCCAGCTTTTATCAGATATCATTTCTTTACTTAAAATCCATCTCTTCACTCTTCTTGGCCTTTCTTTTTTTTCCCTCTTTTTGGTGGCCCCCTCAGAGTTTAAACAGAGTTGGAACTTAAAACAAAATACACAGTAAATCCTGAGCTGCTGTGCACAGGAGTCGCCTGAAAGGTCAAAGTTAAAACGGCTTTTGTTTTACATTCTCTGCAACGCTACAGAGAAAATAGAAACAATTTTCTCCCAGGAGTAAACCAAGCAGTTCTTCCAATTTGAATAATGCAGAAGAATTCTGTGTGTATACTTGAGATATATATGAGCAGTGTACGGGGGTTATTACCATGTAACTGCTCCCCAGCAGGTTAGTAATTTAAACATATACTTTAAAATACGGCCAATTTTGATGGTTAGCTACATGTTCAGATTGAACACACATGCACATACCTCACCAAGTGCTTTTGAATATTCTGAAAGAAAAATTCATTTATAAACTAACCCTGAGAATAAATTTTCTCTGAGGACTGTTTCACTTTTTCTATCCATAAATACTATGAGAAATTACTACAAATTCTGGTTCCAAGTGAAAAAACATGTAGCTGAGTATCTGAAAACCTGAAAATTTATTTGAATTATTGTCAGCACTCTTGTTGAAAATACAGGTTAGAAAGAAATTGAAAATACATAGCTAACCCTGCAAGAAATTTTAGGTAATACAACAGATTTTTTCCAAAATTTTTAATATTATTGTTGAAAAATAAAATATACAGGCATTTACTCTTTTTTTTTTTAATGCAGGTTTTTGGACAGGAAAACAAATGGTGTATTGATTATCTTGAAACACAGGAAAATCAGGACTAGATATTTTAAATGAAAATAAAACCAAGATCACATTAATTTAGGATGCTTTTATTCTTAGTAGCATTTTGACCAATGATCACCACTGTAAGTTGATAAGTCATTGCCAACACAGCTCCTTATTGTATCATGAAAAAATAATTGCTTTCCTAGGTGACTTACAGGACCTCTTCCAAGAAGGAATTATTTTATCTTTATAGACCACCTTGCAAGTTAGAAATTATTTTAAATAGAATTGGAATGTTCCATTTCTTATGCAGCTCAAAAAAAATCACTTCATGTTCTGTTCAGTGATAACCCAGAAATAACCAGAGTAGTGGGCTGTTAATTAATTATAGCTTCTCTTATCACCAAGGAAACGACAAAAAACAAATCGCAACGACTTTACATGTCCTAGTCCCAACGCAGGCCTGATTTGTTATTGCTATAGTAACTCTCCATTAGTTTCTTAAAACGGTCTAACATTTTTGTTTCCACGAAGTTCAGCTGATAGGATGTTTCCCACTCCCAGTGCATTTCAGAGTTCGAGGATGCTCTAAGGATTTCAGGTCTGAGAATCCCGCTGGGGGAAAAGCAAAAGGACTACGAAGGGAGACAAGGGGAGTTGCACGCCCACACCGGGATCATCGCGGAAGCTGCCCTTCTTGGGAAGAGGGACCACCGCCAGCGCAGCCTCGCCATCTGCCAGTCAATTTCACTCCGGACTCGCTGTAACCCACCCGCAGCATTTTCACCTTCCTCTTCACCACCTCTCATGCAAGAAACCTCATCTGATTAACTGCACCCCAGCCTGAGCACTTCATTCAACACCTGCTCAGAACTAATTAAGCTTCAGACAAATGACACGCCTTCAGACCACCTATAAGAGAATACGCTTCTATTTAGAGAGAAATGAGCAACTGAGTAGATCATCTGGGGTTTAGACTCAAGGCTGAGAGGCAAAGTCTCTCTGTTAAATCAGTAGCACATGGAGACGCCCAAAAGGCCAAGACAGATGTGAATATGTGCCCTATTATAAAGACCCACACTCACTTGGGAATTTATTATAAACTCTTTTTAAGTTTCGAGAAAATAAAGTCATACACGTGTCAAGAATTTTTAAATGATAGATATGGCCTGTTTTTCATCTAAGATACTGAGAAAGTAACAGATTCTTTCATAGTTATTATATCCGTACATTCAGTAATAATTTGTTGTCATTATTTGTGGTATCTCTGAGTCATTACTGAGTATGTCTACTAACATAACAATTTCTGAAAAGCATTAGTATTTTTAATGTTTCCAGTTCTGAAATTTAAATCAGCATAGCCTGAAAAATTCCAATTTCCCAGCCTTTACCAGATTTTTGCATACTTGAATGCTGTTTCCTTTATAGTACTATTTTTTTAAAAAAACACTCATCATTTTTGTATGTGATAGTAATTACAAAAACAAGAAAATGTAAAGTTATATAAACAAACTGCTTTACGGAAAAATCTTATATGAGGATGGAGTAAGGAGGAGTTTGAATTGACAGCCTTAACCAATGAAACAAAATTTGGGTACAGATTTGTGTAGCAAGGAGATGTACAAGAACTCATTTAAGGCAGTTCTAAGACATCAAACAGAATGACTGTTCTGATCTCCTCCCCCCATGCCCCTTTCAGTACAAGAAAGGGTTGTTATTTTCTTGAGGGATTATTTTCCAGAAACAGAAAAGAAAACAGAAAATACTGCATCTCTGAGGAGAAGAGAAAGTATTTTGTCAAAAGATGGAGATTAAAAAGTGGACACGTGTTGGTAGTACTGGTTTGTTTCCATTTCCTTTACATTATTTTTTTAAATGTTTTCTTATAGAGGGAAGTGGTGGTTGAAGAAGAGAACAATAAAGAAAGAAGAAAGGGAATCTTAGCTCTTTCTGTCTTTCCGGGACCAAGTTCTGAGTGGAGGGGCTGGGAATGATAGACACGGGGACCTCTGAGTGGTTTATGGGGTATCAGAGTAGGGGCCTTTCATAGGCTGTTTCCCAGCCATGTTCCTGCTGCTGATACCTGATCCGGCAGGCACCAGGAAAATGGTCCTTATTCTCTTCCCAGGGCTTAGTTCCTTTTGGTACCTCTGCTCAGTAGCACATCCATCTCCCTAAGCTGTCTCTGGAAGATGAGTACCCCACAGATCCCCGTCCCTGAACTCCTCCCCAACCTCCAGTGCTACTTACTATCTGAGCAAGTAAGCAGCCGACTGCTTCTCTTCCACTTGCATTTTTCTTCTCAGAAAACAGCACTACCATTCACTATATTGCACAGGCAAAAAAAAGTAGGAGCCATCTGTGACATCTGTCTTTTCAATGCTTCTCGCCTAATCCATCAGCAAATTATTTTGGCTTCTCACAGTGTTGCTTCTACAGACCATATCATCTCTTGCTGAGCTTCTGTAATAGCCTGTTCCCTCCACTACTCACTCAATTCCCTCCACTCTATTCCATCCAGAGTATTTGCTTCCTGAAGCAGCCTGGGTGACCTGTCCCAAACCTACACACTCAGATCATGTTACACCTCCTCCCAATGCCTGCCAATGGCTTCCGTTGCATTCAGAATTAAGGGAACCTCTTTAACAAAGGTTATGAGGTCCTCATAATCTAGATCCCTCCTGATTCTTCCTCATCATCTCCAGCTTATCTCTGCCTTGCCCATTCCCCTGGAGCCACATTGGTCTTCTTGCTGGTTCTCAAATAGTCCAGCCTATGCCTTCCTTTCTCAAAGTCACTGCCTTCTCCTTTCTCACCGCCTGAGATTATTTGTACATTTAGATCTTTATGCAAATGTCATTTCCTCAAAGAGGCTGTCTTTGACCACTACTTAAAATGACCTGCCCTTCCTCACAACTAGCTTCTTAGCTGATCTCACTTCACAGTTCTGATCACTCTTTGAAATTTCACTGGGTATATATTCATTTACTTATTAATTGTCTGTCTCTCCTATAGGAATATAGGATCAAAAAGGGCAGGAACCGTATCTTTTTTCCAAGTATATACTCAGCATCTAGAACAGTGCCTGGCACAAAGTAGGAGTGTCACAAATAGTTGTCAGGCAGATGAATAAAAATAAAATAATCTTTGTGGCAACTCTAGGCGTGAGCAGTACTTCTGATCCTCCCCTGACCCTGAAAAAGAAACGTTTTCTATCTGGTCAGTCACTGTTCATATTGCAAAAATAAACTGGATGACTATACAAATAGTTAATCTTAATCCAGAGTCTATCTGAATAATTAGAAATTTAAAAAAATGGAACCCTGTCAAATGAATTACACACAATTGGAATTTTATAATAATTAAAGATAATTTAATGAATAGAACTGCAACTTAACAATTGTATTCATAAAATAATTTAGCAATTTTGGGGGGCTAAAATATTAGTAACTTTGTGAGTTATGAAACAATAATGCCAATACTATTTCTTGCCACTAAAATAAATTCATGTAATGACATTAATAGTCACTTTTTATAATTTGTAATTAATGGTTTATAATCTTGCATTCTTGAGAAGATTAGCTAATTACATAAGAAATGAGGTAGTCATTAGGTATGTTAGATGAACTCAGAATTGTTGGTCTGTTTGGTTGACTAGTGTTCTAAAAGTTTTTTAACCTATATGCTCCCAGAAAAAGGAAGAGGATCTTGAATTGGCTTAAAAGGAAAAATCATGTTTGAATAATTGTAATAACAACCCAGTACAAAAGAGGGGTTTGGCCAAATATTCTTACTGTCCTAATCCATTCAGGTTACTATAATAAAATATCATAGACTGGGTGGCTTATAAACAACAGACATTTGTTTCTTAAAGTTCTGGAGGCTGGAAGTCCAAGACCAAGGCACTGGCAGACTCTGTGTCTGGTGAGAGCCCACTTCCTGGTCCATAGACCACCATCTCTCACTGTGTCCTCACATGGCAGAAAGGGTGAGGGATCTCTCTGGGGGGTCTCTTCTATAAGGGCACTAATCTCATCATGAGGGCTCCATCCTCATGACCTCATCACCTCACCAAGGCCCCACTTCCTAATATCATCACACTGGGGGTTAGGATTTTAACATATGAATTTTGAGGAGACACAAACATTCAACCTATAGCACTTATTAATATTCTGGAATCATACGACCTTATCTCCTTTAATGTGTTTTACTTCTTATTTATTTTATGGTTTTTATTTTGAAATAATTTTAGACTTACAGAAGAGTTGCAAAAATAGTACAAAGAATTCCTGTATAGCATTCACCCAGCTTCTCCTAATATCAACATCTTACATAATAATGGTGTAAATTTCAGAACTAAAAAATTAACATGGGTACAATGCTATACTATGATCCTTCCCCCCCATACCTTTGTTATGTCAGGAAAAAATTCAAGATCCCACATTGTTTTCATTGTGGGATCACATTCCAGCAAGAAGACCAGCAAGAAGACCAATGTGGTTCCAGGGGAATGGGCAAGGCAGAGATAAGCTGGAGATGATGAGGAAGAATCAGGAGGGATCTAGATTATGAGGACCTCATAACCTTTGTTAAAGAGTTTGCCTTAATTCTGAATGCAACGGAAGCCATTGGCAGGCATTGGGAGGAGGTGTAACATGATCTGAGTGTGTAGGTTTGGGACAGGTCACCCAGGCTGCTTCAGGAAGCAAATGAATTTCATTCATTTCCTTAGTGTCCTCCAATCTGTGACCATCCCTCTGTCTTTCCTTGTCTCGATGACCTTGACACTTCTGGAGAGTACTCATCAATTGTTTTGTAGAATGTCCCCCAGTTTGCCAGTGGACACTAAGAACAGTGTCATCTGTTGTTGAGTTCGATCTTTTTTTCCCTGAACTGTTCTGCCCTTACATGATCAGCTTTTGGATAAATGGCTAGCTGTAGCTCTGCTTTAGGGAATAAACACAGGTGTGAAACTGACAGCAGAGAGCTGGGCAGCTTGAAGAAGTGATTATAAGATACCCAGAGATGGCAGACCAGAAACTCCAGGCTGCAGCCACCACTGAGAGGCAAGAGGCAACACCAGGACTTTATATAGCATATCTGAGCTCTTTGTGCATTTCCTGTGTTTAAACACCACGACTTAGTAGTTGGGTACATTTTGAACATTCTGTGACCTCATTAAATTGTAAGGATTCTTTTCAGTATGTGTCTGTAAGATGCCTGAAGCTTCAAAAAACATGGATCTACTTCAATAAGCAACTATTGTTTGAGGGTATTTCGTACTTCCTGCTATTTATTTAACACACAACTTTAGGAATCAAATGGCAAAATAATTTTGTGACCCTTTTCTTCTGAAAATATAGTCATTGCTTTTATTAACATGTAATTGAGCTAGTAAAATTTAGCCTATTAATAATACCTATTATATGATTTCACCTCATTTGCAAATGAAAACTCCACCTGGTGGTGTTCTACTAACCTGGTTAGAATTTGACATGCTTATTCAAACTACATAAACATCAGTCTCTGTGTACATAATCACTTTGTGTATTTAACGTGTAAGATTAATTGACTTTTGATCTTTTTCCTTTTAATTCTCCTAAAACTATCAAACTTTGAAGTTCCATACACTCAAAAGCTCTACACGTTAAAAAAAAAAAGTCTCGGGCTTCCCTGGTGGCGCAGTGGTTGAGAGTCTGCCTGCCAATGCAGGGGACACGGGTTCGAGCCCTGGTCTGGGAAGATCCCACATGCCGCGGAGCAACTGGGCCCGTGAGCCACAATTACTGAGCCTGCGCGTCTGGAGCCTGTGCTCCGCAACAAGAGAGGCCGCGACAGTGAGAGGCCCGCGCACCGCGATGAAGAGTGGCCCCCGCTCACCGCAACTGGAGAAAGCCCTCACACAGAAACGAAGACCCAACACAGCCATAAACAAACAAACAAACAAACAAACAAATAAATAAACCCAAAAGTAAAAAAAAACAAAAAAACAAACAAAAAAACAAAACTAAAAAAAAAACCAGTTTAAAAAAAAAAAGTCTCTGTTTCTTTGTGGGTAATAATTGATGTTTATCCCATTGTTATGCTTAAAAAATATTTTGAGGGAATAAAAATCATATTTTTGGGATAATTCCCATTGCTCTAGGAAAACAATTCACCTGACAACATTTGCTCTTTTATCCTGAGACAAAAGCAACAAATGTATGATATAAAAGTGCAGTCAAGTTTATAAAGAAGAAAAAAATAGCCTGAAGAATAAGTAACTTGGAAAATTAAGAAGCAATTGTAAAAACTGCAAATAGATTATTTAGTTACCTGAAAGATAAATTGGTTGGTTCATTTTTAATGCACTCTCTTAGTGCAAGGAGGTGTTATTTCCCTTATAAATTTAAGTTAGATGCAATTAAAAATTAAATGCAGTGTATTAAGCCAAGTGCATCTATAACTCTAACGTCTGTGTGCCTCCACAGAAGACAAGTTTGGCCTCTCATTTTACTTTCCAAGAAGTCTAGGAATTTAGTACCAGAACTATTATATAATTACTGAATTTCGGAGAGGCAAGTTACTCTTCTGAAATTTTATTTTGAGTGGGAGCAATTTTTTTTCTATAATTTATATCCCTTTACAGTGACTAAAATTAAATAATATTTTTCTCCCAATGAAGAGTGAATCCATTAGAATTTAAATAAGTGAAACCAGGCAAGGCATATTTAAAAAAAAATTAGACAGATAATAAAAGAAATTTTGTTTGTCAACATCCTATACTGACTTTTCAACTAACTTCCTCCTTTTAAGCGTCAGCATATTAAAAACAAGCCAGCTCAGGGTGGTGAGAGAAAAGGTTAAGACCTGTCTTCATCTGCGTGATACAAAAGGGGAAATCAAATAAGTTAGTAAATAGGTTCATACGGAAAATGTGTTAATTTTGCTTTCTAAGGTCTGACGGAACAGGTAGTTTCTCTCCTGATTATTACGCCTTTAAGATGAGGAGTCAGACTGCCTGGGTTTGAATCTCAGATCTATACCCTGCTGTGGGTCTTCAGGAAAGCAAATTATTCCCTGTAAACCTGTCTCTCCATCTGTAGAAAGCAAATGATAACACGCATACCTACCTTATATGGCCATAAAAGTTAAATTATATAATCAAAGTAAAGCGGTGAGCATAGTTCTGGCACATATTAAGGGGTAATTAAATGTTAGCTGTTTTTTCCATCATTATTATTTCAAAAATCTCTAAAGTTAACAAGAATACCACATTTCTTCATGTTCAGTTGAAATAAAAAGTATCTCCCCCTCCCTTGTTTTCTTTTCTAAATAAGGAATTCCTTTATTTAACTCTATGAGGAGGAGAGGTAAAGCCAACATTCTTAAGTTCTTAGAAATTAATTGCACTAAGAGTATCTTAAAATAACAGGTTTTCATGCTACTTGGAGGACAAGATATTGCTTTCTTCAATTGTTTGCAATCTGTATATGCCGATCCTTAGAAAATTGTGTCAAAGGAGCAAATTCCACATTTCCACACTCTTGCCCCATTTATAGAAAGTAATATTTCATAGTGTATTTTAAAATTTTGTTCTCACTCATTACTGATATTTAAGTTAAACAGAAAAGACTTTTCTTAGTTCAATCCAGATACAGAATTAGGAAGAAATAATACCTCTTGGAATGTGAGCAGTCCACTAGCTCACAACTGCAGAATTAAAACAGCGTGTCCCAACATGGGGCCCTGAGACGGGTGAGGATGCCTTAAATTCTATTAAAACCAGACACTTTCCAATTTTTAACTTTGAAATAGAGAACAGCTTTCATCTTAAATGACATAAAATAACACCTTTTTATTAAGCACTATTGAACATAAGATAGTTATGTCTTTATTCTGTCTTCTCAATGAGAACTTGGTTAGGAAGCTTGGCATTGAGGCTGACAAATAACTAATTCAAAGATAGATATCTTCACTCAAGGTATGTTTTCTTCAAAATAATGTTAATGTAATTTCTAGACACTTTATAAATTGAAGTATCTGAAGGCAGTATTTACAGACAAAACCTCCTTGGTTGGCTCTCTGTAAGTCAAATCAATATCTTGATTAATGTTTAGCCACTTGTGGTCTAAGAGTGAAAAGATTGTGGCCGTGATATTTCTTAAGCTTGTGAGCAATTTGCTCTCTCCTGACTGGGCTTTCATACTAGTGTTCCACTGCTTGGGAATCTTTGCCTCTTTTTTCTCTGTCTTAGTCCACTGTGGCTCCTAAAACAAAGTACCACAGACTGGGTAGTTTATAAACAACAGACATTTATTTCTCACAGTTCTGGAGGATGCAAGTGTGAGATCAGTGTACCAGGACGGTCAGGTTCTGGTGAGAGCCCCCTTCCTGGTTGCAGAAGGTGACCTCACAAGGTTGTCCTCACATGGTAGAAGGGGTGAAGGATCCCTTTGAGGTCCCTTTTATAAGGGCACAAATCCCCCTCATGAGGGCTCCATCCAAATAACCTCCCACAGGCCCGACCTCCTAATAGTGATACATGGGGATTAGGATTTCAATGTACACGGGGAACATAGACATTCAGTCCAGAACATTATCCTGATCATTGGCTATATGCCACTGAATTGTCACCTTCTCTGGACAAATCGTCTTGAATCCCCACGTCAAACTGGCTGTTGATTTTGAGATAAGTGCTCCAGTCCTTGCCCTACTTATTTCGTAGTAGCTAACTGTGTGAGACCCTTGACAATCATCTGAATTCTATGAAAAGGCAAATTGGCTTGCTGACCTCAAAGCTTTAATATTGTGATGAAATTCCAATGACTCTGTCTGCAAATATGGCCACAACTTTTTCCCTGGCCACTGAGATGTTATCAGAGACATTAAATCCAAAGGCTGGCACCTGTACCTCAGAAAGCACTATGGTTTCTGTGCGGAGAGCTTAGAGATCAAAAGGAAGTAACATAAGATGATGAATATTCCAGAGAAGGGATAAGAGCAAAGCTATCATCTTTCAAGTAAAAGTGACACATTAAAAAGAGCTGCAAACAGGCTCTTCATGTCATAGCTGGCATCACAGACCAAAGAATGACACATTTTCTGAATCTAGAAGGACTGTAGTTCATGTATTAGACCTCTCCCCCGAAAAAAAAACACCTTTGACCACAGCATCGGTAGCTGCTTAAAATAAAGAGGACATTGATAAATAGACACATCCTTGGGTAGAAAGAATAAAAAGCTTGATCAAGGGCATTTTGGCCATCTAAAGTGTCTTAGAAATTTGGACAAGTCTGACAGAAATTAAATTATTTTTTGGAAGTGATCCAAATGTGAACTTTCAAAGCTCAGAGACATTTCAGAAATCTGTATTCTTCCTGCAGGAATTAATTTGTCTAGTTCCGTGACCACAGGCAGGATGATATTTGACAGAGAGTTTTTGTTCCAGGTTCAACCCCCATCAGGCAACGCCGAGCAGCAGATCCCTGCCTTACTTCACGGAGCTGAAGTCTCTGAACAAGACATGACTTATCTTCACACCTTTAATGGGCTACTGGCAACCCCGACTGATTGGGGTTCGCTGCTTGCCTGTCTACTGCTGTCTTGTTCAATTGAAAGCACAGTATTAGATTAAAAAGAAGTTTTCTGGGGTTGTACACTGGATCTGTTCAGTGTCAGGAAAATGAACCTGGCCCCCACCTGCATATGATCCAATTCCAAAGATCAGTTCCGATCTGAGATGAGATTTTCATGACTGCGGTGTCATAAGAGATCAATCCTTCCCCAAAACTGACAGCAGAATTATAGACTCAGAATGTGTGCAGGAGGAAAGGTGTCACGTTTGCAAGTCTGGGAAGTTAACAGTTGCAAGTCTGGTTAGGCAACAGCCCAAATTTTGAATAAAGTTGGTTGAAATTCATAGGTATTTGCACTTTTTCTTTTAAAGCTAAGTCATTCTTCAGCATGATTATAACAGAGGTCTTGGTGCCCCTAATTCATGGTGGAGGAATCTTCACTGATCTTCGCACCAGAGCTTGTCTCTTCTGGCCCTTCTTTTTCTCTCCTCTGTGCATTTAAAAGGCATCTGTGGGGCTTCCTGGGTAGCTCAGTGGTTAAGAATCCGCCTGCCAATGCAGGGGACACGTGTTCGAGCCCTGGTCCGGGAAGATCCCACATGCCGCGGAGCAACTAAGCCCGTGTGCCACAACTACTGAGCCTGCACTCTAGAGCCCGTGAGCCACAACTACTGAGCCCACGAGCCACAGTTACTGAAGCCCGTGCACCTACAGCCCGTGCACCGCAATGAAGAGCAGCCCCCGCTCGCCACAACTAGAGAAAGCCTGCGCTCAGCAACGAAGACCCAATGCAGCCAAAAAATAAATAATAAATAAATAAATAAATAAATAAATAAATAAAAGGCATCTGTGGCACGTCTGTAGAACAAGCCCTCACCATACCCTTTCTCTTGCCAGCCCCGCCCTTCTGTTAATGCCCGTACCATGTCAGCAGCACCAGCCTCTGTCCCCATCTACCTACTCTTAGAAATAAACAGGTGACTAATCTTTGGTCTAGTAATTAAAGAATCAGAGACATAATGTAATGTTCCTGGAATTTCTCTTGCTGTGCTTAATCATTCATAACATAGGCCATTTAAAATCTAATCAGAATAGGTTTTTCATCTCAAGCAAGAGAAAAGCCCTCATGCATATTTTATTACCCAGAATACTTTGTCCAGGGTACTGTACCAAGATACGAAAATGTAGATGTCTCTATTTTTCAAAAGCTCTATGCTAAAGGCTTTATTCTCAAATACTCCGAAAACTGTAAAACTAAGGGGACTAAGGCACAGTGCTCACGTGTGAATCTGTTATACTCTTGTCCGCATGTTTGTCTGAACACTACCTCTTTTCAAATACTTAAGACTTTGGAAAGAATGACCCTATAATCTGAGAAAGTCAGCATCTCACAAGAAACAAGACCTCAGTGCCATGCAAAACAAATTAGGTGTAGTTTGACACAAGATTTTACAACCTGAGGGAGAAACTCGTGCCCTGGAGAGAGAAACAGTAGGTTTTACAATGAACTCCTTTTAAATAAAATGCACTTCACCAAGTAAAAGGTATTAAGAGGGAATGGGGCCTGCTTTTCCACCCCTTCATCCTGGTGCACACAGCACGTTGTGAAGGAAAGAAAGAAGCCCAGGCATCAGAGCCTATGAAACGCTACCACCCAGGAAAACACTGTGCGGGGCGGCAAGATCACCCCAGTCCACAGGAGAAGGCGTCTCGGGAACTGCCGCGTAGCACAAGGTGCAAGAACATACTATACATCCAGGAAACAGTCATGTTAGCTCTTCTTAACTCCTTGCAGCTGTAAATGTCCTTCAACGATCGCAGCTCCCTTGATACAGGGACGTGTCAGCACAATGCACTGCTGCAGCTTCAGGGGATGAGAGCCAAGTCTTGGCCACACTTGGATACTCCCGCCCTCCTGTGCTTTCCCCATACTTGACGTTCAGAGACAGGCTGCGGCAGTGAGGAGGTAGGACAAGGCCTCGGATTTGCCATGTTACCAGGCTGGTTTCTCTGCAGACAGACAAGTGGCTTACTTCCCCACACCGGGCACTTGTCCAAAGTACTTATCACCTTCTAACACACCTTCTAACACCTTCACCACATGGTAGGGGTTGACTTGTGTCACCCTGAAAAGACAAGGTGGAGTCCTAACTCCCAGTAAGTACCTCGGAATGGACCTTATTTGGAGATTGTCTTTACAGGGGCAATCAACTTAAAATGAGGCCATTAGGGTGGGCCCTAATCCAAGATGGTAGGTGTCCTCATGAAAAAGGGGATATTTGAACACATGCAAAGAGGTAAAAACCATATGAAGAGATACAGGGAGAAGATGGCCATCTGCAAACCAAGGAGAGAGGCCTGGGGCAGACTCTCCCTCACGGCCTCAGAAGGACCAAACCTTGCTGACACCTTGATTTTGGACTTACAGCTTCCAGACTGTGAGATAATAAATTTTCATTGTTTAAGCCACCCAGATGGTGGTACTTCATTGTGGCCGCCCCACCAAACTTATACATATACTATCTACCTTATTTAGCCATCCATTGCCTCATGATTATTGAATGCCCACCCCCACACACAGGCTAGCATGTTAAGTTCACGAAGGCCAAGTTTGGTCTGTTTTGTTCACTCATCTAAGTACCATAACTGCTTAGAACAGCACCTGGTATTCAGCACTGTTCAGTGAACACTTACTGAATAAATAAATCATTCCAAGGCACCAAATCTATCATACTCATGTAATTTGATGTGACAGCTGGGGCTAAAAGCTAAGGAAAAGAACTTGGATTTAATAGCCCTAATAGCCCAATAATTACTTAATATAGCCTCTAAAAATGTGCCTTGCTAGTTGTTTAAGCAGAAAGTAAAACTTCCTAGGTTTGATTTTTTTCTAATCATATCTCTACTTATCTCACAATTTCTGGATAAAGTTAGTGGCTGGACCACTTTGGTAGTCAAAATATATCCCTTAGTAGAAGATTCAGAACAACTCTTTCCTTTTGACCAAAACAGAATTTGACCCTGGAGAGCTTACAAGCTTTAAATTCCTATATAAATTTTGCATCTTACTTATGCTTCAAGATGCTTAATTTATGCTAATAAATTAAGCATCTTGAAGCATAAGTAAGATGCAAAAAACCCAATTAGAACAGTAATGAAAAGCAGTAATATTTAAAACCCAGTGCTTTAGAATTTACATGAGAAAAGGTTGATTCATGGACGTCACTGACTATCCAAGACCAACCTTGGGCAATGCTATCGCTTTACAGATGAGAGAGCAAAGGCACAGAGAGATGAAATAAATGTCAAATTTCACAAGAAAATGGCGGCCAGATTTTGAGTGGATTGCATGAAGCTAAAATAGCAATAGGGCACTTGCAATACCATCCCTTTTGTAAATCCCCAAATCCAGAAGCCAAGATATGTTTGGCCAGGGAGAGTGGGGCAGAAGAACCAAAAATAATAAAGGAGGAGTAGTAGTAGTATTAATAACAGAGGTTCTTTTTTAGAGAATGGAGGGAAAGACAGAGATTGCTCACTGCATTCAACATTTATTTTTTAAGAAATTATTTAGCATTTAATATGTGTAAGCACCACACAACACAACCGCTCTGGGTACAGAATGTGGAAGAAGGAACATTGAAGCTGATGTAACCACCACCCTGAACAGGTAGGATATTTGGGGGTATCATGGGAAAGCAACTCTTTTCCTTCTCTTCATGGTCCATTTCAACCTCCTCCAGGTGGGTAGTTTCTTCCCACCTCTGTGGATGAAATCAGGACGGATTCCAGGAAGTGTCTCCTGGTCCTCAGATGATAACAGAGTACTTGAGACATATTGTCACTTCAAGTCATGGTCTCAGATCAGGAACTAAAGTACCCAGTTCAGGGTAATAATAAAAATTACCAAAACTTTGTTTGACATCCACTGCTCCCCTGCCTCTCATCATTGGCTTCTTCTCCCTTTCCTGTCTCCTGTCCTCCCTCCTTGTTAACTCTTGCCTCTGTGGAATCTTCAGAGACTCTCCCCCTTCCTTCCGACTCCCTGGAGTGACAACTCCCTGGGGATTCGCTCCCAGACCGCCTCACACCCAGGCCAGGGTATTACTTGTCCAGCTGGTTGGCTGTCGGTCTTTCCTCCATCCCAGGCATCCAGCAGGACCTCTGTACCGCCCCCTTTGTCCCTTCAGCTGCTCTGTTTGATAGGCTCTAAAGCAATCCCTCGCTTGCTGTCTTCAGTACAAGCCCCCTGCTAAACAATCATCCTTTTTCCCGTCAAACTCTCATGATTAACAGGATGAATATCAGGTAGAGTCTGCCCCTCATGCAGAGATTTTTTTCTTTGGCTCTGTTTCTGGCAGTGGCTGGAGAGGCTCTCACTGTCCAGATTTTCCACGGGGAGGAGACAGCAGTGTTTCTCTATGTGCCTCTATGTACCTGTGGTCTCGGTGTCAGTTTGGATGATGGCATCTATTGTCTTGGGCCTGGGCAGGCTCTAGAGTGAAACGGTTCCATTTTAACATTCTCTCACACCAAGGCTGTGAGAAGGACCTAGCCAGAGTGAGCAGGTGAACAACCCACTGGGAAGTCATGGCCTCAGGAAGGGGGCCAGCAAAGTGCAGAGATGGTACAAGCGGGACATTCCAATGGGGACATCCAATGATGTCCTTCTTCATTAAATTATACAACATATTTTCGAGTTCCCATATGTGCTGGATGCTATGAAAGATATAAAAATATAAGGCATAGAATCCACTCCCCCTCCACCACTAAATAAATTCATAGGCTATTGAGGAGCTCTATGAGAAATGAGAATATTAATGCCTTCAAAGAAGACCAGCTTTTATATGACAAGAAAAACTAATGTAATTAGTCAAATTGGTTGCCTTGATGTTCATGGCAGCAGGCAGCTGAAAAGCCAATTTTTAAAGCTGAGAGCATCTATTGACCACACTAAATGAGCGCATTCCATTGGTTACACTTTTAGCTTCTGTGGTGGTGGATGAACTGACTGATGACCATGGTCACTGGGTCAGCCCTGGGGTGATGTTGGGGAAGGTCAAGACCTTCCTAGCACTTAGGTCGATAGCTGCCTCACTGAAGGTGGTAGACTGAAGGCCATAGTAAGCCTCCCAGGAACTACTACTTAATGAAAGAACTGGGATAAAATGCTCTGGTGCCATCCTTGTTCATTTAAGTTATGCACTATAACACAAGAGGCAGAGCAGTTTTACACCGTAGTGGAGACGGGTTTCCAGCAGAGTCTATCCTGGTTAAACCATCACTCCAGGAGCTCTGTGGAGTCTGTGTGTGTGTGTGAAAAATGACTTCTGGGTGAAGAGTGTACAGTAGGAAATTACGAATACTAATGGGTTGATTGATATTAATCAGACTGCAGTTGTATGTGTATGTGTTCATTTAAGTATATGTAAAATAACTTAAGATAATGGCAGAGGCAAAAGGAAGCAAGGGGGTCACGGGGGCATATTTGGGGGATAGAACACTACCCTTTGTGGAAGGTTGACCACCTGGGACGACAGGGTAAGTTTCAGTTTGCATCGCCCTCTAGACCACAAACATCAGTTGACTGGCTCTAAGCACCGGGCCAGCCATCTCAGTGGGGAAACTACCTCAAGCATCGCCATGGAAACCATCCCTGAAGTTGGCTGCTCTGGAGTCCGTCTTCTCCTGCTACGCCAGGCAGGGCCTGTAGCTGATTGCCTTCTTCCTGCCCCTTCCGTTTCCCTTCTCTTCTCTACTCCTGAGAGATGATGAGAGGAGGAAACATTACTGAGAGATGCTCCAGGACTCTACCTGTGATCTGTGTGTTCCTAACATGAAGGTGTCACTCACCGTCAGCTGTGGGACGCCAAGGAGATCTGAGGAGGACTTCGCAAGGCTTTGCAAACACACTGTGCCCACCTGGTACTTCTAACTTAAGACTGGCATGTGCGTAATTTCATGCACACATCAACTATCCCAAAGGATTCTCGGGCACTCCTGTCACCGGAGGTAACCCCCCAGGACTGCATTCTCTTTGTGTGTGTAAGCTGCTCTCCGGTCTGCCCAAGTTTCTGTCTGTAGTTAAGCATTACTTGGTATAAACATTTGGCTTCCTACATTTGATTTTTAGAGCTTCCCAAAGACACGGCCTTAGGCTCACCCCTTTGCTCCGTATTTGTCAAGTAGAATAACCTATGACGGTGTCCAAGTTTAGACCCTAGGAAGCGAACCCCTGGCTCTAGTCCATTTAAAGTAGTGGTCGTGGAAAAGAGAGCAATCAAAAAGTTACTTTGATGTTTAATATTAATATGTCTTCCTATGTATAGAAAATTCCAACATCCTAAAAATAGCATAGAAGGCTTATGATATAAATGATGGCCATCCTGAAAAGCAGTTACAATTGGAGTGGCTAATACTCTGTTACATAATTGATCCCTTTACAGATGAACTTGACTGATATTTATTCATTCTCCCTTCCATCAGCATGACAATGTTCCAGAAGCAGAGAAATAATGGGTAATTCATATTTCACCCAGGTTGTCCTTTTCAAAAAGAAAATTTGATAGTTTTTCTCTAAACTCCGTGGTTAAGGTTATAATTCCCACCTTTAAAAATCCATTTTGAAGTGTGGAATGCATCTCCTTGCAAAATGATTATCTTTGTACATATTTTCTTATTATTTTGGCTCTCCAAACAATACACACAAACGCTTAACATTGGTAAGATTAAGATTTCTCCTGGTTATCCAATGGATTCAGAGGAGAGAGATTTTACCCTCAACCCAGAAACAGGGACATGGAATCTTAAATGTCTGCAACATAAACAAACATTCACAATAAATCCCAAACAATACAGATAAATGGACAATGTGAACAGTAATGTTTAATAACTTATATGCTCTCTCATGGATACTTCTTGAAACTGAGTGGAGTTGTCTTAAAATGGTAGTTCTTACTGTTATTCTTCTTGTTTGGAATAAGTAAATATTGCAGCAGGTTGTACTAGGTTGGAAATTCATTTATTTTTCTTTACTTATTGCTGTTCCCAACACAAATTATGTTCACCTGTTATTGATAAGCAAACTTGACCTGTTAACACAGAGTCAATGATTTGATGCCCATAGGGTCTTGATCACTGACATATTCTTCAACACATAGTACAATATCCAGTGTACAGTTGGTACTTAGATATTTGTTATATGAATAAAGGAATGAATTGATAATTAGGAAAACAGAAGCAATACATTCTTCCAGCTTCAAGAGACGAGACAAACAAAATCATTCTCTTCAAACATTTTACCAATTACAAAATCAATGTCCTCACTGTTGGCCCTGAGCATTTCTCTGTGGGAAGAAGGCTGAAGGGTGGTAGAAAACTTCCACATTAGAGCAGAATGTCACAGTGGTGCTGACCATCTTTGTGAGTGGCATGGTCACAGGTTATAGAAAGTATAGTTCTTTTAACCAAAATTCCCATAAAACCAATACAGCTATAGATTGCATGCATCATATTTACTATAGAAGCTGCAGACTCAGTGATGTGGCTAGACACATAGGGCTTGCAATAAAAATTTCAGAAGCAGCTCTATGATTATTTGCTTAATGGGAAGAAATGGATGTGGAGGGTTAAATACAACATTTATAGACCTAAGAGGGATATGAATTACGTTATACTCAAGGAAGAAGAAAAATTATGTTGAACCTTTTACATAAACATATATGTATATATAATTGTATATATTATCTATTTTAATATATAATATAACCATATTTGCTTATATATGATATAAGTGCTCATTTGTATGGAGATATACATATGAAATACATACATGAGTGTGTGTGTATTTGCAAGTGTGCGTGCAAACATGCATAAGTGTGTGCACGTGTGTATTTGTGTGTGCGAAAAGGGGCGTGTGTGTATGTGTGTCTTCATATAAATGAGCACTTCCTTTTGCTTACACAACAGAATACCCACAATATAGTGAGATGTCCAACATTCATAATCACCTAACCTGCACTGTACTTCCCTAAAATAAATAACTCAAAATTAAAGCAAAACAAAACACACACACACTGCCTAGGAGAGAAGAAATCAGTCCAGCTGATGAGAGAAAGGTCCCCTCTCCTGCCTGCTCAGCCCCAGTGTTCCTCACAACTCTGTGACCCCAGCCATGTCACCATCATAACACATCTGCCCTGAGTCTTTGCCTACAGAACTCGATTAATCAAACTCCTTGGCTTCCCACTTCCTGGAAGAGTTCAGATCCTCTTCACACCGACCAACACCCTCAGAGAATAAAGTAATAGGGAAATCCTGAGATGCATTACCCAGAGGAAAAGAAGTAGCAGAATGCCCTAACCCCAGCTTCAATTTCTATTAAAATGTCTACGTAATTGCTTTGATTTTCCTTTATAAACCTGTCATAAAAAGACCAAACAAAAACAAACATCAAAAGCAGAAAAGAACAATAAGGTATGCAATAATTGTATCATTCTCTGTATCTTATTGTTGCAAAGGTGAATTATTTATATAAAATGATCTGTTGACTAAAGTCATTGCATAATGATGCTCCTTTTAAGACTATGTTTCATTTTAAACAATTTTACAAGACCATAACGTATACTAAAAATACACTAGAATTAAAAATTTGCTAATTGTCTGCAATGACATTCACTTAATACCACATTTACTTTATACCTCTACCTCAGAATTGCATACTATGTTTCATGCATGTAATTGCTTAATAAATGATTCACAAATCATCTAATTATCTAGCCTTTAAAACATAATTAGGCATATTAACATATGTGAATTTAGCCTATTATCAATTAGTTATTCAAATTGAGGCATGGATTATTCAATTTATTCAACTTAGAGTAGCTAAGTTTTTTATTAATAATAAACAATTTACTCAGTTTTTAATATATATGATTATGCTTACCTTAGGTAAACTTAAGATATCAACAAAGAGAAGATGGCCTTCAACTATGCTTTTTGGCGGTGGTTCTCAAACATGAGAAGCATCTGGAAGGCTTATAATAACATGATTGCTAGACTCGACTCAGAAGGAGGAGCCTGAGAAACTATTTTCCTAACAAGTTTCTGGTTGATACTGACACTGCTGGTCTGGGATCCACACTTTGAGAACTGCTTTAGGACAAGGTTAAGCTCAAGGTAATTGCTAGCGCTGAAATTTCATGGTACACAGCATCAGCAGTTAACATTGATAAATGTAGATAACCAGTATCATCAGATGTTTCAAATTAAAAATCAGTTAATTCCAGTAACTTCAAATTTTTTCAGCCAAGTCATGAAATCAAAGTAAAGCTTTTGGAAATTAATTTTGTTAATAGTGAAACATCTGCTATTCTTGTTCTTTTAAATTAAGTACACCCATTTTCAATTCCAATTTTAAGTTACTTTATGTAAAGTTACTTAAAGACAAGATTTTAGAAATGTTTTAACTTTTGAAGAATTACTTTGTAAATTATTCCAAGTATAGTACTGTTATATAACTGTTTTAAAAATAAAGCCTGTAAATTTTTGCTATATTTGTTCAAAATAAAGTGGAAATTTTTAATCAGAATATTTGATAAATAAAGCACCAAAACACTTCGGCTTTTGTTTTTTTTAGTGCTATTTAGTTATTTTAGCAATTGAAAACAGTGTGTAAAAAAATAGAACTATATCTTTATAGAGGCAAGGAAGGAACAGAATAAACTAACCTGAACACAATAATGTGATAGGAGTTCAACCCATGTTCAAGATTTAATTTAATTTTGATATTCTAGTGGTGACCCTTGGAGCATCCACTCATGGGAGTATCTCTCCACTCATGGGAGTATCTTTGGAAGGAACTCCTGTTTTAATTGGGTACATTTATAATCTGTGCCAGAATTGCATGACATTTGGAAAGGCTGCAGTTTTGAAGTATCTAAAAGTGGCAAAATATTTACAATAATAATAAATAAAAACAAATTGTTATGTCACAAAAATACTTTTCAAACAAAGGTAGTATGACTTTAACCCAAAAAATGTGGTAATGTTTGCATTCAAATATTTATCTATTTAAATATAAACAAAGTTATATTGAGAATAAGCTTCAATTACTAAATTGCTCTGACTTTTCCAGATACCTTAGCAACTGTAAAGACAATTTTTCCTCAATTAAAAATAGTATAGCATGGTCAGAGTTAATTGAACATGCTGATATATTGTGAACATAAAACAACAAAGTATAAAATGCATCTTTGATGAAGATTGCAGGCAATTATATTTAAAAAAATTAAGACCATATTTTAAAAAGCATTCTTCAGGAAAATACTAGAGGCACAGTATTTGGGGGAGAGGTGGCCAATATACCAATTAAAAGTATATGAAATGTATCAAGAATAATCATCCTGTTTGTGTTAGTATTTAATGTTCAAATAATTCATATATTTTTTTTGTCAGGGGGAGTTTAACATGCATAGATTTTGTTATTTTTTATTTTTGAAAAGAATTTCATTAAAAACAATTTTTGTATATAACTTTTTATAAGTTCACCAATATAATGAAACATTTTGTTGATTAATATGTACTTTTTAAAATTACATATTTCTAACACCCTCTTTCCATCTCAAAACTGTCTCCAATTGGGAGCAAATTATACGGTTGATCAAATTTCACTTTATCTCTCTTTGATTTTTCTAAAATGTGTTTTATCTCCTCCCTGTGTTTTACTGTCCTCTCTTAGAACTCTGGGAAAAAAATAACACAGACAAATTTAAATTTGCTTTCATTAACATGCCTTAACATGATCAATTTCACTCTTTTGTCTTTAAGAATCTCTTACAGTCTTTTGTAATGACAGTTTATAAAACAGACCTTGGGCTTCCCTGGTGGCGCAGTGGTTGAGAATCCGCCTGCCAATGCAGGGGACACGGGTTCGAGCCCTGGTCTGGGAGGATCCCACATGCCACAGAGCTACTAGGCCCGTGAGCCACAACTACTGAGCCTGTGCATCTGGAGTCTGTGCTCCGCAACGGGAGAGGCCGCGACAGTGAGAGGCCCGTGCACCGCGATGAAGAGTGGCCCCCGCTTGCCGCAACTGGAGAAAGCCCTCGCATAGAAACGAAGACCCAACACAGCCAAAAATAAATAAATAATAAATTAATTAATTAAAAAAAAATAGAATCTAGGCAATAAAATAGTCTAACCTTTTTTAAAAAAAATAAAAAAGCAGACCTTGATCTATCACTGTGCTCAAAAGTAATTGAGTGGACCAGTTTAGATAAGACCCCATATAGACACTCTTTCCCTGATGAAGTTCTCTAGATACCTGATTCACTCAATCCTATTGAGATAGCCGCAAAGAATAAATGAAGTCTTAATCATGTGTGTATTCTGACTTGGCCAACATGTAAATCCTTGTTGAATCTAAAGTCAAACCTGTGATGGTAATAGGATTTCGCTTTCTAGTCAAGCAATCAGTCTACTAGTGACTATGCTGTCTCTTTTAAAATCAAAGCTGAGATATCTTCATCACCACAAACACTGGAGAAAAATTAAAGCAAATTATTATTTTGTCGACTGTTTTTTTGTATGACAGGCTTTTCTCTGGAGTTGCTCATTTCCATGTCAAAGGGAAAAAAATATTGTGCATCTCTAAAATAAACAGACGATTTTTAAATTATCCTCACCCAACTGTAAGAATTGTCACTTTAAAAAACAATGTTGAGCTTCTTTTCCTGCTGTAATAATTGCCAGTCTGCTCTAATGGCACATGACTGGAGATAAATGACTGCATAAAGCATTTAGGATAGGGTAGAGTCAGAACCAAACCCACACGGGACAGCCTGGAATTAACAAGGACTTTTTACACAAGCAATTTGACTTTTTAATTGTTTCTGAATTATTTAATTTAATTTGTTTATTTTAGCATTCAGCTGAATACTGAGATTACAGCCTTATCATTTCTTATAAAAGGCATTTAGACCTCCATACCTGTGGAGGGCAGACTCTCAGATGGCCCCCAGTCATGCCCCCTCCTGGTATTCATGCCCATGTATAATCCCTTCTTCCTGCATGTGGGTTGACCTAGCAAAGCTGATGGGATGTCCCTTCCACGCCAAGGTTTCACAAGAGTGATTTCACCCTTACAAACAGACTCTTCTTTGTTGACCTTGATGAAGCAAGAAGCCATGCGCTAGAGAGGCCCATGTAGTCGGAACCTGAGCAGGGCCTCCAGCCAACAGACAGCAAGAAGCTGCAGTCTTTAGTCTGACTCTAACTCTCAGAATTTGTGAACAACCTGCCAACAACCACACGAGCTTGGAGATGGATCCTTCCATAGTCAAGTCTTCAGATGAGACCTCACCCCCACCCAACACCTTGAATTCAGTCCTGGAGAGACCCACCCAGACTAGAGGAGCCAGCTAAGCTGCACCTGGACTCCTGATCCACAGACACTGTGAGACCATAAATGAGTGTTGTCTTAAGCCTCTAAATATGTAGTAATTCATTATATAACAATAGATAACTAATACAATACTTGATACTATACCCTGGTTTTATTTGGGTTACATAAATCATTAATGGTTTTTACTAATATATATTTCAACCCAAGGTATCATGCTACAGCCACATTTTACATTGAGAGACACAGAAGAATACAGGCTTTGAAGTCAGATGGAGTTGCATGTGTAATCCGTGTGTTTATGCAAAGTATTTAAACTCTCTCGGCCTCAGTTTTCTCACCTCTAAGAGGCATTATAATATTATTCTTACTTGAGAGGGTGGTAGGAAGTATAAGAAGTGCGTTCACTTAACAGGTCATCTGGAATTACTATTATTAAAATTCTAAAGAAAACTTTATAATCTATGACTTTTAGGATTTTTTTCCGTATTTCTGGCCACTCTGCCATTCTGCTTTGACAACTCATCCCCTTTTCAGCACAATCTATTGCCCCAACTGTCAGGCCTCAGCAAAAATTTTGTAAGAGGTGTCCTACTGAAGGTCAGAGTTTTCTCACCATCAAGACGTCCAGGCTTGGGTGCCTGCAGGCCTGATGATTTAGTCTTGGGAGTTGATTGATTGCAGCCTCTTGGCACACACGGGGCTGGTGCTCCATGTCTGACCTCAAAGTCAGCTTCCCACCTTTGCTTTTTCATCCTGCTTTGGCTTTGCACCCTGTTCCCATACTCTCTTATAGTTTGGAAGCAGAGAAGGGTGATCATGGAAACGAGCAAAGTTTCTAATTCTTGTGCTTAAAATTCTCTTACACCATATTTTTATTACCTGTGTGATGAATGTGCTTGCTGTAACAGAGCACAGAAGCAACTGGTGGGAAGCCCGCCAATTAAGAAGCTGCTCTGCAGACAAATCTGGGCTCGGAAAATGTAGCATGTCTGAAGCGATTAGATGTTCAGGGTACTCCATTACTCTGTTTATTTGGTCTTTAAAATGTGTAATTCAACATTTTAAATGTACTCTGAAGATGAAAAAGAATGCATTTTTCATAGCTTATATGACACGCCCAATGTGATGCTTAAGCAAGTAGCTAAATCAATCTGCAAAGCAGGGGGAAAAAAGTAGTCAATAGTTTTTAAAAATGCTAAGCACTGAAGGTGAGTTCTTCCATAAGGAAATCCAATATCTTCTCTCCCCACAAAGATCAAAGAGAAACAATGACTCACCTCTTTTAGGAATATTATATTTATGATTGAAATTATATACCTTTTGAGTTTTTTTTCCTTTTTTTATCTGAATTAACGGAACCTTACAACCATAGTCTTATGCTATTGAAAAGTGGTCATAAGATTGTTTTGGTCCTTGGAAAGGATTAAAGGGGAAGAGTTACTATTATGCCTAACCTTTTGAGTTGGATAACATCAAATACAGGTAAAGATTTGTCAGTGTTCTTATTTGGATTTTCATACATCAGTGTGAAATCAATAAAAACTTTAAAAAGATAAAAGTTTATTCACAGATCTTTCTGTAAGACACAGATATGAAAGTATCTCATTGCCATAATAAAGATAACCTTAAATCCACCCTAAATTCCACCTTTTTGAAAGATATATGAAATCAAAATAGTCCACCCACCCCTTACCTCACCCCACAACGGAACATTTTTCTCCTAAGATTTAATTCTTAAAAGTTATTTGACTGAGATTCTGTCAGTGCACAACTTGTAAGTTGGAGGTAAAAATAACTTCTGGAACCTGCATTAACTGTTCCAGAGTAAGGGTAATTTTCAAGTAAATAGGCATTCCAGCGCTCTGAGAAGCACCTTGATAACTTCTCTGAATTAATGATGGTTTCAGAGAATTTGGTTTATTTTTTAAAAAGAAAAATAAATATTTTACCAATTCTTGTAATGGTCAAGTAAAGCACTGACACATTTTACAATTAAATTGGCCCATAGAAAGCAAATTCTGAAAACTAAACAGTTCCATTCCTAAGAGGGCAATTATTAAAAGAGCATGCAATAAACATTCATCGTGAGGAGTTTAAGAAAGAATTTCAGGGATGTCAGAGATTATGTTATACAGTCAACAGATATTCTATTACTGTCTACCAGGTATACCTCAGTAGGAATTATAAATTTACTACAGAATGAGTCTTGTGGGTGCTGTAAAGAATAGCAAAATAGTATCGAAGAGGGTCATCAGGAGTTTAAAACGATGAATCAATAAACAAAACCCAACACGAATAGGCTGTCAGCTTTATATGCAAAAGAGTTTTTACAAACAGGAGGGGTGGCTATGGCTGGACCCCAAGTGGTAGATGTCAGTCAGATCTCAGCTCAATTTAATAGATTTTTAAAAAGGAACTGCCACCTGACTGCCGCTACAGTAAAATAACGATCATATTCATTCAACATTCATTCAACAAATATCCATAGAGTGTCAGGCTCTGGGCTAGATGTTGGAGACACAGTGATACACAGGACAGGAATGAACTCTCTTCGAGCTTGTGGTCCTGGGAATAAACTAACCAAATCACCACATAAATAATGTAAAATTGCCAACTATGAGAAGGAAAGGAAAGGTAGAGGGAAATACGGGAACGAGCGAGTGAAGGATCTGAGGGCAGTCAGGGAAGATTTTCCTTAAGAACCACTACTTGGGCTCTGCTGTGAGAGATGAAGGGATGTAGGTCCATGGGGAACACCGAGGACTAAAGGGAGAACGTGTGCCGAGGTCTCAGAGTGAGAGATGACTCGGGGATATTCAAGGGACTAAAAGGACATCAACGGTGGTAAGCTGCATTACGGAAGAGGGACCCACTCTATGAACTTTGCATGTTGTCTCATTTAACAGTCACAACAACCAATGAAATTAGCTTTAATATGGTGTTCATTATGTACATGTGGAAACCAAGACTTCTAGGAATCTTAAGCAATTTACCCACAGTTACCCAGAGAGTAAATTTCAGATCTTGATCTGAGAACATCAATTAGTGTGCATTCCACAAAGACACATACAGCTAGACTGGGGGGCTTCCCTCCCACAGGCTCCTCCGCCTCATAGCGCCCCATCCCCACACATGCTTGCTTCAGAGCAGGCCCAACCACTGCCAATCGGCCACCTTTTCCTATCTATTGATTATTCCAGAGTGTAATAACTTCTTATTGCATCCTCAGATGTTAGGACTGAGACACACCATAATAACAAACGAGGAGAAAGGATTTAATAGAAGTATATGTGATAATGAAGGTATACACATTAATTTCTATACATTCCAAAATACTGGAACGGGAAAGTATACCATGAGCTTTCAAGAATGCAGTTTTATGACAAATATGTGAAAATACTCTGCTGCTACAGATGTTAAGTAATAATGTTTGGTGCTTCCCAAGAAGTGGTAAATATTTAAACTATAAATGGGTTCTTTTAAGTCGGGGTAATGGACCCATGAAGGTCCATTCAACGTGTTAAATTCCCTGTGGCAGGTGATTCCTATCCATTAAGCACCTTTTTCACTTGGCTTCCAGGATGTCACCTCCTGCTGGTTTTGTCATTTCCTCAGTCTCCCTGTGGGTCTCCCCAGCTTTCTGTTGGTGGGTCCAACACCTCTGAACATCTTGGACCTTTTCTCTTTCCTGTACTCACTGGCTCACATGTGATCTCATGCAGGGCAATGGCTTTGGCTGATGAGCCCTCAAAATATTATCTCTAGTCTCATCCTCTCTCCTGGACTCTACTGTGGTGTATTACACAACTGGGTGGGAAAACGTACTGAGTTGTGTTTCGGTCACTTCACAAAATAAGACAAAAAGAAGAACTGGAGGGGAATTGGCAATATAAAGTATGTTGTGCTTTGTAAAGGGTTATGTCACGAAACTATGATTGCTGATATAAACCCACAACATGCACACACATCTTTATTCTGGGTCCAATGTGAAATGGATTTACTGCAGTGGTTAATGGTCAAAACATTTGAAAGATGCTGCCATACAATCTAATATCCATAGAGTGACCAAAGGAATCCTTTTATAATGTGAGTGTGAGCGTGCCACTGGCCTGTTCACTCTCCGTGGCTTCCCCCAATGCAATCTGGAATCCCTGTCCTGACGCACAGGCAGCAGACCAGGGCCTGGCCCTCTCCCCAGGTCACTGCTACGCTCACTGTGGACGTATATCGCTCAGCTCTCGGCACAGCAACTGCTCTGCTGTCCTTGGAATATAGCAGGCTCTCTCCTGTCTTCAGGGTTTCGCACTCGCTCTTTCCTCTTCTCTCCGTAGTCCCCATGATTACTCCTCTGTTATCAGAGACGCCTTTCCCGTCCACATTATTTAAAGCAGCAGTGCCTCCCAACCTTTTCTCTCTCTCTTTATCCTTTTGGCCTTGTCTTTTCCTCATATCCACATCAAGACCTAATATCATAGTATTGATTCCTTTGACTGTTTATATGATGTCTCTACCTGTTAGAATGTCAACCCTTTGCAAACAGGAATTTTGTATGTTTTAGTTACTGTTGTGCCCTGGTGTCTAGAGCAGAACATGTGCTCAATAAATATTTATGGATTGAACAGATACATTTCAATTCAACCCTGATTGCAAAACCTGAACTCTTAAATTATATGGCTTTTCCAAGAATCAGGAAGATTAGACTCAAATTGAAATTGGTAAAAAAAAAAAAAAATGTTGAGAAGCAATTTATAATTAAATGTAAAAAGTTTTAAAAGCTGAGAGAAGAAAGAGATACAGGAAGCTGAAATATTCGGTGTAGCTGTCATAGAGAGAAAGGAATTGAGGTAAACCCGAAATGATGGGCAGACCAGGAAAGGCAGAGATTATAGCACCCAGGGAGAGGGGAAGGATACAAATTTAATGATCGCCATGTCTAATGAGCAACCGATACAATATTCAAAGCGTCTCCTTTTTAATGACATACTTTCAGTATTAGCATTGCTAAACATGCAGATTTTCTTGTTATTTTCTGATTTCCAGCACTATCGGTTCTCTCCTTCACCAAAGTTTAAGAGTGAAAAATGGAAAAGCAATCTGAATAAAATCTACTAAAAGAATCCCCTGACAAATATGACCCAAATTGAGACTGAAATGTGGACAGAGGTCTGTCAAGCTGACTGAATCCGCTCCATTCAGGAGAAATAGGCAACGTCGCACTGCCCTGGAGGGCCATTTACGAGGACCTGGCCCTTATGAATTGAAATAGTTACTTTGGAAATGATCAAGGAATCAAACACACACACAAACACACACACACACACACACCAATTAAAGCTGCTAAAACACTTGACATTTTTTCTGGGTACAGAGTAGGGAGAAAGACTGTAAATGTCTCAGAAGAGACAGTAAACCAGACTCTGTATGACACTTAGGTGCAGACAACCTGGATTTTGTGTCATTCAGTTTCAGAATATACACTTCAGCTGTGTCCAATATTTCTTACTCAAAATTATTAAGGGGGCGAGTGTAAAAGACACAGGGCAAATCATAGCAATTCTGCAATTATTCTGAAAAATATCTATGCAGAGCTACAACTTCCGCCCGATTTAAGGCATTTGTCCTGGAAGAGACTTTAAAATACCCAGTCCAAAGGAGCTCCAAAGTGATCAGATTTTCAACTATAAGATGTGGAGGTGGGAGGTGGTAAAGAAAATTGACAGTCAGAAAACTCCCAACAGAAATGCTTGGAACTGGGCATCCAATTTGTTTAGGCTGCACTTTTAGAAGGTGGGAGAAATATACTTCCTCTAACAGTAAAGTTACATCTCAGCTTTTAAGGCCCTAGGGACGATTTGAGCTAAGTCTCATGAACAAGGGATTGCTGGAGAGGTGGTGAAATGCAAGGAAACGTAAAGACAGTTAAGGAAGGTTGTGGATTTTCCTTTGCTGCAGGGCTCATGACACACTTCTTCTGGGAACGCTTGGTTGCAATCCTGCCCACAGGCTGAAGGTAAAATAAAAAATGTGAAGTTGCCTTAAACTCATGGATTTATCTGTCATTCAGACACTCAGGTATTCAGCTCTGACTGTAGGCCACTGCTGTGCAAGGCCCTGCAGACGGACCAATGGAAGTGACCATGAGGACGATGAGCGTCACCAAGAAGAGCAGGACATTCGGGGACCAGAAGAAAGGAAGACTTGCTGTATCCACTGATCCCTTAAGATGAGCTCTGAGCGCCCAACCCGGCCACCAGTTCCCACATGACTGCCTTAAGCTCAACGATATCCTGCATTGAAATGGGGTGGACATCGGGGGTAGCTTTCTAGAAGCCACTTTTAAAGGATAAAAACAGCTAGCCAGGTAAATGGGACCGGAAGGGACAGCCTGGGAGAAGGTCTGGGCAGAAAACAGCAAAATGTGGGCAAGAAGCTCCTCATGACACCTTCGCAGACTCAGGGGTGTGAGGGGAATAGTGGTGTGGAGAAGGGAACGGCTGGAGTTGAGGCCGGCGAGGTTGGCAAAGGTCCACCTCTCTTTTCTATTTTATCCTAAGAATACTGGGAAGCCACTGACACGATCTGATTTGGACTTTCAAAAACCTGACAATCCACACATTATTAGAATCTGTCCAACTCACAATTTCACAGCTAAATGAGCTGTGACACCAAGTGACGGAGACAGAAACACCATATGGTCCAGATTTCCAGACACTTAAATGATAGTTTCCCAGATGAACCTCAGTTTTCTCGGAAGCAGCAGCAACAAAAGCAATAGCTAATGCTTAATGAAGATTTATTTATACTAAGCCCCATGCTAAACACGTCACAAAACTCGTCTCATTTAATCTGGCATAGTGCTATGGATGAGGTTCGATTATTATTTTCATTTAATGGATAAAAACTTGAATAGTAATGATATTAAAAAAAACTTGTCCAAATTGAAAAACAATTAGTAACTGATCAAGCTGTTTTTGTAAGTACTACATCAGCTGCCTCTAGGACGGCCATTCATATTATAATATCAACTTGTTGTAGCTGCCATTGCAGTATTATTATTGAACTCACAGATTGCTAAAATATACCGTCTTCACTAGGGCCATATATTTTCACAAAGGATAGCAAGAGGCTATTGCTTGCTCTGTTTGTGTCCCCTGCAGCAAGTCACGATTGCTGAGATAATATTGTGTTTCATGTGCTTTGCACGTCACTGTCACATAATGTCATGGCTGCAACAAAGCATAAGATGATTGTTCAGTCAGACGTTGCCTGGAGAATATTTACAAGACTGTGATATCAAAAAAAAAAAAAATGCAGATTCACCCATTAACTCATTAACTGACACAGCACAGTTAGGACTGAAGTTCCAGCTTTACCACAAGAGAGCATCTGGCATAATAATGTCTTCACAAAAGGGAAGTAATGGATTTTATGCTATTTGAACTCGCAGAATCTTCATGTTTAATAGTGAAAGAAATCTGCTTTTGTCGGGGTAGAGTTTCACTTTGTTTCCCAGTGAAAACACCAATTTTTCTTATTAGGAAAATATTACGAGAAGAATTTTCCATCATGTGTGACCTATGAAAGCCACGCGAGATTTTTAAAAACTTAACCTGGATTTGTTGAATATATTAATAGTTGTCTTCTTGCCAAAAGGAGGAACATCTTTTCTAAAACCAGTCAGAAGGGAACACAGATTATGAAAAGAACAATCCCTGTTTCTATCTGTCAAATTGAAAATAAGCCTTTTGCTTGTATGGGAAATACTTAACATTTATTAAAGTACATTTTATGTTTATGTATTAATATCATATTTTAGCAAATGGGTCTGAATAAATAAACTTGAGGAGAATAATTAATTACCACATAATTCTAAGTGCACGTTATTTGCAATGATAAAAAGGTTAACTGCAAATAGTCTTCAGTTATACTTTGAGTACAAGAAACAAAATTTCTACATTTAAGTCTCATCCATTAGCAAGGCCTATTTGCATATTACAGCCAAAAGATAAGTAAAGAGGAAAATGGCAAAAGCAAACTCATCAATCTTCTTAAATCATCTCTGTACAATTTTTAGATTATATATGTTTAAAAAATAGGAAGGATATAATTGAATTGTAGATACTAATGAATTAAATTAAAATTACATGATAATTAAAAAGGTTAATATCTCATTTATTTATTGACCATTTATTTTTCTCCTTTTGTGAATCAATTCTGTGTATTTTACTGATTTTTCTACTTTGAGTTTTCTTCATATTGATCATATATTAAGAATATATATTAAAAATATAAAAACTGTGTCATCTATATTGCAAAAACCTTTTCCTCATGCCTCCATTCACCTTTCATTCATTCAAATGGGAATACTGTTTTTAATATTTGAATATTTTAAATATATTTTAAAAATTTTATATAGTCAAAATTATATATTAAAATAATTTCATGTAATAATCGTATGCTTTAAAGTCTTTCCTTACTCAAAATTATTTTTTAAAACCCAATATGTATATTTATTGTACTTTTATGATATTGCTTTTAATATTTAAATATGATTATTAAGTTGGTACAAAGGATGAGGTATAGAGGTATAATCCAATTTTCTTCCTTCCATTCTTCCTTCTTTTCTTTTTTCTTCCCTTTTTCTTTCTTCCTTTAAATTTTTATTTAAATGGCTACCCCATCATCCTAAGTGCATTTGTTAAACAATCAGTATTTCTTTACTGACTTGAAACTCCACTTTATGGTTGTTTTTACGAGCTCTCCATTGCGTTGCAGGACCTTCCTGCTGACCCCTGTGCCAGTATCACTGTCACTCTACACGACTTGCTAAAGACACCACCACCAGAAGCCGACTCACTGAACAGTGCATTTGCCAAAGGACAGAGTCACTTAATTGACAATTTACTAAAACTGGATTTGTTTCTTGGAGAGGGGTCCTAGGTGGGCTCTGTGGAACCAGGGCCCAGGGTACCAGGGCTACAGGAGGTCCAAGGCTTTCTTTCTCAGGCTCCCCACCTCTCTGCTCTCCAACCTCCCCACTGTCTGGTTTAATACCTATTTGGTCATAAAAGTGTTTTCTTTTTCTACTACCTTGGTGGAGAGGTTTCCTGGGTTGGGAGAAGTTTTTGTTTTTAATGATGTTTCCCCAAAATAACTGCCAGTGAATCAAGTTTCTCCTCAGACCTTTCACTCTTCTCTGTTTTTCAGAGATTTTTCTAATCATTTTCTCATGCTTACTTCCCACATACAATTCAGAATCATTTTCTGAGCTGAAAACGAAAAGGCTTTGTAGGGTTTAGACTGAACTTAAATTTAGTGTGTATATATTAGATTTAAGATTAATGTTTTTGTAAATTGAGCTTCACATCCAGAAGGTAGTGTTTCTGCACTTACTCTTTTTCTTTTGTTCACCCCAATAGTTAAATAGCTTTCCTTTTATAGATTCTGGATATCCGTTAAATTTATACCTATGTATTTTATGAGCAATTACTATTGTTTTTAAATTAAATTTGTAAGCCATTTTTCTTCCATTACATATATTCATATATACACTTTATTGTATATATTAATTATGCAGTCAGTCCCCTCACGGACCATTCAATTTTTTTCAAAAAGATTTTTATTAAATTACCTTGAGTTTTCCAAGGATAAAAATCATATCATTCCTAAATAATGACATTTTTTCTTCTTTCCAATTAAAAAGAATGGTGACAAATATTATCAAATGCATTACTTGCTCCCAGTGAACTGCTTTTATTTCTTTTTTTAATATACAGATTATTAATTTAAATCTTACTTCTCAATCTTGACCATAAATTCTCTGTAAAATAGTGGTTGTATATATGTTCTTTTTCGAGCAATTCCTTTATATTTTTTTAAAATTAATTAATTAATTAATTAATTTATGGCTGTGTTGGGTCTTCGTTTGTGTGCGAGGGCTTTCTCTAGTTGTGGCAAGTGGGGGCCACTCTTCATCGCAGTGCGCGGGCCTCTCACTATCGCGGCCTCTCTTGTTGCGGAGCACAGGCTCCAGACGCGCAGGCTCAGTAGTTGTGGCTCACGGGCCCAGTTGCTCCGCGGCATGTGGGATCTTCCCAGACCAGGGCTCGAACCCGTGTCCCCTGCATTGGCAGGCAGATTCTCAACCACTGCGCCACCAGGGAAGCCCAAGAGCAATTCTTAAGAAGTGAAAATCACAAATAATCAGGCTACTAAATTTTCATTTTGATTAAGAGTTGTAGATGTTTTTACCCTTGCCCAGTATTCTAGAAGCAAGTGTTTCATAATTTCAGCATATATAAAGATAAAGTCAGAATTCTCACTGCCAGATAAAAATCCAAGTGATGAATTATAATATCTAACTGAAGATAAAACCCACATAAGAAAAATAATAGCCTAGTAAAAGTACCATTTTCAAAATAAACTTTCATAGGACATTTTACTGTCTAACTTGACATACTTCTTTAAACTTAATTTTGCAAGCTTATTTTGAAAACATATAGATTAGTAAACAAGACACAAAGTTAACTGATTTTACTACAAATCTGTATACAGGAAATGTATCTATGAAATTCTCTCTGCCTAGTACATGTCCTATCTTCATAAAACACAACCGTCTTGTCTTTTTTATTATGAGGGTGAGGGACCAGCAAATTAAAAGAATAAAAAGATTAACCAAAGCATATATTAACTCTGAGAGAGTAAAACTTTATTGGACGTTATATCCACTGCCAAATGCCCAACAGCCTAAGGAAAAAAAAAAAAAAAAAAAAAAAACAAGGACCAAATGAGAAATTTTTTCAGTGCAAAACAAGAGCTCCCCTGGTTGGTAATAACAGTACACAAGGCACTACCTAGATTGAAACAGACCTAGGATTAGTGGTGGGTGAAAACTGGCAAGTTTTCCTTCACATGGATCTTGCTGACGACATTGCAGATTTCATTATCTTGAAAAAAAAGAGTCCCAAACTTTCCAAAGCAATACAAAAATAATATATTTATGACTCTTCACCCGAATTAATTATTGCTACCACGACAAGCACTTCACTCTGAATCTGTAGAAATTTAAATTGTACGATAGCAACGTGTGGTGTCATAGTTTACTTTTCCTCTAACTGTAAATGTGGAGGAAATTAGGTAATCCAATTTTGCATTTTACTTTCCACTCAGAATCATCTGTAACCTTTTCCCAAGAAAAGACATATCCAAATTATGTGTTCCAATATGACCTGGCACCTTAGGTTTTCTAGTTCCTCTCTATAACATTGAAAACTCCTACTGGGCACATAAACTCCAGAGTGTAGGAGAGATTTGTTATCTGCCATCTAAGACCCACCTGAAGTTAAAACCTGACTTTCCAGTGTTTTCTGCAGCCACTTTGCACTTGAACTCATCTATTCACCAGCCCAAATACATGTTCTTCATGCCACTGCTTGCATATTTACTATTTGTCATGCTTGCACTGTCTTGTCTTGACTTGACTTTATTCAACACACCCTTGAAGGAAGCAATCCCTCCTCCCTGCCTCTGAGGACCTGTTGGTGAACTGACCCCACCTCCCCAGGACCCTTGGGTCCCCATCACACTGGTGTTCATGGGTGCAGCTTCCTCCGACTTTCACCAGCCAGCGTGGGGAAACTTTCCTCCCATCCCTGACACCTTCCATTATAATTACTTTATCACTCAATTTCTTACAATGGATCTGCGATGTGATGCTTTGCTTTATTCAACTCCTTTTAAAGCACTTGTCTCTAAGTCATCCTCCCTAACAATGGAGAATGTATTTACTGGGACTGGTTGGAAGACATTCTGAGTAACCTGTCCGTATTATACTCACAATATCCTGGTGTTGGATCTCTAACCATTGTCTGTGCTTTGGAACACTGATTCTAATTTCCCAGAGCGAGTTCTTCTCCTGTCTATCAGGTTATTGATCTTGTTCAAGCCCCAGATATAAATCACATCTTCCCAAGAGGTATATCAGAGCTTCATCAAAGTAAATATCTATCATCTTCATCTAACAACGCCAAACTTACCTGGACAAGAGCAGGTGCACCTTACCATTTCATTATATCTGGATTCCTATGCTATTTAACATCTGTGCCATTCAGTTTTAATATTTAGCTTAATGCTTCTGTATACTTATTTAACCCTTTGTGTTTTCCTGACTTGACTGTGAGATCCAGGAGGGAGCATGTTGTGCTTACTTCTCTCAACGGCGGTGGTGGGTACATGGACTTAATAACCCTACCCCCGTCTTACTGTGTCTTGTCCTTCCTACTTCCTCCCTAGTAATGTCACCAAGATGTCAAAAAGGCAGAAGAATTTTAAAGAATTCAAATATGGCTCTCTTGATCCACCACTTCCCTATTATTTTTAAGAATACATGGACTTAAATAAAGGGAAAAGAAATTGCCATTCATAGCGGTACTAAATGTTCTCTACTTGCTTGGCCCAGTAAAGATAAGTATAGTCTTCAGTCATCTGGCCTTTCTGTGTTCTTTAGAGAAGATCCCCGTGGTAGGCAGCCTTGAAGGTGGTCCTGGATGATTCCTTCCTCCAGGTTTCCATGCCCTGTGCACCCTCCTGCTCTGGGATGCGGGCAGAGCTGACTGATTACTTTCTAATGAGGACAATATGGCAGAAGTGATGAGATGCCATTTCCAAGATTAGGTTAGAAAAAGATAGAGGCTTGTGGCTTGGATCTCCCTCTGTCTCTCTGTTTCTCTGTCTTTCGCTTAGATCACTTAATTCTTGGGAAAGCCAGGAGGGGGCCATATGGAAAGAGCCCTGTGAGGTTGGAAGCACGCATCTTCCTGGTGGAGCCTTGATAGGACTGCAAACCCAGCAGCACCACAAATCCACAAGTGCCACCGCCAGGGAAACCCCGAGGCACAACCACCCAGCTAAGCTACTGTTGAATTGCAGAGCCACATGAACTGTTGAGATAATATACATTTGTTTTTCTCCGTTGTTAAGTTTGGGGATAATTTGTATGCGGACGTAACTAGTACGTATGTATGTAATACCACTGACATACAGATTGTTCATATCTACTCTAGAGATGAAAAATAAGTGATCTAGTACCAAAATTCTTAATTTTGTTCCAAAGAACTGTTTGACAGATGCTAAATTTTATCTTCCATTGCCTACAATGGAGAAGAAAAGTAGATAGCGAGAGTGGAACTGAGGATCAAAACCAGCTCTGCTTAAATCCAATAAATAAATACTATGACAGCATCAGTAGAATTTATTGTCTTTTAAGGTTAATTGGTCCCATATGCAAAGTGGATATTCATTAAACTGCATATGTTCTGAGTAGATTTTTTTCCTTCACAGGCTTTTATGGTTGTTTCTAATTTTGGTTTGTAGATTCCTATATGATTTGTTAAAAGTTGATTATCCAATTAAACATCAATCAAATAAAAACAAAGTTACATTATTTCTAAAAAATTCTAGAAATTTGAAGCTACATTTGACAGTGAAAATACTCTAAGATAATATCAGTTATTGGGTACATCACACATCCTTATATCTAAAATCAGGCAGTTTTCTGCATATGAGTAATTAGCTGTAAAGCTAATCCTCAGGGATACAGAAAAAGAGATCAAAGTCTTGTATAAGAAAGAATGGAGTTGAACACAAATAGAATTGGCTCTTGTAGGAAGTAAGTTTCACATCCTTGAAGAGCTTCAAGCATAGACTGGAAAACTACTAGGTGAGGATACTGAGGCAGAGGGAGAGCCCAAATTGAGGGGTTGAATTTTGAGATCCCTTCCAACTTTAAAACTACAATTCTAATGAAATAATTACGTAGCACAATACTTTGAATTTCTTTATTTCTCCTTCTAAATCCATTCCTTTCAAACTTAAGAAACACTATGTATGACATATTTCCTTAAGAAGTAAAGAGTCAAAAGTATAAAATACTGTGGAGGAATCAATCACATTGGCAAATAAAATAAGGTAATAATTGAAGTATTTCTATCTTTAGTGTCAGTGACAATTTATAGCTTTTGTCGTTATCTGCAAGTACAATTGCTCTTCAGTTAATTCTAAAAATATTTGAAAAAAATCAGAAGTCAGTTTGCTAAGGAGTGTTGGGATAATAATTTACTGACGTTTTGCATGTCTGGTGCAAAAATTGAAAAGACAAGTAAAGCGGTGGAAGTGTGTTTGAGTTTATACTCTAGAAAGGCATTTTCTATATCCATTTTCAATTGCTCTTAGGACACTGTAGTTATAGAATTCAATTTCAGTGTTCCCCAAAGAGAATTAAAAGATGAATAACATTTCAAAATTACACTGCTTTGAATTACTTGCACCTTTTTATCATCAGAAAAAGTAAAAAAATATTTTTTTTCAATTTAGAAAAAACCCAAAAATGCAATCACTGAACTGTTTTAAAGTCACACTTATTTTATTTAGAGGGTTTCCCTATTAAAAATTTTCATATGCTGATCACTTGACATTATAATAAATGTATTCCTTCTTTTCCTGAGGAAAATTAATTAATAAAATAATAACTATGCATAAGAGGAAAATTATATGTTTTAATTTTTTAAATTAAGTCAGATATCATTCATCTTTAGCTGATAGAATTCTTTTGAGGCTCATGTGTCTGAGGCAATTCCTAGAGAAGTGAGCGCTGAGAAACGAGAGCTTGGCGGCAATCGCCTGAAAGAGATGACAGCTACATATATGGCTTTCATTTCAGAAATCATACTGTCACCTAAGGGTTTCTAACGGAATCCACCCAATATATTAATCTAGGGAGAGTCAGTTCACACATACAGGCATACTAGGTACATTTGCATTTTTATGGGCCTTATTTATCATTGGCTAGGAAACACTGTATAACCTCCCCTTTTTTGTGTGTTTTTGTGCACTTCTCCAGGCAAGCCATCTAATATCTCCCTGTTGTTGTTTCCTTATTTTTATCATGGGGGTTGCCTTAACGACTTTTACTAAGCAACACAAATAAGAGGTCATAAAGGGGAGATGTGATAGGTTTTTATCTCATCAACATACAACATTAAAGTGGCTTTAAATGTGGGAGGAAACACCATCCTTATCTCAAAATATCCACCTTTCAGCAATGCATACTCTCTACTCTAAGCATGGAAAAGAGAATTAATGTCACATAACTTCATAATTGGAGTTGAGGTCTTAAACAGTAGTCTTTTTGAGCTCGGATGATTTATAAGCGCAGGTTTGTTCGGCATTTTCTTTGGTGCCTCCTCTTCATTTATATCCCGGTTCTCACACAAAAGGAGAATTGTAACTGCTCCAGTATGTGTTACTTGCCAGATAGTCATAGATTTCTATTTGGTTACTGGTGGTATATTGTGCTATTAGGGATGTAAAGTAGCTCTTTAGTAAAATAGGGTATTGTAACTCTGATATGGGAAAAAGTAAATTCTAAATGAGAGATAAAACAAATTGTGCCAGGTGTATCTTATTTCATTCCCTAAACTTAAAAAGCCAGAAAGACAGACATGAGGCTAGTTTCATATAGCGATGCGCCCTTGAGCTGTATCATCACCCTGATGGATGTCACAGGTGCAGCAGGGGGAACTCAACGCCACCTCCTCAGTAGACTAGGAGGGGGGCTGAAGCAGTGTCAGGAGGCCCTTCTGGTGGCAAGCTGGCCCTGTTCATTCTGCAGCATCCTCCCTTCCGTGTAAACATTGAAAGAATGGTGCTGGGTGCTAGAAAAGGTCAGTGTGTTGCTGGTTTTCAGTCCAGGCTTAACCAAAGCCCTGACTAATACACAACTATGGAGAAGGCAAACGGACAATTCTGGAGATTTAGGAGCAGAGCAACAGGAATCGTGTTTTCTGAAGGTGATGAACCATGAGGCATGGATTTATTCTCCTTTGGTGTCCTATTCCTTGGCAGGTGATGGTTCTCTCCTTGTCACTATTAGATTCCTACCCATGAAACGTACTGTGTGTATTTTATAGATCACTTTTTATGGGAAGGACCACTATTCCACTCATCACCATGGTTACAATCACTCTTAGGAAACACGTTTATCCAATTTCTTTCTATACATGACTGTACCACACATCATACCAAGAATTAAACTCATATTTTCCTCCGCATTAGGAGTTTACTATTCAATACCCATACTATTGATGTGAAAATGTATTCTGTGTTGTTTCTAAGCCTCAGGATCTCAAATGTTGCCATGCTTTTTACCTTAGCACATGAATATGATGAAGAAAAGCTTAAATCAACAAGCCATCCACTGACCATACTTTTATTTTATTGTATTGTATTTTATTTTATTGGCGTATAGTTGATTTACAATGCTGTGTTAGTTTCTGCTGTGCAGCAAAGTGAATCAGTTATACATATACATATATCCACTCTTTTTTAGATTCTTTTCCCACATAGGTCATTACAGAGTAGACCATACTTTATTTTAAACTAGCTGGAGAGATATTCCATGGCACCTTAGCATTTCATGAAATAAAGCTTAAAAACTACTGCACGAATAATAATCACACTCAGCACATCAATGGGCCCTAGTCGGGTAGATGGCTCTCCATATCTTCAAAATCCTGCTTTCAGGTTGTCCTCACTGCATAATGATGGCAAGTTGAGGGTAATAAGCAGAGTATTGGCCTCCAAATGCCCACTTCCTAATCCTCAGAACCTGTGAATACATTATTCTACATGGCAGAAGGGACTTTGCAGATACGGCTAAGTTAGAGCTCTGGAGATGGAGATTATTCTGGACTCTCTGCATGGACCCAAGGGAATAACAAGGGTCCTTATAAGGGAAAGAGAGAGGTCAGAGTGTGCGCAGAGCTGTGGCTAGGAAAGCTGAGGTCGGAGGGATGGGACTGCTTCCTGGGACAGGAACCAGGGGACCGGCCGGCCGCTAGGAACTGGAAAGGGAATGAGGTGAATGTTTCCCTAGAGCCTCCAGGAGGAATGTAATCCTGCTGGCATCTTGACTGTAGCTTAGTGAAGCCTATTTTGGTCTTCTGACCTCCAGAACTGTAAGATAAAATGGTGTGGTTTTAAGCCACTAAATTAGTCGTGATTTGCTACAGCAGCGAGAAGAAACTCATAAACGTATGTTGTGTTGACTCTGAAACACATCAGGTTTGCTCACATCCAGCATGTATGTCAGCTCCTGCCTTGGGAAGTGGCCACATCTGATGCGCTTCTTCTCATTATTAGTTTCATAAGGGAAACCCAGCTTGGAGCTAGTAACATAGTTAGTCAAGAGTGGACTCTGGCCAGCAGAGTTCAGGAAACATAGGAAAGACAGAAGGAGCAGATCATTCAGAGAAAACGACCCTGCTTCTCAGAAGTCCAAGACGCGGCTAGTGCAACAAAGACCCAGAAGCAGGGAGGGGAGCTCCGAATGGAGGTGCTCCTTGCTTGTTTTCTTGCAATCCTGGCTGCTGCCACTGGTCATTTTTGTAGAATGTTCCATCTCCCCTGGTTGGAAAACCAATGCTCCAAAAGAGAAGCCTCTTTCACAAACAGCAAATATTATTTCCAAAAGAGGAAAAAAACAACTTGAAGAAAATACATTTTTCTTTATTTTCTTCTCACAGGGCGGAAGGGGAAAAACACAAGAGGGAGAAAATGTGCCAATAAATCCTGCATTAAGTGTTCCTGGTATACCTCGCTGCAGTTGCTTTTGACTGAAAATTCGGTAATATTCTCATATTAAATATTTGCAGCTCGTGTGAAAGATAAAATAAATCTTGGAGCCCTAATAGCATTTCTAGCTTTGGGATTGCTCTGGAAAGGCAATGCATTATTATTATGAATCTAATTAAGACATACGGATAATCCTGTAGATCCACCAAAAGCTTTAGAATAATTCCATGTGCCGAACATAAATCTTCAAGTTATTTACTTCCAAGATGTTTTTAGTGCAAAGCCAGACTGCATTACATGATCGAGATGATGTGTTTACATAGTCCCTAGAACAATTATTTTTACTTTTAGAATGCCCCTCAATTTGGGTTCGTCTAATGTTTCATCAAGATTAAAATCAGGAGATGCCTTTTGCGGACAACAATGCCACAGAAATGGTGCCCTGCTCTCTGCGTCACATCAGGGGATGCGTGATGGTGACACGTCTCATTACTGGTGATGTTCATTTTGATTACTTGGTTAATGTGATATCTGCCAGGTTTCTCCACTGTAAAGTTATTATTTTATCCTTTGCAGTTAATAAATATCTTATGGAAAGACACTCTGAGGCTCTGCAACTATCTCCTTTCTCATTATGCTGTAGATTTAACATTCATTGATGCTAATTGTCTGAAATGATTATTACTGGGGTGTTGCTAAATGGTGATTTTCTATTCCAATCATCCCTTCTGTATGCATTAACTGTAATTCTACTGTAATGCAGAAGACACAGCTATTAATACTCCTTAAAGAGCCTGATGTCATGGGGCAGGGCTAGGGATACTGGCATTTCTACTTCCAAACATAGTAGCCAGATGTACCTCCCTCTGCTGTTACAAATCATGACAACAGTGAACATAAGAACAAAAGAAGATGATAGAAGATGATACAGGAGGAGGACAAGAAAGGGAAGGTGAAGAAAAAGAGGAAGAAGGACAGCAGTAGCGCCACATGGAAAATAGACACATGTCGATTTCCTAGTAGAGAGACTGGCTAACTTCAAACCTGCTCTGGAGAGATGCTGGGATTTATCATTTCGACTCAGGTCCATGCAACAGCATTGGTCTTATTTATCTACCTTCTCCCACACAATCTACCCACTCCCTTTCTTTCTTCCTCCTCCGATCCTCTCTTAATACTTCAGACACAAAATATTGGCACAGATTAAACTTTCTTCATCTCTCGTTACAGATAAAAGAAAAATCCTCTGGAAAGGGAAAGACAAATTTGAAAGCACTATTCTTTCCATGGACCCAGACACCCCCTACAGGCTTATGTTGCTGGGTGAATAGCTTTCACCCTGCTCACCCACACTCAATAAGCAGTAAGCCTGGCCGCCTTTTCTCTCTTGTCTGACAGATGCTTTTTCTTGCGGATAATAATCGCTAACGTGTATGGGTGCCCACTACATACCATGGGTCCTCTCGTGGTTGTACTACCCAGTATTTCACTTAAACCTCCAACACAGTATGAGGTAGGCATATCCCACTATTCAGATGAGTATGATGAGAGAACACAATTTTTCGGAACCCACATAAGGTCTTACGGGTCGTTAAGAGTCAAAGCAAACCGACTCCAGAACCCACCTCCTTACTACTGTCCATACGGCTCCCTGATAAGAAAGCCAACCAATGGGGAAGGCAATCTCTGCAGCCTTTCAAGTATCGTCATCAATTATTTAAGAACTATTTTTCACTCATCAGAATGTTAAAAAATATCACAAAAGGACTAAAAAGAGCATTCTCACATCTTCCTTTATGATCATAAAAACAGTAGCTGTTTATTGCATGGTTTTCAATAATAAACTCTGTTCGAGCATTGAATACTCACATCCAGCCAGTGAAGAGTGTATTGTCTCTACTTTGCAAATAGGCTGTGGCTTAAAGTTCTAAGATAATTTCCCCAAAATAGGTATAGGTATTTGGTATATTAGGTATATTTAAGGGGTATATTAGGTATATTTAAGGGGTATAATAGGTATATTCAAGGGGTCAAGCCAGGACTTGATTGATCCCAGAATTACTTATTCCAAAATTCTGTTTATAATCATTTTACTATATTGACTAATAAGCATTTTCTTTGGAGGTTTATCAGAATTAATAAAAACAAAGCATTAATAAACTAGAGAAAGAAACACTTGATCTTCACTGACTCCAAAACCAGAACTGGACTATCTCAGTAACCAGGAAGCAAACACAAACACACAAATACACTGATGCCTCCAGAAGCTCACTGCAAACTTCTTTTGTTTGCCAATTTCCTGAGGCTACCAGTCTTAGATGAATGAGTGTATATGCCATGTGATTTAGCAAGTTATTTTTAAAGGACAGCAAATTATTAATTGAACTGAATCAGTTCTACCTGCCAGCATTCATCTAGAGCTTAAGAAATAGTGTTTCTAATTCTAATATAATTCTTTCACTGCTTCAAATTTCAAGTTTTTCAAATGTATTACCAGATCTCAACCAGTACTAGCCACACGTCAAGTGAGCTGGTATAGCTAACTCTTGGATAACTTTCCAAAGTGATCTGAGATTCTTTGCTCCATCTGGAAATAAGCCGCCTTCTCATATGCATATAGGAAGTTCTGACGTACCATGTGCTTGTAGATTGCTTTTACATGTGATTAACAGAAGAGTATTTTAATTCAAGTGACTGTTGATGACCCTATAAAAGCTAATTTATCTATCTCACTTAAAAACTTTTTTGTATAATTTATGTCATTGATGGGGAGAGACATTCTAACACTTCAGATTTTCCTTAGAGGTGTACCATTGATAATGTCATCTTTCTGTTCAAGTCCTGTAGATCTCAACTTTTGTGATTTCTTTAAAAGGTCACTTGATTTTCAGAACTTCTTCAGGGAATTTGAAGATTTCCCATGTAATAAGTTAACAGCAGGTCACTAAAAAGTTCTTTTACAAGTGCTTTAGTGTTCTACGTGAAGAAATGAGACTTTGCCAGATATACATCTCTCTGTTCTTTACGATTTCCCTATAAGTGGGACACATAAAATATATACCAGTGACAAAGTTCTTCATTTCACCTGTCGGGTAAGAGAGAAGTATCTCATCTCAGAACCTTGCTCCGTTAGAGCAAACCTTTGTTAGAACCAAACCTTTTCTAGCAAATGAAAGTTGCAGTTTGCTCCTAGTTTCCTCTACTGGCAGCATTAAGAAAGAAAGTCGATGGGAACAAAGTCCAAACTGGCAGTTAGGATTAAACTTTGAGAAACGAATGCTTTTTACCAAAGGCAGGGAACTTTGGAGCTGTACTGGTTGAAGCAATATGTACAAGCACAAATCAAACGTGGGTGAAAATGTGGATACACGCTTGATCCGTAATTCACCATAAACGAGGTGCATTGCTAAAGAGAAAAGCCTCACCAGAAAATCTGACCCGAAATATTTATATAAGTTCCAAAATAGCACAGAGAGAGCATATATTCGATATAAAAATGTAGAAGGAGAAGAAAGAGAATGGCCAAGTTCAGAATAAGTTGTTAGGACAAGTTTGACTTCCTACTAACTCAGATTTTATTGATTTATTATTCTTTAAAAGAATATATTAAGTAGCTCTGTACCAGAAACTCTGTTAGACATTTTCTCATTCAATCTCTTGCTCAAGTCTTGTCAACCATATAACCTCCTCTTCTTCCTGGAAAAGGCACGTTCTCCCGACTCCAAGAAATGGGTGGCCTTTGTTTCTTCTGTATGAAATGCTCCCAGTGGGTTGTTTCCACCCCACACCCCAACTTTACTCTTACTATCGCTCACATTTTAAGATCACGCCCTCAGGGAAGACGTCCTTGGCTTTTCAAGCCAGGCAAGGGTCTTTATCACCTGTGGTTGTAGAACAGAATTTCTCTCCCTTTTTTTTTTTCTCTTCTTTCTTCTCCACTTTTATCTTTTTAAATTTAATTGTATTTTTTATTTTATATTGGAGTAGAGTTGGTTAACAATGTTGTGTTGGTTTCAGGTGTACAACAAAGTGATTCAGTTATACACATATGTGTATCAATTCTTGTACCTCCCATGGTGTCAGTGATTGATTGGTATCGGTCCCCTGTGTTCGACGGTAAGCTCCAAGAGACCAGGAATCGTTGAATAAGCGAATAAATGTGGTGCAACATTTTAGAAAATTGAAGAAACGTACAGACAGAACAGATACTTGAACCTTCACCTGAGTGACATTAGGGTCCATGGGATTTTCACTGCATATGAATGTTCAGCCTCCTCCACCATCTTTGAGATCCAGAAGCGTGTTTGGGAATTTTTCCCCTCATATTTTCACAACGAATCACTGAATATACAAAAATAAAATAAAATAAAAGGGAAACTTGTAAATGGTCCAATCCAATATAATTTGAGAGATGCTGGAGTGTTGCCTCCATAACTGCCTCTGTATAACTGGGTTCTGTCCTGGAAGTGGTAATGCAGCTTCAGAATTTCTAATTTCTTCCAACCAAATAAGCGCTGTCTTCAAACACACACACCAGAGGGTTTCATCAGATTGCTTCCAGAAATATTGTTTCTCATTCTTTACCCCATAGCTGCTTGCTTCTTGAAAAAACTTGCTCAATGATATCATGCTACCTTGAGTCATAAAGTAATTCAGATTTTAGGCTCTTGATAAAACAAAATGAAATATAATAGTTTCTAAAACTGATCATAGTAAAGACAATAAAACTAAGATAATGCCTCTCATATTATATAACACAAGTACCTAGCACATTATACATTATATATAATGTCAGCCAATTACACTAATTATTATTATATATTCAAATTTACATATAGAGAAAATTAATATGCAAAACTAAAACTGTGCAATGAGTCAGGATGGTGTGTTAATGGATAATTTTATTATAATTCAAAAAATGAGGATATTGATATTTCAAATAGATAAATACACACAAATGAGGGAGCTGAAATTTCTTTTTTCACTAAATAAATATTTTATTCCATTTCATATAAATAATTATACTATTTTCCATTGTTTTTAGAACACAACCTACGTACTTGTGTTTTTCTGTTCACTTTTTATACTCTTACTGCATTTTCACCAAAATATTTTTTAGCCCTGGAGTGTAACCGCAGAACATTTTGTTTTAAATTTTAAAAAGCAATCAACAGAATTTGGGAAAAATTTATCACAGTCATTTTGACTGGGGAATTTTATTTTATTTTTCCAAGAAACACACTACTGGAAGTATAAAAATATACATTTCTTTGAATTTCACTTCCTAAAAGATAAACTTCTTAAGAAACAGAAGGAATATTCAGAGAACTGAAGCAGAGTTGTCAGCTTTAGATAAGTTCTTAAATAATGCTTCAAATCAGTTAACTTCAGATGAGAAGAAAGAAAAAAAGAGATTAAAACAGAGAAATTTGAAAAACGTTTTATGACATCTTTGTTCTTTTTAATTAAAAACAAAAACAGAAACCCCTGCCTTGTGCTTTCTCTGGGGCCAACTAAGGACTGGGGTGTTAGACAAGGGAACGGATTTCCTTCTCAAATCCAATTAGGAGCTTCCTCTGTGGAGTGGCCTAACAGGAGCCGTTCATAAGCTGGCTGAAAGCTCTGTTCCAGGAATACAAATTCTCCAACTAAATACTATTAAGGATGGAAAAAAAAAGATAAAGCGATCTTGAAAATTCAGTATCCTAAAGGAACATGTACTTCAATTCAACAAGCGTGTATTTAATTTGAAATACTCTATAGCGCTTATATAGGACAAACAGCCCTACCTGGGGAGAAAGGCATGCAGTTCTCTAAAGCAGTAACTGCCAAAATAGAATCACTGGGGAGGAAATAGCAAAACTGGTCGGAAAGATTTCTTAGAAGAGGGGTTGTATGAGCTGACCCTTGAAGGAGTGTGGCAGAATAATATTAATAAATAGAGTTGACTCCAGCTAATACAGAGTGCTTCCCATGAGCTGGGCCATCTTCTAAGCCTTTCACATCTACTAACTCAGGCTACTTGTAGCAGCCTGATGGGGTCCGGGATATTATTATCCCATTTTAGAGATGAGGAAACTGAAGTTCAGAAGTGATAAGTAACTTGGTGGTGCTCACACTTTCTGTAAATGACTTACCTAGGACGGGAACTCTGGTACAATTTGCACCCAAGATTCCGGGATCTTTACCACCATCTGCTGCCTACCGATTTGGAAATCAGGAAATGGGGACTGCTGAGAGCTTCATGTCAAAAGTCATTTTCTGGATCTCATTTTCTCCCTAAAATTTGAGAGTTATTTGAGGTTGGATTATTTTTCTAGGCTCCTTTCCTGCTCTGAAATTCTGAGGACCAAACCTCCCAGAATCAGGAAATAGCCCAACAAAAGGCACTGAGCAGCAAAATAATAGGAAATGTTAGAATGGAGAGAGACAAGTAGTATATTGCTAAATTCTGGATTCTGAAATATCTAAGCAAATATATTTTTAAAAAACATCTTTACCTTCAGCTACTCAAACTTCAGTGCTTTGGAGGATGTTTTGATTTAAATATTTCATTGTTAACTAACTGTTTATGGTGCCTTCTTGGTATCTTATGTTAACAAACTATGTACATTTTGCTGCAACTTAACATGAGTTCTACTAATAACAATCCTCCAACCTTTACACCGTGAAAGAACCCTTCTAACAAGGGTTTAAGTAAATCATTACACATTTAAAGGTAAATTCTCCAGCGTGGTTATTGAGTGCTTAATATGGACCAGGTGTTCTACTGGGTCCTAATCATGTATCTATGTCTTTGAAATGCTTGCCATCTGAATTGTTCAGATCTTTTAAAGAAAAGGATTATAAAGTAATCAAAATGTTTTCCATGTGTTAATTATGCTTACCTGCCAAATATAAATTAATATCATGTCTAGGTAGAGCACCGATTGCTAAAATAACTGAGGGAGAAAGCAGAGGGCACCTAATGCAGCCCTAACATTCTGTTTGGATAAAGCAATAAAATCAGTGTGGCGTTATAACATCATTGGGTTGATTTGTTACCAGCCAGAGAACCATACTCATTAGTGTTCATAAACTAAATAACGTCAAAGAGAAAAGAGTCTGTAGTGGAGGCACCGCGTTCTTCTTCCCTTCTTATGCAATATTGTTATCAATCATGCAAGATTACTTTTCAGTGCTTCCAAGCTGGTAGGAAACAGTAAGTTGATAAAAATAGAATCAAAATGTAAAACAAACAAATGGAGGGGAAACATAGAACTGGAATACTTGAGATAAATTTATCAGGGATAAAGGTACAAATCCTAAAATCAACCTATCAAATACACTATTCAGTTTTGCAGGCATTATTAAAGCAGTTTGATGTACAAATACTTGTTTTTTTTTAATATGCCCCAGCTTTTTTTTTTTTTTTAGTAAATTTATTTATTTTATTTATTTATTTTTTGGCTGCATTGGGTCTTCGTTGCTGCGCGTGGGCTTTCTCTAGTTGTGGTGGGCGGGGGCTACTCTTCACTGCAGTGCGTGGGCTTCTCACTGCGAGGCTTCTCTTTGTTGCAGAGCATGGGCTCTAGGCGCGTGGGCTTCAGTAGTTGTGGCACACAGGCTCAGTAGTTGTGGCTCCCGGGCTCAGTAGTTGTGGCTCGCGGGCTCTAGAGCGCAGGCTCAGTAGTTGTGGCGCACGGGCTCAGTTGCTCCGCGGCATGCGGCATCTTCCTGGACCAGGGCTCGAACCCGTGTCCCCTGCATTGGCAGGCAGTTCTTAACCACTGTGCCACCAGGGAAGCCCTTATATACCCCAGCTTAATAAGAACAACATCTGATAAAGCTGTTAAATATGTAAAATATTAGAATGTTTAACCTTCCTATATCAGAACGGAGAGATCATATTTGGCTTTAGGTGTTTGGTTCTGAGCTTTAAAGTATTAAGAGAGACGTCAGTTTCTACAGAATATATTCACAGCAGGGAATCTCAAATGAAGAGAGATGTTTGAATATGTATTATTTACTCACTTGTCCACATTCAAGTATACTTATTGAAAAGCTATTCCATAAAAGGAGGTTGAACTATAATAGTAATCAAGACAGATAATTCAAGTAGCCAGCATTGGATATAGCAAAGCTATAGAGCTAACAGATACCGGAGTTCCTAATCAAACAAACTTCACCCTGACGCCAGAGCACATGTTTTAGCCACTCTACTACTTTGCTCTTAATCAAACAACCCTCTTCCAGTTGGGCAAGTGAACCCCCCTCCCAATAACCGTCTGCCTTTTGGTGTGTTGAGGAGGCCCTGGTCAATGGCCCACGTTGCAGATTAACCATCAACAGCGCTTCCTAAACACACATCTGCACAGGTTGCCCCGGTTTGTACGATGTGAATAGTTTGGTCACTTTGATGAGCTCTATGATGCCATTAGGCTAAATGCATAACATAGCTTAAACCAATTGGGTGTTTGCTGCTCACAGGGGCAAATGTGAATTAGGTTTGTGGGGTTAGAGGCTTGACTCACCTTGCAGGAGTGCTGTGAATACTTGGCTAAGTCCTTAGTGAACACAGAAGAGTCTATCACAAGACCGTGTAATGTACCCCCAAATATTTATGCCTCTGTAACATCCCCACCTTCTGTCTACCAGATATCCAAGTAAGGTTCTGAGAGAATTATGCCTTCCTGCCCTAAGACTGCCTTATGCCTTTAGGAATAGCAGTAGTTATAGGAATCCCAGGAGGACCTAAAAAATGTAGTTACTAAAATAATTTTGGATGTTCTGTGGTACAAATGAGGCACCTCATTTAGGAAAGCGGGCCATTCCAAATCCCTTGCTTGCATGAGATTTTCAGCATCATATACTCTGTTGTCACAAAGTTCAGTGCTTCCCTATCTTGGCTTCATGCTAGAAGTATCTGAGGAACTTTAAAATTAAAGTGCAGGCCCCACCCAAAAAATTCAGACTCTCTGGGGTGCGGTCCAGGCATCAGTAAACGTTAAAAGCTCCCCGAGGATATTCCAACATGCAGTCAAGGTTGAGATTTACTTCTGTGAATAAACAAACGTGTGAGGAAGCGAGTTGTCAGCTGCACCCCGACCTTACACCCCTAGATAGGGTGGGCATGCACCCAAGATTCCCTGCCCATGTAGATTCAAAACCCTCAACAAGGTACTTCAACTCCCGCGGGGCCTGATGTCCTTGTAGGGACCTCTGTCCCCAGGCTCGGTCATCTGCTTTTGCTGTTTTCAGTTTTTCTTTGGGATTCAATAATTTGCCCATTCAAATAAATTCAGATTATGATTGCTTTTACATATTATTTTGAGCAATAGAGGAGGGATTTACATTTATGGAGGCAAATATATGTGATTCGAATTAGACCTCCATCCCCTAAAATGTCCTTAAATCATCCCACCACAAAGACAGTGCACTTACCCCATGGAGCCCTCAAACTTACACCCTCTTACTCACTCTTCCCCCTCATTCACCTCTTGATCTTTTCTTTCATTCCCATCTCAAGATACACTTTTATGTTCGGTCTTACAGAGAAACCTATTATCTTATTGTTTGGGCCACAAGTAGACATCCATTCCCCAGTGTTCTACCTTCACTTTTAAGCAAATTATGGAGGTATTTTCTCAAAAACAGCCTGACCCTAAGTAGAACTCTGGGATGATAAAAATGCTCATTTTGTTATACCTACTAAATAAATGAAAAAATGGAATAAATTTACTTTATTATTGTACATTATAATAACTTTAGGCTGGAAAAGAGACCAGTTGCTACACAATGATGACTGAAACTATTCTAAAGTTAGACTAACTATTTCTTCTAAAAATATAAATATCTTAAATTGTCTGAGTCACATCTTCATTGGTCAGAGACTTGGCTTTGAGGGTAATTTGCCCACCCTATCCCAAATTACTCTGCCACTAGAGTTACAGATTATGGAGAGGAGATTAAAGAGATAATTAGTTCTCTTTTATTCCTAGAAGAACACTTCCCATTTTTTCAGTTAAAAATGGTTCATTTTGTGTCATGATGGAAGCACTATGATCACTGATTATATACTATCAAAAATTCTGGGAGAAGTGAAAGGAGAAGATTTCCCTGGAGATCATTTTTCATTTAGTGTATAAGGTTAAATAGACTCCCAGATGCTCTGCTGAAATAGAGAGATGCATCTCAAGAAACATGCAAGCAGCCAATTTGCCAGCTGATGTGAAAGCAAGCACCCGGAAGCTGGCAGCTCTCTCTGCATGAGGAAGACGTATGATCTCGCGGTTAACAAGTCTTGTCCACTTAAGACTACATGCCACTAGGAGATGTGAGCAAATTCAGTGTCCATTGAATGAGGAGGGTGTGCTAGAACATCAAGAAACTGTTGAGTGGGAATCAGGAGGCTGATATTCCCGACCTACTAAAATACTAAAATGCAAAGTAAACTGACCAACTGCACATCCAATTTTAGAATTTTAGAACTATGTCACTTTCTGAATAAGAGGTCTGGTTTCAGTGTCATATAATCCCATCCTAAACTGAGTTGAAGATTATTCTGTTCACATGCGAAGACATCTAGAGCAGTCAATGAACTCCTCTATTCCGATTTCTATATTATGAAATTAGAAACTTTATACCAATTTACTGTGCGCTGATTTTCACTGACACAAAGTGAATGCTCACTTTTACTCCTTTCTCAGTAGGTAAAGAGAAATTGGATCTTCTCTTCATCTATTCATAAAGATCCATCATCATAAAGATGATGAAATTCACACTAACCAGAGTTGTAAAAGAAGACCATACAATTCACATGAGCCTCTTTAATTAGATTTTTCTCTCCATTCATTTTGCCAGCTCAGCTCTCCTGAACTGTTCTGCCAGTTGACTCTGGAAGTCCAAAACGATTTACGCTTTTCCAAAAATAAACAATAATAAAAGCTCACAGATACAGTACAACTTGAGTCATTGGACCCAACTTATGGGAGCAGAGCTACTCAGGAGGGCAGCATTCAGCATCTGAGAGCACGGGGTTGGGAGCGAGATGAATCTTACTCTATATTCTAGCTCCGCTGCTTACTAGCATGACCTCCAGGACGGGGATATCCTCTCCAAGATACAGTTTCCTTATTTTGCAAATGCAGAGAATAGTATGTCTTAGAGAATTCTTGCAGGATTTCAATATGATGGTGAATATAAAGAGCTTAGCAGAGGACCTAAAATGTGGAGAGTGTTCAGTAAATGTAGTCACCGTCATCAGTCTTCGCAGGAGAGTGGGGTGCACAGACACATGAAGAGAGGTGTAGACCCTGCCTGCTGTACCCTTTCTTCTGTGACAGCAAACATCTCCAAGATGGCTTCAAAATAGTGACAGTTGCCAAATAACTGGAGGTTTCTGGAGACATCGGGTGTGTTTAAAAGTGGTTTTCCTCCCTAAGGTCCTTGCTTCCCTGATGGGGTTAGTAAGATTTGTGGAGGTAACTTTGGTGACTTATTACCATGTATAATTTGGCCTCTGTGAGAAATGTGTGGACAAAAAGCCCAAGATGACAAGGAGAATTCCAGTCGTGAGAGAACAACAAAATAGGCATGTTCCTCTAGTTCTGGCCCTGAAACACATCATCAAGATGCTCCAAGGGTTTCTGAAAATCTTTCCTACCTGTGGAGTGGAGATGATATTAAAAATAATAGCACCTTAGAGGCTGATTTAAAAATATCAAAAGTCAAGTTAGCTCAAAATGTTGTTAGCAGACCCATTTTAGGTGTTTTTCTTCATTAAATTAATAAATGCATGCAGCAGTTTTACCTGCTTTTCTGACTGATGAATCTGTGTCTTAAATGTCTTCTGCATGATTATATAAGAATAGGAAGGCTTATTTTCCACTCATGAAGTGATTACAGTTTGTGTTCACTTGCTGACAGATCTAGCGGTTTCAACGTAGCTATTAACCTAGTCATTTGCTACCTGAAGAAAACTGCATGAGTACTTGGGCTTTTACCGTATCCAGACAGGCTGATGGGACAGTGTTCTTACCTATGAAAAGAAGTGACGGGAAATGGGTAACAGTCTGATGTCTGAGATATAGGGGCCTTTGATAAATATTCACATCTTTTTTTTTTTTTAATTTTTGTTTGGCTTAAACAACGGAAATTTATTGTCTCACAGTTCTGGAGGCTAGAAGTCTGAGATCAAAGTGTAGGCAGGGTTGGTTCCTTCTGAGGCTGTGAGGGAAGGATCTGCTCCAGGCCTCTTGCCTTGGCTTGTAAGTAGCCATCTTCATGTTCACATGCTTTCTTCCAGGTAATCCTGTCTGTCTCCAAATTTCCCCTTTTTATAAGGACACCAATCATATTGGATTAGGGCCCACTCTTATGACCTAGTTTAACTAATAGTCACATCTTCACAATATGACTGAAGAAAGAGTGAAAAAGAATGAGACTGAGAGTGAAGGAGGGGTGCAGAGAGGGGGAGAAAGGGGAGAGAGAGAGAGAGATTGTGTAAACAGAGCAAGCATCTGATGAGAAAATGGCCACTTCTTTTCCAAGAGCTCTGAGTAAGGAACACTGGACCCCATTTCTAAAATCAAAACTAGAGCAAAACTTTATCTTAGAGAACAAGAAACACCAATGATAATAGTAAATAAACTAATTTGGTCAGTGAACTTTGTTCATTTTTTAATAAATTTGTTCTGTGATTTATAGTGTCCTCCTAATATATTTCTGAATAACTGCTTAAACTTGTTCTCAGAAATAACTCTTGCAGTAAAATTATCTTAGGTAATTAGAATTAGCTCAGAACATTATCTAAATAGAAAATTTACTTTGTTGGAAAAAAAGTAAGCAAACAATTAAAAAACATCTCCTTGAATCTAGAAATTTAAATAAAAGGCAGAATCTAGCAGTAAATAAGACAGATAATACATTTCAACCAAGTGGGGAATATCCCACACAACAAGACTGCTTCAGTATTTGAAAATAAATCCACATCATTCATTGTATTAGCATAATAACAGGGGAAAAATAAAAGCCTGTGATCATTTTAATGAATGCAGAAAAAGCATTTGATAAAGTTCAACGCCCCTTCATGATAAAAACGGTCAACAAAGACTAAAAGGGAACTTTCTCTGATAATGAACACCTATGAAAAACTAACATCATAGCTAGGGAAATCTTGAAGGTTTTCCCCCTCAGATGGAGAACAAGGCATGGGTATATACTCTCATCACTTTTATTTAACACTGTAGTAGAGGTCCTAAGTGGTACAATAAAGCAAGAAAATACAAGAGCATGAAATTCAGAAAGGAAGAAGAAAAACCGTCTTCCCTAGCAGGTAACCAGACTGTTTATGTAGAAAATCCTAAGGAATTTATAAAACAACTACTGGAATTAATACAGGATACAAGGTCAGTAAGCAAAAATCAATTTTGCTTTTATGCCCTAACAACAAACTTTTGCTCATAAAAGACTCCATTAAGAATAGAAATAGCCAAGACATGTCTTGGAAAAAAATATTTACAAAACATATATCTGACAAAGAGCTGATCTCAAAAGTATATAAAAAACTTCCACAATTCAAGTTAAAGAAGACAAGCAATCCAAGAATGTTTTAAAAAGGCAAAAGATTCAGATATTTCATAAAGGAAGAGATACAAATGTCAAGGGAACACATAAAAAAGTTTCCAGCATCATTAGTTATCCAAGAATTGCCAGTTAGCTGGGACGAAGTGAGAGAGTGGCATGGACATATATACACTACCAAATGGAAAACAGATAGCTAGTGGGAAGCAGCCGCATAGCACAGGGAGATCAGCTGGGTGCTTTGTGACCACCTAGAGGGGTGGGATAGGGAGGGTGGGAGGGAGATGCAAGAGGGAGGAGATATGGGGATACATGTATATGTATAGCTGATTCACTTTGTTATAAAGCAGAAACTAACACACCATTGTAAAGCAATTATACTCCAATAAAGATGTTAAAAAAATAAATAAATAAATCACACACACAAAAATAAAAAAAATAAAAGAACAATGAAACACCATCACACACTCATCAGAAAGACTATTATTTTAAAAGCCTAAAAGCTGATAACGCCCAACCTCGCTCCATGTGTAGGGGCTGGCTGACTCTCTTGTACTGCTGCTGGCTGTATAAAATAGGCCAACCACTTTGCAAACCAGTCTGTTGGTTTCTTATGAAACCACACAGACACCTATCCTGTGATGCAGTCTTTCCATACTTAAGTATGTCCCCAAGAGACAGAAAAGGACACCCATAAAACTGGTACAAAAATGTTCATCGAGTATCATTCATATTATTCATAATTGTCAACCTAGAAACCACCTAGGTGTCCATCACCAGGTGAATGGCTGAAGAAATTGTGGTGTATTTACACAGAAATGCTACTCAGAAGTAAAAAAGAGCAAACTTTCAATGCATGCAACCACACAGGTGTATCTTACAGACATGGGTGGAAAATGCTTTATACAGAAGAGTACACAGTCTATAACTCAACTTACATGAAGTTCTAGAACAGGCAGAGCTAATGTTGGTGGCCCATGGGGCAGTGGGAATGATGATTGTCTAGAAAGAGCCATGAGCAACTTTCCTGGGTGATGGTCATATTCTAAAAATCGTAGGTGTTTGTATCACTCAGGTGTGTGCATTTGTCAACACTCATGGAGTGGGAACTTAAGACCTGTGCAGTGCACCATTTTATGTAAATTCTACCTCAAAATAAAAAAGAAAAAAAAAATATTGACCTTTGGTTAGTGATATGTATACTGAAGTGTTTAGTAGGGAAGTGTGCTGATGTCTTCAACTTACTTTGAAATCCATCAAAATTGATACAAGAACAAATTGATGGATACTTCTGTGATAAAGCAAATATAGCAAAATATTAATTGTAGAATATAGATGGTGGGTATATGGATGTCCAATGTATAACTTTTCAACTTTTCTATGTGTTTGAAAGTGATCTGAATATATATATACACACACGTTGAAATGTGTTTTTAAATTGCATGAATTTATTATAGACATAGGATTCTAGAAATATTCACCAAGGTTAATATAAGTCAAATATTCCTTGGGAAAGAAAATTCATCTTTGAGAAGGAAATAAATTTCAAATCTCTTCCAGATATGACCTAGATATCATAGTTTGAAAGGAAAAAAGTATACTTACTATTTTCTGGACAAGAACATTTAAAAGTTTATATGATCTCATTGAAGTTGAGACTTGCTGGTTTTGTAAAATTAGGGATTAGAAACTTGATTGGAATATAACTTCTACAATGCCTGCTAACACTGTTTTAGAAACAGAAGTAGGCAGAAAAAGGAGCTCTTAGGTTACAATCTGACTCGAGCTGTTCGAAATTTGCAGAGTAGAATTTAATAATAGTGTAACGAGTGTCTGTGTTTGTTTTATAAGAAAGACCTCTTAAATAAGGTATACCAGCAACATAATCTTTTACATACCGTGCTCATTCATTTTCAAACATATTGTTATGTTTTTGGTATTTGTATTTAAATTCAGAGATGTCATGTATTATTAATAAGAGTTGAGGGAAAGAGAGTTCACACCACCCATGAGCTAAAATGCAAATGCTTTTTTTAAAATTCACAAATATTTGAATTCTTAATTAAGCATATTTAATGCTTGGCAATCACAGTGCTGGGTGATTGGTGCCCTTATTCTAATATAGTCTTATGTGTTAATTTAGTATCAAGAGCCTGAAGACAGAGACCATATTTTTGGCATATTCTGTGATTCTCACCCTGGGCACTTAGCCATCATGCCCATGTGGCTGATAGGGGAATTATAGTTACTGAAGGGAAATACGTACATATCAATTTCTTGGAAGGAAGACATTGAGAACACTCAGGGCTACTAGAACAGTAACAAACCTTCCTTTGTCTCCCCTTCACAGCTGGTTTTCACCAGGACCCAGTTCACGGCCTTGGGCTCATTCTCCTGTGGCTGTGTCTTCACAGTAGAGAATGACAGTGTTTCCCAGATATCTAAAGGAAATCCCACATGCCCTTGGGTTGTGATTTTAGAAGAAAAGACAACTACATGTCTGGATAAGCTCTCTCCTCCCACCGCAACGTGGCCCCGGTCCTTTTCCACGTTCCTTCCCCCCGTATTATCTGTATCGTCTTCCTCTAATTACCTCATTCTCCACGTGCATTAATCCCCACAACTCTCAAATGTGTTGGGGAACTTTGTTTTCAGCGGGATGGAGTTAAACCAGAGTTCCTTCACTTCCAGAATATACTTCATGGTTTCAGTATTTCTTTGTCCCCTGGATCTAAGCTCAATAAGCTACGTCCATAGCGAGGCCAGATCTTTGCTGCCAAAGTAAATGAGTTTCCCTGGAAATGGTCTCGGATGATCTTGGGCAGGGGAGAGGAGAAGGAGAAGGGGAGAGAGAAACAAAGACCTCTTACCCTTGACTGTGTTATCCTTCAACTGTGACTGAAATTGCAAAGCAAATTACAGATCACTGACAATTTAAGAGGCCAAATTATATGTGCTTTAATTATATGTATGTCTTAATGTTTGAACTTTCAGAAAGAAATGCTTCCACTTAACATTTCAGAATATCTGACTTTATCCATTATCACTGTAGTTAAGCAGAAATCAGAGAGTCATGGAAAAAAGAGATACAAGAGGTTTTCTAATTTAATAACCTTGATTACAGATGAGGATTTAGAAATATATTTTGAAACTCTAAGAAACATTGAGCTAATTTCTATCATCTCTCTCTGTTTTTGCATTAAAACCCTACCTTTTGTTGGCTATGGTGGATTACCCTAGCTACCTGAGTGGAGGAAAGGGTCCTGTGGAAGATATAAATATGGATGGGTGGTGGGGGAATGGGAAGAACGTAAGGAGTTGATACATCAAAACAAATGTCAGGTCAGTGTAGTTGTTCAGTTGGGGTGTGTTACAGTTAGCGGAGTTGAGCCTGAAGAAGTCAAAGGCTGTGTCACCCGTCTTCATTTACTCAACAAATGTTTATTTAACTTGTACCACGCACACTGTTCCAAGTGCTGTCGAAATAGCAGAAAACATCTTTTTTAAAGTCAGTGATAGTGTTTGGACTGAGTGTTGAGAGGAAGAGAGCAGGGTGGTGTGTTCTAGGAAGTACCAGTAGGTCTGCTGCTGAAGCACAACATGTGAAGGATGAGCAAACACCCAAAATGGAGCATTTGTGAGTCTGTATATTTATTGCAATTGACTCTTATTTGTGAGGAAGGTAACAGGGAGTCTTGCTTGGAATGGGATTTTAGTGCACTAACCAAATTCTATTAAATTTAAAATCTCGGTGTTTAAGCCAATTTCTGTCATCAGATTGCGCTTGTTTCCCAATTCTTGTGCTGTCCAAGGAGCTCCTTCATGTGACCTTATGTAAATCCCAGACAATCTTTCAGTTACAGTTTCCTTTTGGCTGCTTTTGCTTAAAATAAACAAAAGACTGCCCCTCTCTTCAACCAATGCAACCAGGTCACCAGATGGTAACGCGTCATATGACCTCAGGTAGATGGTACCTGAGAGGTCCCTTCCCAACCCCCAAGGCGAAGTTCTTAAAAACTGTGCTGGAGAGTCTGTTAGGATTCACTTCAAGTATCTGGTTCTGTATAATTTGACATTTTGACCAGATCCCAGGAAATTCAGTCTATTAAAAAATATGAGACTCCTTGCACCTCTTGCTCCGGAAATCATTTCTGTCACAGACAGAAAAATGTGACAATATTTGGTATCTGACAATATTGATGCATTTCATCATTGGTTCAACAACAACAAAAAATGATTTGCCTGAAGTAAATAAGTCAGTTATTATGAAATTGTTCTTCTTTACAATTAGGTTAGATCTAGGGAGAAATTTAACCTGAAGTAAATTAAGGAGGAGATAGAAAAGGTTTTCTGGATTAACATCCTCCAGTTATACAGAGGCTTTAGAAATAGATTTCGAAGCACCAAGAAATGTTGACTAATTTCTATCTTTATGTATTTTTGCATTAAAACTCTACTATCCGTAACTGACACCAGTGGATACCCTAGCTATTTCAGATTTAGACTGAAGGAAACTGAGTGAATCTATGTCGTAAGTTTCATTCTAACAATGTTTCGATTAAGCAAGAGGGTCACATCTTTTCCAGGCTATGCCTTTGATCCTTTCTACAAGTTATGCACTTTTCTTCAAAATGTGCTTATCTTTTCTTCTTAAGAGGATTCTTTGGGGGTGGTTTGAAAACATGTATTTATTTTGTTTAATCAAAATATAGCCAACATTTAAAAATGATAAAGGGCTTGAAATTTTCAAATATAAATGTTTATTTCCCTTAGAACACATGACTAAAAAAATCACTTTTTTGGAAAATATGTAACAGAATTGACATTAATCAGTTTTCTCTCTTGATGCATGAGTTTAAATTGTCTTTAAACGTCATAGAAAGGAAGCCCAACACTGGAATCAGCAGAAACACTATCAATTTATTAGAGTCTGTAATTTAATTCTGAAAGCTAAACAAAAATAACTATGGCAGAGTTCCACCCTTTGCCGACGCTTAGGTTCCAAATGCTGAAAAATCTTTCTCCTCACAGTACCATATTGCGTTTCTCACTTAAAAAGACAGTCCTATTTTATTCAGGCAGAGTTTGCGAATTCCAGCAGTGATAGGGCCCAGGTGTCTACATAAAGGAGCAAAGCAGCCAGGTGTACAATGGTGGAGAGATGGGCCATCTGAAGGCACACATCCATCTAAAGATGATCTTGCCATGTGGGTATTCAGGCCAGGTACTGCCACAGCTTCTACTTTTTCAAAAGAAGCTAAGAATCTGAAATTTTACATAATTTTTTTTTCATTTAAAAAGATATTGTCCACTAATTCAACTGTTTAAACACCACCATGATCAAACATTACATTCCCATGGATCAGATTCAGCATTTAGAATGCTATTTTGTAATCTGTACAATAAAGGCTCACCTTGTAGTATCAATAAATGCACAGAATGGGTTAGGCATACCGGGTCTAGAAGCAGACTTTCTTGGTTTAAATCCCTCTTCTACCAAGCTGTGTGACTTTGGGCAACTTATTCAATCTCTCTGTGTCTCTGTTTTCTCATCTATAAAGTAAGGTTTTTCACGGGGCCTGCTTTATAGACGTGTTGAAAACATTAAATAAATTCAAATTGCTTGGAACATTGCCTACCTAACAAAAGAGTCACTAAGTGTTAACTATCAAATCAGTACTATTGTTTTTATTATTATTATTATTATCATTATATACAGGACAAACACTATGGTTGGAAATGGGCTGCAACTGGAGTTTGCAGTTTGGGGTCAGGAGCGTAAGCAGCCTCATGGGAAGGAATAAACATTTTAAAAACCTCTATTATTTTTAAGACACTTTATACAATTTATTCAATTCTCACATCACTTGATGGGGTAAACATTATTCTCATTTGACCAATGAGGAAAATGAGATTACAAGACTTTAAGTAACTTGTCCACACTCACATTGTACATTTTATAATCAGGCTTGTGTGAACACTGAACCCTTTCTCTACATAGGGTGCATTATTGCCTTTCTCAAAAAAATGGGACTCTAAGTAGATAGAAGAGACTGGTGAGCTGGCAGGTGAGCCAGAGATCACATCCTGAAGATCGAAAGCACAGGCTGTTTTAAATTAGGGCAGCGAGTTGAGGCCCTGAGAATTTAACCTAGGCTAGGAGACTTAGAACCCAGGTGTTGCATCTGGACAAGGTGTGAGGGGCCAGGGACTATTGATGCCCAAAGGCCACCAGGTACGAGCCAGCAGTCTGACGAAATCGGGATTACTGACTTGATGCAAAGACAGAGGGCACTCAGGAAGAACCGTGGGACAGCACTCCACGCGAGCCTGGCAGGAAGCCTCTTCTGTAAGGTTCAGGTTCAGGTTCAGGTGAAGGACTCAGCGGAGGGTCTCAAGGAAGCAGGATCAGTTCTGGACTGGCTTCCATTTCTGAGCCAGAAGGGGGAGAAGTAGGATTGACTAGGGACCGAGCCCCATAAGGGAGCCAGGGCAGGTCAACAGCTGTGTACGGCAGTAGCAGATGAGAAGAGCAGAGTGGACGTGGGATTTCATTGGCAAGAAGAAGATATATGGCCACCCTCAGCCACTTGCAGGGCCCTGGGAGACAGGGCATTTGCTGTTCACTGTGCTGCTTCAGCTGAGTCTGCATTCCCAACAGGGAATTCACAACAGGGCTATTTGCAGGTCTACAAACTAATCTTTCAGCAAATCAAAGGGGAATGGTTTCGAGGGATTACATTAAGAAAGATTGATCATTTAAACCAAAATGCTGATTTAATATTTTACCATTACAAATAAAACTATCAATAACCAACATGACCTCTGCAGGCGCAACTACATGGTAAGGTTTATCATAATTACAAGGTTGCACTTAGAACACAGAACAAGTAAAGTTGTTTACAAGGGTGAGAATATTTAGGGCGTCAGGTGAGAGTGTCCGGTGTGCCCCTCTTGCTCAGGTAGAGCACAGACTGCGGATCAGATTTCCTGTCTTGAAAATCTGGCTCCAATTCTATTCCTGTGTGACCTGGAATAACTCATTTAACTTCTCTTTGCCTCAGTTTTCTCGCGTGTGAAGTGGGGATAATAATCTACTTCATGGGGTTATCAGGAAGATTAAATGAGTTAATGTACGAAAGTACTTAGAACAAAATCTGGCACATAGTAATAATAATATATCAGTTGTTCTTGTTATTCTTTTTACAGTGTTATGATTATAGATTCATAATCCTGGTCAGCTGCTGTCCTGACCATGTTCTGATGGATACTGCCAATGTTTATGTTTGTTTGTTTTTTCTGTGATTCTCATTGTACTAAGTTTTCTGGCTAACCAATCCTTCTTCTAATTAACACTTTCATTTTGTAAATATGCACTATTTCAATCTGGTAAAAGTAAAGTCTTATTGGTCTAGAGACATTTTTTTAAAGGCAATTTTGAAACTCCTGGCTCTGACTAATTATGTACTGATGATATGTGTAGTTTAACGATGAATGAGAGCTGTGTCTCCAGGTACCCAGAGAGGAGTGCTGGCCAGAGCATCTGGGGCAGTTCTAGGTCCAGGCCTGGTTTTAGGAAACCCCACTTCCCACCTCTCGGACTTTTTTTTCTGTTAGCAATTACTGTTCCTTACACAGTTTCATTTACACCTAAAAATCACCAGCTCTACTTTTTATCTGTTTTAATTATTGGGCGTCAGTTTAATATCTATTTGAAGGAAGAAACCCACCACTAAAAGACATATGCAAACCACTGATCAAAACAGGTTTCCACGATACGCGTGCCCACGTATGGAGATGTTATAGTATGTGTGGTCCTGCCTCACATGGCTCAGCGCTCCGTTTTCTGGGTTTGTTCTACGTTTCTCTGGTTAGAGGGGGCTACCTACGCACCGGGCAATCCTGGAAGGTAGAGGACACAACACACTGGCCAGCAAACACACTGGTAACATAGCCTCGTCTCCTGTGCAAATTGCTGGCCGCCAACAACGTCAGGCAAGGAGAAGAAAGGGGCCCCTTGACTAAGACAACCATCCTCGGGTTGGGATTCAGCCCTTAGGACTGACACAAACCTTCCTGAGTCACTGGGCCACGCCTGCACGGGGTGCCGCGTGTACAAAAACCATGAGACAGCTGCCAGAACACGCGGCACACTTGGGTTGAAAAGCAGGAAGCAGAAATGAAGAGAGAAGAAGCACAGAGTTAAGTAGTTCTTCCATTCCTATCGGCACCAACGAGTCCTCATCCACGATTTCCAATTCTATGTCCCGTCTGCAGGCGAACCAGGACTCTGCCGTCAGATCCTGTTGCTGTTGCCGCCATGGGGACCTGCACACACACACACACCCGGCGCCTCCTGTCTTCCTCTGCTGCCTCAGCCACTCCTTACTGACCCTGTCTCTTCGCCGAAAGAGCCTTAAGGCCGCCCAGTAAGTTTCCCTCAACGTTTTATTTCAAAATTAAGGCATCAAGATACGTTCGCCTAGGCAGTACTCTCTCCCAAATCCACCTTAGCTCGTTGATACTCAACTATGGACCAGCGTGGAATCATCTGTATCAGCGCAGTTCACTCACTCTTCTCACCTGTAAGGGAGGGATCACACCCAATGCTCAGGTTGTCATGAAGACTGGATGATATATGTGTCTACCATACACACATGTTAATGAATATACAAAAATCTTTACTTATTATTATCTCCATTCTAGGAAAATGGCAAAACAAACCCCCCAAACAAAAAACAATCGTTTTGGTGAATAAGACGCCAAACAACATATTTTATTTCATATTATGTGAAAATTTTCAATGGCTATCAACTGAGAGGTTGTTTTATAGAAAAAAAGGTAAATTCATAGCCTGTCATTCTTCTGACTGGGGATTACATAAAGTACCGAGAATATCACCTCACAAGAAGCTAAAATGTAATGCAAGTCAGTAAGTTTTCTAAATATGTATCATTGAAAATAGTACAGCCTTGGCCCCAATATACCATATCAAAGAACAACATTCAGAAAGTACAATTGGGCATGAAGGACTATCATCCAGGGAGAGGCCTCGGTCTCTGGTATAAAGATAGAGGGGAAGAGGATATTCCATGAGCACATAACCAACCCAAACTATCTTAACTAAGGAAAGAACCCTCAGTCATGGCAATAATCCTGAACTGAAGCATCCATTCAGGATGCTTTTTATTTTTTTATTTTTATTTGTTTGTACTTTATTATGTACACGCAAAGATAGAACTGATAAAATTAGTTTTCTGAAATAGATCTTATATGCAAATCAGCAACATTCTTAAGCTTTTATTTCTTTCAGCTGGAAAGATACTGCATAAATTTTTTTTGAGATCTTTAAAATTTTAAGAGTGCTATTCCTAATTAGTAACAAGTTTTTGCAATCTTAAATTGCTTCATGAGTTGGACTGATGTTCTTTAAATGTTTTTTTTTTTCTTTTTCTTACATTTCTAAAAGTTGTGTACAGCTCTCATCAATAATGAATGCTTATTATTCATTTCGGTACTTTCAGTGCTGGATAAACATAGGTAATATAATGATTCGAGAATGTAAACAAAGGTATTACAGGAAGGCTTATTGTCTAATTATGGAAAAGTATAATTATAAAAGAATATAACGATGTTTGCTGTAAGTTTATTTTCTAGTTGAGATGATTTTTTTAAGTTGTCCCTTAATACTTAAAATGCTAGTGAAAAAGACTGAGAAATTATTCCACGTAGTTTGTGTGCTACACTACTAGGGACAAAACAAATTTAGAGGGATATTCATAATAACTTTAAAGTCTTCATTTGGAATAAAAGAAAACATATTCTCTGCTGCTCTCTTGTTGGTGAATGGACACTAGCCAGTTCTCTCAGTTCAGATTTACTGAATGCATGACATTTACTGAGCGCAATGGTGAAAACAAGAAGAGGACATGCCCATGGCTCCTACTCACAAATACCTTACATCCCAGTGCAGAGTCCAAGATGGGTGTGGCGGACCCTGGAGCTTACGGTGGAAATCCATTACTGCAATAAGAGAGGGTCTAAGCTTTCCAGCTGAGTGCCCTCCCAGTGTTGGCTAGGATGGTTAAAAGGAAGCAGAAATCCATGGGCAGACCATTTCCATCATACAGGCAATAAGGGTCTATCCCAGGCTTTTGGACAATACCAGGGAGAGAGAGTCCCACATGAGAGATATTGAAGAAGCAGGAGAAATGAGCCATGAGAGAAAAACAGAGCAAGGTAAAGAGGTCAAAGACTCAGCCCTCACATGAGTGACTGGGAACACAGTATTGCCAAATACAAAAGTGGAAAGACTAGGCATTTCAGCAAGGGGGCGAGAAGGAACAGTTATGACGTCACTTTTACTGAATGTGAGATACCAACAGTGCATTCAAGAAGGAAGGGCCAACAGGCAGTGAGACCTTGGAACTGGAGAAATGTAGAGGGTGACAGGAGAGCGGTTATTCCAGCCAGTGCCCCCAGGAGGTAGGTGTACGTGCACAGAGAACAGATGTGACTTAGCAAGCTATCCACCGCACGAGTGGCGTCCATCTGAGATGGCTCCAGCTGGCTGACATCAAATCAGCAGGTTTGATAATATCGATGAACGTATGAGAGCAAATATGGTAAGAAAGGAAAACATGTAGAAGAAAGCTGAGGAGATGAACAAAGTATAAACATAGTGAGAAAAATAGCAGTTAAAGTAAGAGCTCAAAGTTAAATTATTAAAAACCAAGAGGTCATTTAGGAAAGCTGAAATAGGACAAATTCTCCCAAAAGTGCTATTTTTGGGAATATTTCTGGAAGGTGGGATTTGAAATGGAGCCTTTAAGTAAGTGGTGAGTATTGCAGAGAAAGGAAGGCAGGAATAGAGTGGTGCCTGAACAAACGTCTGAGAGAGAGAGAGAGAGAGGGAGAGAGAGGGGGAGAGAGAGAGAGGGGGAGAGGAAGAAAATATGAGTCTTGTTCTCTTGGGGCCAAGAGCACCCAGCAGGATTTGAGTTTGAGCAGAAACTAGAATGTAGACAGGAGTCAGGAATTCTAGCCAGTTGGTTCACTGCTATGGAGCTAGCACCTAAATACATAGTTGTTCTGTAAACTTTTTCGAATAAATGAGCTAAAAAAAGCAGAGCAAGGGCTCCCCTGGTGGCGCAGCGGTTGAGAATCTGCCTGCCAATGCAGGGGACACAGGTTCGAGCCCTGGTCTGGGAAGATCCCACATGCCGCGGAGCAGCTGGGCCCGTGAGCCACAAGTACTGAGCCTGCGCGTCTGGAGCCTGTGCTCCGCAACAAGAGAGGCCGCGACAGTGAGAGGCCCGCGCACCGCGATGAAGAGTGGCCCCCGCTTGCCGCAACTGGAGAAGGCCCTCGCACAGAAACGAAGACCCAACACAGCCAAAAATAAATAAATTAATAGATAAATAAAATTAAAAAAAAAAAGCAGAGCAAGAGAAAGACCAGCCTCGCCAACGTGCTGGGTTCTCTGTGTGTGTACCCCCAGTCTGACTAGTCTGCCGACTGGTGACTATAAATTTCTCAGTGATCAGATGGGCTCTTGCTACCGCACAGGTAACAAGCCCCTCCCCCCAGGCTTGAGTGCTCTCCTCCTTCCTCACACGGGTGCAGGAGCCCAGCCGCCGACCTTCACTCAGCCGCCCGCTCTTCCCTGAGTCCCACAGTTGCCGTGCGTCTTGGGCCCATGTTGCACATAACCAGCTCCATCTTGGCATCAGGCCATCGGTCCACCAGTGCCCATTCACTGTGTGACACCGATTAGAGCTAATCTGACCAAAAAAGCAAAAAATCATGCAGATATCGTAAAGAAATAATTTGAATTTTTAACCGAAGTCTTCTGTTTCTAGTACTTTACGAAGAAATCCCAGTAATAAGAATTTCCCTCGCATGGCAGGCAAGTGGAGGAGATCATTTTTGACTGCTGGCACATTGGATCCTTTCACCCTATGTTACCATAGAGTCGGCCTTGTCCCTGGGAATGGAGAAATAGAATATTTATATAATATTTATATGGAAGAACGGGAGGGATAGTGTCCAAGATGGATCAGGTCCCAGATGGTGGTCACACGCACGCACAGCACCTGCATTTTCTTTATGTGTTGTTGTAAGCATTACGGATTCATTCAATCGTTGGAGAAACACACAGTGAGCACCTACTATGTGCCGGGAGCTGTTTTAGGTGACACGGTTTTAGGACTCAATAATGGACCCATACTCGTGTAAGTAAGCAGCCCTGGAATTGCTTCTGAAAGTTAAGTGTCTGAAAGAGTCCCCAGGAAATAATGATATCATCATGCCCTAGTTATGGTTCACGCTGGGTGCTGCCTTTCTCAAGCTGATGTGATGGGGCCGCAGGCTCTTCCTGGCTGTCCTCTGAACGCCGCTGCGTTACCACCTGCAGAGCAAAGCTGTGCTGTCAGAACACCACTCGGGCTGCCGTGGGCAGGACCCGGAGGATGGGTTGGGTGGTGTGTAAAACTGGAACAGGAACTTCCTCATTGTCCAAACTGGAGAAGAAAGACTGACCTAGATTATCGACAATGGAAGATAAAGAACGAAATGGATGAAAACGGAAGAGGTAAACACTGCAGAGAGTGTAGAGGAGGGCAAGAGAGACGTGGGAATTACAGTGACTGCGGAGTTTGAAGCAAGAGGACTGGTAAAATAGAATGATTTTTTTTTAAGTCTAGGAAGATATTGTCAAACGGGTTTGTAGAAGAAGTAGGTGAAGAGAAACTTGATTTTGAACCTGTTGTCAGGAGCTTGGGGAACACGGAGGTCAAGACATCAATCTGGTCCCGCAGCTTGGAAGAGAGATGGGTGCTAGGAATGTAGGTTAACGAACAGAGCTGTGTTTAACGACAATAGCCAACGTCTACACAGCTCTTCAATGCTATTTTCAGTTCTCTAAGTACAGTAACTAATTTTACCATCACAACAACCTAGGGGTCTCATTAATATTCCAAAATTTAGAGATAAAGAGAAGCACATAGAAGTTGGATGCCTTGTCTAGAATTCCTAGGCAGCTAGAAATGTCAGCAAAGCAGACCATCTCTCATGACCACACCCACATTCACTAAGGTGCAGTGGCCACTTTTGGCACCAGCAGTTTTCTTCAAAGTGTTTGTCCAGGAGGAGGTGGGGCTGAGAGAAGGTGATGGAAGGGTGACGTAAACAAGGCAAAAAGAGCTTACAGGATGACATAAGTAATGACCTGCCTTCTACCATTTGGTTTTGTGTGTGTTTGTATGGTTTTTTTTTTAACTTTTTATTTTATATTGGAGTAGAGTTGATTAACAGTGTTGTGTTAGTTTCAGGTGTACAACAAAGTGATTCAGTCATATTGATCCGTATACATGTATCTATTCTTTTTCAAATTCTTTTCCCAATTAGGTCGTTACAGAATATTGAGCAGAGTTCCCTGTGCTATACAGTAGGTCCTTGTTGTTTATCTGTTTTAAATATAACAGTGTGTACATGTCAACCCTAGACTCCCTAATAGGCCTTCTACCATTTGTTCCCCTGGGAACCCATTCTAGTTAGTGCCCCCAATAGGACCTAGAGTGCAGCCAAAAGATAAACCTTAAAGAACACCTACAACTGAAGGACTGGGGGAAGCATAAGTACCAAATGAGAAAGACAGAGGAGGGATAATCAGAAAGGCTGTGGGGAAACAAGAAAGAGCCATCACAGAGCCTGGAGATGGAGAGGGCCCAGGAGGAGAAGGTGGCTTCCGGCCAGTGTGGGAGAGAGAAGCAAGAGGGGGTGGGGAGGACCAAGACGAGAACCAAACACGTGCACTTCAAAGAGTTGTTGAGCTTGAAGATGGAGATTATAATAGAGCCCTTTTACTGCAGTGATTCAGGAAACCCAACTGCAAGGGGATGCAACATGACAGGAAGATGAGAAAACGGAAGCATTGAGTTTAGACCGCTTCGCAGAGTAATCTGGGCTGTGGGAATGATTAGGAGACAGAAGCATTTTTAACGCAGGGAGAGGGGGACACAAAGTGGAAAGACTGCCAGGTCTAAGGTGTCTTGGGGATGCGCTGGGTGAATTCCCCAGGCTCTGTGGCCTGAACTGGTTTAAACCCGAGAAGTGAGATGGAGTTGGTAGTGGAGAGGAGCCCTATTTACCGCCAACCTCATTAGGCATCAATAATGGTTATAAACAGATAATTTGCAAGAAGATGAAAGAATCCAAATTCATGTTGCCAATCCTAAATATTTAACTAATGGAAAATATAGGCTTTGAACTGGCTGTGAAAGTCTCCAACGACGAGCTACGTTTTAAATACTCTGTGCCCTGGAGATGATGCTTCAGTCCCCGGCTGTGCCAGATGGGGTGTGAGTCACACACGGCACAGGAAGTAACACTGGATTTCATATTCTGTTGCTTACACAGAGGATGTGGACCTTCCGAAAGCTGTTGCCCTGTAGACGAAATGAAAACGCAGAGAGAGGCAACTAGGACCACTGTGCTCCGCTGAGCAGACCGTAAGCATCGGACGCAAGCTGGGTCAGAGCTCCGCGGCAGGACACCGAGGACGGCAGGGTGCTGCCAGCACACTGGCGGGTGGAGATGTCTTCTTCTCTTACACCAGGGTGCAGATGCCAGATACAAAGACCCATCCCAGAGAGAGAGGCATGCATAACTGCGTAGGCTTGTCAGGGAGGGGGCCTGGTGCGGCTGAGTTAATGAGCTCTCCTGATCTCCCCTCCTATTTATTACACTGTGGGTGTCTAAAGAGAGCATCTTCTGAAGCACACATCTAGACTGGATGAATCAAAGCTTTATAATAACCTATTGTGTCCTGATCACTTAGGGGTTACAATCCTCAGAACAAACAGCGCCTACTAAGCCACGAGTGTGTGAAATAACACGAGCTTACAAAATGACAGGGCGTAATGTCATTTTAAAAATAGGTACAACAAGGAGCGTATGTGAACAAATCCTTGAGGTTTTTTAGCTCCTTTTCTCTTTTCCTTCAGCATTTTTATTCACTGTGCCCCTCACTGTTTTTCTCACTTCTGCTTTACACTTGAACTGATCTCCTTTACCCAGAAAGATTATTTCTCTCCTGACTTCACTTCGTCTCCCTGGTTTCTGATCAATTTCTTTCCTCTAACTCTCAGACTTCTTAAATAAATTGTGCACAACTCCTTCCAATTTTCCACCAGTTTTGTCTTTTCTCCCCTTAGATGGCATCTGTGACCCTGATGCTCAGCTAATTTCATAGTGTCAAAGGCCAGACGCAACCTCACTGGCTAATAAGCCCAGTGGACTGTCTTCAGCCTTATGTGTTGGGATGTGAATCCCAGAGACAGAGTGTGGATTCCACCCCATCCTGCTTGCTTTCTTTTCTTCCACTTTATTGCTCTCCCTGATTTCACACTTCCTTCTTTCCTGTCTTTCCTGCCTGTCTGTGTCTATCTTTCTGTCTGTCATGCACTGATGTATTTTATTTCGTTGACCTCCTTGCTGCCTCCCCCCTCTTTCTTCTCCCACTCCTCCTAGGTCAGTTCTTTTGCTCTTAGCCCAGGACGCCTCAGGCCTGTCTCTTTCTCAAGCCCATTTCTCTTGCTCTAGAAGGTAAAACACTGCTGACCCACAGGCCACACTGGTCTTGCACGTATGCTTGTCTTCATCGGCTACGTTTTACTTAACACTGGGGCATGATTTTTACACTGGGAGATTTGAACATTCTGGTTTCTATTGAAAACTTGAAAAATCTGGAAATATTTCTACCTGACACCCAGCTGAACAATATTCTTCTAGATGGACCACAGGTCGATGGCTCACACCAAAGGCTACGCCTGGAGGCTTCCCACCATTCAGACCGTTTTGCTGGGTCCCACAGAAGCTTTTCATTGACTGCCATTGTTTGCTAGGAGTGCAATCTTTTTTGCCATTAGCCAGACGAAAGAGGCTTATGTATTAACTACCAACATTAGGTCTGTCCAGTAAAATTTTCGTATTCAATTAGTGTAAAGAGAGTGTCTTTAACGACCCATTTTTTTGGTTTTACTCAGCAACAGAACATACTGCATCCTAGTTAAATTACTTTCATGTTAACGCGTATTAAGAATCACAAGTAACGGGGGTTTCCCTGGTGGCGCAGTGGTTAAGAATCCGCCTGCCAATGCAGGGGACACGGGTTCGAGCCCTGGTCCCGGAAGATCCCACATGCCGCGGAGCAGCTGGGCCCGTGAGCCACAACTACTGAGCCTGCGCGTCTGGAGCCTGTGCTTCGCAACAAGAGAGGCCACGATAGTGAGAGGCCCGCGCACCGCGATGAAGAGTGGCCCCCACCTGCCACAACTAGAGGAAGCCCTCGCACAGAAACAAAGACCCAACACAGTCATAAATAAATAAAATTTAAAAGAAATAAGCAAAACATTCTCTAAAAAAAAAAAAAAAAAAAAAAAGAATCACAAGTAACGTAAGATAACCTCAAAATTCTATAATTGAACGTAACTCTTGACTTGTAAGAAGGAGACTTATTTTTAGAGGAGTTTGAGGTTCACAACAAAATTGAGTGGGAAGTACAGGGATTTCACGCTCACACACATGCACAGTCTCCCCTCCTGTGACACGCCCTCATCAGAGTGGGAGATGGGAGAGCAGGTACAGCCTGTGATCCGACGCCGACACGTCACCGTCACCCAAAGCCTGCGCTCTACGTCAGGGTCCACTCTTGATGTTGTACATTCCACTGGGTTTTGTCAGATGTGTAATGGCACGTGTCCACCATCACGGTGTCATACAGAATAATTTCACTGCCCTAAAAATCTCCTGTGCTCTGTCTATTCATCCCTTTATCCCTCCTAACCCCCGGCAACCACTGATCCTTTTACTGTCTCCACAGTTTTGCCTTTTCCAGAATGGCACAAAGCTGTAATCACACAGAAAGTGCCCTTTGCAGACTGACTTCTTTCATCTAGTAATAGGCATGTAAGATCCCTCCACGTCTTTTCATGGCTTCACAGCTGATTTCTTTTTAACACTGAATAACATTCCATTGTCTTGATGTTTATTTATCCACTCACGCCCTGAAGGACACCTTGGTTGCTTCCAAGTTTTGACAATTATGAATAAAGTTTCTATAAATATCCGTGTGCAGGTTTTTGTGTGGACGTAAGCGTTCAGTTCATTTGGGAAAATACCCAGGAGCATAACTGAAGATTGTTTCACCTTATTTTTTTCAGTGCTCTCTTGGTGACTGCAGGAATGTCAAAGGCAACATAGTGGAGTAGGGGAGCCACGGGAATCTTCTTCATCGACACAGATAGTAAAAAAAAAAAAACCATGTCAGAGTCTCTCTCCCCTGACACCCAGTCCCTGTTTAATTCGGAACTGGAACACAAGATATTTTTCCAGTAAAGTGCAACCACATAAAAGTGAAAGCAATGGTGAACATTGAGAACACCCTGCTACCCAGATTTATGTTGTCCATGACATTTACCATTAATTTTTCAGAATTTTTTTCTTATTTGAATAATCTCCTGTCTAAAGACTCAAGGAACCCTTAACTTGGGACCAGTAAGAATCACCCAAATAAATCATACTCTCTACTTGGCCAATTATGTTTAACAGAATAAGTAGGCATTCTAAACAATATTTCCTGGCTCTGCATCAAAATTATACTACTTAGTATACAAATGGAGAAACTCTTTCTACCATTTGTGGTTTTCACAGCAGGAGTTTTACTTTTAGTGATGATATATAATGTCTTTTGAGCTTTGATCTCCTTCTGCAGTTTCAGATTTCATGCTGGTTTTATTTCAGAAAGATGAAGCAGAACTTTTCCGTGTTCAGTACTCGTTTAATTCTAGGAAAAGTCTAAATGGGTGGCATGTAAAAAGTCTACTCTCATGTGGATTTTTTCAAAAAATAATATTTAAAATCACAATAAACTTCAGAAAAGGATATCATCTCATTAAAGAGATGAGGTAATAGGTGTGAACCTTCCTCCACAGATGCCATTAAAAGGTGGATTAGATTTGTTCCCTGCCCCTACTGGGAGCTGTATAAAGTACTATCTTTATTTAGTTCCGAAGTTTCAAATGACAGCATTTATATGGTATCCGTTGATGTGAGAGCCTAAGGCCACTATCAGAAGGAAGGTGACACACAGAGAAACTCAATGATCAAGTCAATGGAAAGAGTGTTTCCTTATTTAATTTTTCCATTAAAGTTGCCTAAGTCCTGCTTTAATGCTAAAGAAATTTACATCCCAACAGTTTATGATGTGATTTAAAGTAAAACCCCTCTAAGAGGTACTGACACATTAAAGATATCCCTGGAAGATTAGTATTGGGAGGGACATTCAAGGCATTTGATTTAAATCCCTTGTTTTACTAGTGAGGAAGCTAAAACATGCAATGGTCACCTCATTAACCAGTGATGGCCCACTGGACCGGTGAGAAGCCCTGCTTAGGAGATCAGGAGACTGAAAGAGCCTTGAGACCCTCAGACACTCAGAACTCGTATTGGCATTGATGTAACTCAGAAGATACTTTTTTAATCCTTTTTTTTTTTTTTTTTTGGAATTTGCATCTACAAACACTGTGCTGAGACCCAAGAACCTGTGGCAGGTAGGAAACAGGAAGGGACTCTTCCTTAACTTAGAACAAAACCTTATTGTTTAGACTCTTAGAGGATGCTTAATATTTCATCTGCTAAACTGGTAACAGCATCTTTATAGGCTAAGATAAAATAAAAGCATATACACGTGTCTGAGCATCTACGATTTATTTATTGCTCAAAGCTAAATGGCCAATTGAAGAGGCTTAGAACAGCTGCCAACAGGAATCTAAGATAGTATTTTAAACAAATGTTCTAACACTTGTTTGGGTTAAGAAAGCCCAACAAATAAACATTTTCTAAGCATGTTTCTATGGCTTTAGTTAGTTTTGGCAAAATGTTTGTGTGTAAATGTAAAAATAGACAACATTTTTTAAATCAGAGGCCACAATAATATTGTATATTTCTATGGTACGTTGCACTAATTTTCACCGACAGAGGTCAAGAAATATCCATGTTGTAAGACTACACTCTATGAACGCCGTCTGGACCCTGCAAGCTGAGTTTTCTTTTCTGCTGAAGCCAAAGTAAGTAAAAGTCTCTTGTGCGTAAGAATATTGTTTCTAAGCTTAACATTTTTTTTTTTTTTTTTACCATTTTTCTGACATCTTTTCTGTGCATGTGAACTGAAAACTGAAGCCTTGTATTTTGGAACCAAACCAAATGTTTAAGTAAAAAGTGAAATGAATATCCCTTTATATCTCACTTCTTTCATCTCAAGCCCAAAGAGGCGAGAGTGGGAGGTGACAAGATGGTAAATTAAAAAGCCAGAAGCCCGGACATCTCCAGGGATTCACAACCTCCACATTTATCCCCAAGCCTCACAGCTGTGCATCCCTCAAATGAGACTGTGCACCCAGAGCGGCTGGAGATGAGGGATTGGCAGCCAGGGTTATCGACTCTTTACATAACATCCAATTATTTTTCTAATTTAACACACATCTCAAAAATTCTGAGACTTGACAACTACCTCTAATATTATGAACTAACAACTGACATTCAGGGTATTATTCTATGTTAGGAGTAGGTGGGCTCTGTCCCAATATGCTGACTTTCTTTCTAGACCTTTTGTTCTATAAAAGATGTTCCTGGGCATCAAATTCAACTTCTGCAAAAGGTACACAGAATTCTGTGGTTAAGCAAAGCACTGATATGTTTTGCACCTAGCAAATCTCACTATAGATTTTCATGCGCTGCTACCTTTTGCAAGGTGGTATATACTGTAGGTTGAAAACTTTACAGATATTATAGTTGTATACGATATTATATATACCAAGCTATGTACGTTGATAAAAAAAAGTTACCATAGGTTTTTAAATTTGATTTTGCTTTTCTCCCAACTCATATTTCTCAAGGTAAAATCTTTCTAAAAATTATTTTTCTTCTAAAGATGCTTTACAGAGTGTATCAAATTTAGCCTTTAAATGCAAGAAATGTAAGAACACTTTAATGAGAACTCCACTTCATTGTACAGTAGAAATTAACATAACATTGTAAAACAACTATATTAACATAACATTGTAAAACAACTATATTCCATTTAAAAAAAAACGTAAGAACACTTTGACTAATGGCAGCATAATCTAATCATGGGTATTAGAAGGAAATACACTATACTGAGGTTGTCTTCAGTATAATCCTATTTTTCTTAAAAAGAATCAGTTGGCACATGAGGACACATCTTTTAATATTTAATGTGGGACTTAAAGACAATATAGTGTAAAATCTGAATATACTGCCTTGATTTTAACTGACACCTAAAAGACGAAAATTCAGAGAAATATTTTGTCAAAAGGGACCGTAACACAAAAACTTGAATGCTCAATAAAGACCAAACCTATAGAGTAGGCCCCTAGGTCTCTGATTTATCATTAACATTTTTTTTTCGGCTGTACCGCGCGGCATGTGGGATCTTAGTTCCCTGACCATGGATCAAACCTGGGCCCCCTGCATTGGAAGCGTGGAGTCTTAACCACTGGACCGCCAGGGAAGTCCCCACTAACATTTTTTAAAGTAGAAATAATTCATGTTTCTTTTAAAAAAATTAGATCTAATCAAATTATTTTGCAGAAAATTAGAGTCTTCTGTTTGGATAGAAAAAAATTAAATATAAATTTTAAATGCCCTTTTATTAAAACTATTACGGACATGAAGTAATTGAAACTGGATGAAATCACGCTATAATTTGCATAAACATTCACGTAGAGAATATTAGATTCATTGTCCAGTTGAATAAAATGAGATTTAAAAAATGCTTTTAGAAACATTCCTTTATTTCTATATTGAACTTCCAAAACCCTGTATTCTACATGAAAACATTCTAAACAACCTCCTCTGTGCGGTAGGAAGAATAAGAAATGTATCCTTTTCTTGCATGTGTATTTTGTCCCCAGCTAGGTCAGAGACATTTGTAAGAAACTGTGTCTGCATTTTTTCTTTTTATTTACCCATAGCAGTCACTAAGGTCACTAAGTATGGTCTACAAGTTTTCAAAACACGCTCTTTGAAAGCTGCCTTTACGGTCCAGTGAAATACTCAGTTGAGCCGAGTCAAGAAGCGTGGACCAGCTCTGCTTCCTCTCAGCCCTGTCCCAGCTCCCAGCCCTTTCCCACCACCTCCAGGACTGAGTTTCCAAAGGCGGTAGGTTAGTCTTATTCCCGCCTTCAGGCCGTCACATATTTAACATCTAGATGTTTTCCTTGGCTTTGCAAACGTTGGTTCTCCCTTATCTTTCTAGTATTTCTGTTGAAGTTGGACCCTTCCAAGGAATGTTTTCTCTGTTTCCCTGTAAATGTGTGCCTTTGCCATTTTATGTACTCCAAGTTAGTAAAGATCAACGTTGACTTTGTTTTCTACCGTCACTGCAAATCAACCAACAATCTTTGAAAGGCTCTCGGATAATCCAAAGAAAAACAAATACAAAACTTGAAGCTTGAACAAATATAATGTTCATACTTTGGCTGGTTCCCTAAAACAATAGGAAAAACAAAAGAAACATCTATGAATTATTATTATCAATTATGAACTTATGTGGCCTTGGGCCTTCCTGCACTCTAGGGAATTCATGAGGCTGAAGCAGCTTCTTAAGGAATGAAGGTAAGCAGGAGAAGTTGAAAGGACCAGACCAAAAGTTTTGGACAGGTAAGATGAAATTCCTGTCCCCAGGGATACTTTTATATAAGTGGGAACTCTAGCTGGTTTCCATCTATTTTTGCAAATGCACCGCTTTTCTTTCATTTCCAGGCAGAGAGAGACAGAGATATATAGACAGACAGAGGAGAAACAGATACAGACTGGGAGACCTCAGATAGCAAACAGATGGAGAGAAATAGAGATGGGGATAAAGACACAGAGAAAAAACCCCAAATAATATCTGTTAGATATACAGAGAAAGAGTAACCTCTAAAATGAAAACTATGTTAAAAAGGGGTCTGTAATTCTCTGAACTTTTATTGAGTAGGAAGATGTGAAATATTTTGAGATTGCACCTGGAATTTACCATCTCTGTGGACAGGGAAAGTGACTTATGGGGACTCACGTGAGTTCCATAAATTATTTCTCCTGTGCAAATCTTTGAGAGACTTTTAAAATGAAGCTTAGTGTTAGAATGGTAAGGCCAAAGGAAGAAGAAAACACTTAAAGAGTTAATGAACAAACAAGTTTAGGAGAGATAGAAAACTCAGGTAAAAAATGACTCCCACCCAGAGCATTCCCAGGGGCAAGAGTGGAATTTTGAGTTAGAAACAGGAGTTGTTTTCTTCTGTCTAGCTTGCCAGGATTCATATAATTTGACTACCATTTTCCCTCTACATTTGACTACTATACACAATTTTGATAAATAAATGATTATTTAGATTTTTTTTAAAATTGAAGTATAGTTGATTTACAATGTCATGTTAGTTTTAGGGATACAGCACAGCCTGAAGACACAATGATTCCTTTAAAAAAGATCACAGGGTGGATAAATAAATATTCTTTTTCAGATTCAAAAAAAAAAAATTTATGAACTTATAAATATATATTGGATATTGCATATAGGCCATGCTAGGAGATTCAGAGTGCATTTATGTATTTATGCAACCACTCGACAAAGATTGCTTGAGTACAAAATACTAAGTAGTGGGAATACAGAAAAAACAGGCACGTGGAATTATTGTAATAAAACACGGTGTGCAGTGAAGGTTTTAATTCAGGAGGTCCGAGCCCTGCGCTTTCTAGAAAAAGGTCTGTTTCAGGAGGACTGGCCCTTGACAGGCTCCTGGGGCATAACTTCTAAGCCTTTGCAAGGTCCTGCTGGGTAACAGTTGTCCGGGTATCCCTGAGGACCCAGGGCCACCCTGTATCAGTGGTTTGACCTCCAGGAGGCTGGAGGCTGTGTAGCTAAGGTCAGTCACTTCTGTGCTACGTGCCTATGTGACTAGCCCAAAATAAAACCCTGACCCCAAGGCTGGGTAGCTTCCCTCTGTGGCACCATTTCATAGGTGCTGTGTCATCGTTGCTGAGGGAATAAAGCCTGACGCATCTGCACGACTTCACTGGAGAGGAGGCCAGGAAGCTAGCGCCTGGTCTCTCCTGGGCCTCCCCCATGCGCCTTTTCCCTTTGCTGATTTTAATCTGTATCCTTTCACTGTGAGAAACCATGACCACGACGACATCAGCTTCTCTGAGTCCTGCTATGAATCATCAGACCTGAAGTGATCTTGGGGACGCCTGGCATGAATATGCATAGGGTGGACAAATGCACAAAGGGGGAGAGAATTTTCCTTAGAGATTCAGGGATGACATCAGATAGAAGGAGACGCGTGATCTGAATCTTGAAGACGAAAGGAAGGGGACTCTCATTTCTGATTACTCACTCATCCCAGAAACGATGCTTCATGATCGTACATAAATTACTTCATTCAATCTTCATAGTGTCCCTTGCTGTAGGAATTATCAGGCTCACTTTACTAATGAGGAAAACACAGAGGAGGGGTGGATGTGAGATTCCAAGATAGGTCTGTTAGACTCCAAAGTTCATGTTTTTTCACGATCCTAGGGGCATGGAAGCACATCCTACAATACCTGTTGAGGAAGTTGTAAACCTCTGGAGGAGGGTACAGAACAGAGTGAGAGGTAAGGATGGTGCTGGACAAAAACAGTGCGTGTCAAATTTTGGACTTTGTAGGGGATACAGATACACTGAATAAGGTAAAAGAGAAACATTTTATTTTTGCATTCAAAAAGTTTATCAACTGAGAGGCATAAACCAGATGTGCAGATATCTCTGTGCTATGTAGCTGGAAGTAAGGTTCTATCACACATGACAAAGCAGTGGTATAGAGGATGCAAATGGAGACAAGGTGGTCATGGAGAGCAGACAGCTTTCACAGGGTAAGGGGCATTCAGAAGAGAAAGGAAGAAGCATGTATCGTTCACACAGGTGAGAGGGGAAAGAAAAGGAAAAGGAATTCCAAAAAAAGGAGGAAAAGTAGTTAATGAGCCCTTACACCAAACAAGAAATGGTGCTTGTGCTTGAGATAATGATCAGTAGGGCTCAGTTTCTTGCCCTTGGGATGCTCATAATCTAGTTGTGGGAAACTGATGTGTAAACAAATCCATTTCAATCATACATCATTGTAAGAAAAGAGCTATGAACAAAGAGCTATAAACTTTGGAAACAGGAAGTAGTAGTTAGGCTTAGACAAGAAAGCTAGTTTTCCTATGTTCCATTCCACCTGTCTGACACCAAAACCCATGTTCCTATCCAGACAGGTGGCTTAGACTCCCAACTGTACAACTTACTAAGCTATGGTACCTCGGACAGGTTACCAATGTCCTGCACAGGTCTATTTTGCCTATCTGCAAAATATTATTTTATTTACCAACTCACATAAAAAAACTGACATACTAAAGTGGCTGATACACAACAATTGCTAAGTGACAGCTGGCTATTACTATCATTACACATGAAAATGAATGAAATTTAAATGAGAACTATTTGGCAATGGAATAGATGATACTGTTAGTAGGGGGAAAGTCAAAGTCACATTGAAGTGACAAAACTAGGGGGCAGGAAGAATGGACACACTCACTGTGAGCTCTGAATTCTTAAGGACTTGGTTTGAATTTTTACATCTGGAGAAACCATGCCACGGTTTGAATAAGCAATATGAAATTTTAAATGAGTAAAATAATTCAAGAATTATCTGATCTTCTTTCTTTTCTAGTCATTATAAGGTGGCCTTTTGTCTTATTTTTCACAAAGGATTGAGCCTACAGTCACACTTCGTCCTTTTTATTAAAAAATGTACATTTTGGTATACTACCTTTACTTTTAACTTTTTATTTATAGCATAAGATCAGCAAGTCTGATTTATATATTTTTTTTAATTTATAGCTTCTATCATTAAAACTGTCTGGAACTTTGGTAAGGTCATAGAAGTTTTTAATTTAGATACCTTTTTAATATAAAGGGAAGTTTACATGTGATATTTTGGTTTATTAAATTTTTCTTGGCTTTCTTGGTTTGTTAAATATTTCTATGTTGTTAGAAAATATTATTAACCAAATAGTATAGTTATTTAGATGTCTTTCTGTTTACCTTTTTTGCTTAGCATCCTTTGTAAACCTCACGGTTTTCTCATTTTTCCTTTGACTCTTTCTGTTCCCACCCTCCAGTCCCGCAGTTCAGGCTCCTGTTACACATATCTTAGCACCTGCCTGATCCTCTGTGCTCTGTGGGAACCTCCAGCGCAGAAGATGGTGATGAACAAAGCAATCTGGAGGAGATCTGCCAGTTCTCTGCTTGCACTGGCACATCGACTGAGCTAACATGTTCCTGATGAAATGAGCTTCAGTGTATTTTCACCAGTCAGAACCTGGAATGGGATCCTACTCCACCCTAAAATAGTGCGTGGCTTTTGGCTCGATGGAGGATTGGGGAGCAAGTTCAGGAATGTAACGGACAAGATAATAAGGGCAAGAATGGGCGTGGTAGAAGGAGATGGAGACTCAAGACAGACAGATCTGGAAGGATGGCTGCCAAGAATCTCAGAACCAGGGTCTAGCGCAAATGGACCAAGGAACTTCTTGCTTCCAGGAACCTAACAGTTGCCTCCCCCTTGTGGCCCAGAGCATATGGACAGCTTATAAATATCCAGATTTTGAGTCTTCTGGTCCAATCAACTCCAGGCAGAAATGGGGGCTGAGAGATTTTATTTGATGGTTCAAAGGTATATTCCTTGAGATGAGATAGGGAAAATAAAACCGATTGGGTTCACCTGGAAAAGGGGCTCTGAGTTGGAGAAAACCTCTTTTTATCATGGTTTTTTGGAACTTCTTGTAAAGTTTCTTTTTTCTCTTCATGGTGTTTTTCTCATGGTGTTTTTCTCTTTTTGGGGGGCCGTTGAGCAATGTGCAGATAGGGTGAGGGTGTGGAATATGCTTCTTTCTTCTCTTAAATTGCTCTATCAACTTCGTTTATTCCAAGTTTCCCATATCCTTATGTTCATGTTGTATTGCACTTAACTGATGATGCTTCTTAGTAATGACTTACAGACTTGATTCTCTCTCCCACCAAAACTTCACATGAAATTTGTGACCACTTCATTAGGAATTCTGATTATTCATTTTGTCCATTATTTCAGCGTGCTCTTTGAACATATGTGTAAATCCTGTATGTATACTGTATGTTGTTGACCATTTGAATTTACAGGGCAGGTCATGTTGTTGCATGCTGACGTGGAAGGAGGTGAACCCTGGAGACATTTCTATTGCAAATAGAAATGATAAATATTGAGTTAAAATCTGTATAATTTTGGCACCTGACATAGATGTATACTTTCACTTCTGAAAGACTAAGGTTTGAAATATACCTCCAGTTCTTTCAAAGAGCTATTAATACTCTGTGCTCTCTCACTTCTGTGTAAGATATAATAAAATTTTCCACAAACCACCTGTGAAGGAACAGCAGTGCCTTCAGTCCTATTTATATATTTCATTCTTTAGTGTTGCTGTAAAATCAAGCTACTGAAATCCACATTAAAAATTCCACTACATTCTTCTCATTCTTATGGCATAACTTTTTATGATTAATGAACATAAAGTACCAATTAAGAAGTTTACATTATTAATATTGCATTTACCAGGAGAAACAGCTATACGAGAAGCAAATATGATCACTGAAAAGTCAAATACTTTAAACCATCAGTACAATTTTTATATGATTTAGCAATCAAAATTCTGGAACTATTAAAATCAGTAACTGTCAGGCTTAGAAAAGTCATATGACTGTTCCTTACCTCTGTCTTGTACCAAGGAAATGTACTTGATTAATGCAAATAAGAAACAAACTGCGGATGTTTTACAATTCAAAGATGAAAAGTGCTAAACACTCTGGTGAGCCGTAGTGATTTTTGTTTCAATTTAATCCAACCCTAACTTATTAAAATTTACTGATAATTACCTGAGGGGAGATGGAGGCCACTATGCCAACAAGTTTGACTCCATTCAACAAATATTTACTGGTTCCAAGAAGAAAAGCTGTCCATGTCTCTACCCTCCTAAACTTTAACATCTGGAGAAGAAAGAGCGATGTTTAACTCTAGAACAGGGCAGAATAAAACAAGGGCCGAGAATGTGCTGCTGTAAATATTCAGAACCATGACCCATGATCTGCCACACTGGTCAGAGTGGTTAATCTGCTTAGATTTTGTGCCTAAGCTTCCTCACTTTAACGCTAGCCACTATAAGAAAAATATGAGAATAAAATGAAATAACGTGTGAATAGGTGTTTATTTTCAGCAGTAGAGCTGACCAGATGTATTTTTATAACTCCAGATACAGAACACCTAGTACTTCTGGACAAAATAAACACATAAAAAACACCTTTTAACAAAGGATCATAAGAGATAACTATGAACAATCATATGCCAATAAAATGGACAACCTAGAAGAAATGGACAAACTCCTAGAAATGGACAATCTCCCAAGACTGAACCGGGACGAAGTAGAAAATATGAACAGACCAACTACTGTAATGAACTTGAATCAGGAATAAAACAACTCCCCCAAACAAATGTCTGAGACCAGATGGCTTCACAGGGGAATGCTACCAAACATTTAGAGAAAAGTTAACACCTATCCTTTTGAAATGTATAGAAATATCAAATCACTATGTTGCATAGCAGAAACTAACAGAGTGTTGTAGGTCAATTATACTTCAAAAACTAACAAACAAACATTTAAACAAACTCAAAGAAAAAGAGATCAGATTTGGGCTTACCAGAGGTGGTGGTAGAGGAGGGGGAATTGGGTGAAGGCTGTCAAGAGGTACCACACAATTCCAATTATAAGATCAATAAGTACTAGGGATGTGATGTACAACATGATAAATATAATGAAAGCTGTCCTGTGTTGCATATAAAATTTGTTAAGAGAGTAAATCCTAAGAGTTCTCATCACAAAAAATTTTCTCTAATTTTGTTTCTATATGAGATGATGGATGTTCATTAAGCTTATGATGATCATCATTTCATGATGTGTGTTATGTCGAATCATTATGCCGTACACCCGAAACTTATACAGTGCCTAATGTCAACTCTATCTGAATAAAACTGGAAGGAAAAAACACCTCTTAATAAGTAACTGAGCTTATGAAATAGTAAGGGAGGAATCAAATATGTAAACACATAACTATGATAAGTAAGTTTAAGAATGAAGATATGAACAAAGCATCTTAGAAACAGAGAAGAGGGAAAATACTAATAGTGAGAAGAAATAATGATCTTACAAGTATATTTGTATGGTATTGAATCAAAACGCACACATTAACATGTACAATTATTGAAATGAATTTATTTGATGATTCATTAATAAATACACAAAAGTGTACTTAGAATTAAAAGTATATAAAATATAGCATGTCTGCTGAATTTTAAGCTCGATTCCTCAACAGAATTTTACCGTAAAATATGAACCTTGATTTCTCCCAAAGTCTTTGAGGTCTTACTTTCACAGATATACCCATTTTTTAACATATGATTTTAAAATCTACTCTATATTTAAAAATCACAGTGATTAGAAAGTCTTATAAGTTCCTCCTTTTCAACAAAATAGTCTACTTCGGAGTACATTTATTGTTTTCCAACCTGAGCTACATAAAGTCTTTGAACATATGCTTTCAGTGAGAGATAAAAGATGATGTTGTTTATAGATGATGCTTCTTATAGATGATGCTTCTTATAGATGATGCTTTTTATAGGTGATGCTTCTTATAGGTGATGCTTCTTATAGATGATGCTTCTTATAGGTGATGCTTCTTATAGGTGATGCTTCTTATGGACAGTGTTTCTTATACATGATGCTTCAAGTCTTACTCTTTTAGCTTATAAAATAAGTCACATGATTTCTATAAGTCTAATCACAGTAGCAGAAAAAGTTGGAAGTTTCTACTATGTAGATGTAAAGGATATCTTTTTAATCAAGACCCATTCACGGCATATTTCTTAGAGGGTATAAATCAATACTTGTGGCTGTTTCGATTCTCACAATAATTATCAATAATAAAACAAATTATTTTAAAACAGCTAGAATCATTGAGTCTTAGCTGGAAGAATCTAATAGTCCCTAACTCGATTTGTTTTACATGTAGTTATTCCCAAGCTATTTATTTCTTATTTCTTTATTGATTTGACAGATATTGATAGCATAGAGAAGTTTCAAGCTTTCAATGCTTTAAATCAACTATTTTCACCTATTCATGTATGAAAGGAAAATGAAGCTCTATCATCTCTCAGGCAGAACGTAAGTCTCATTTCGTGCATTGCAGACAGTAGAGCAAAAGGCTGGTCTGGGCTGGAGATGGTCATAAATATTTGTTAAGAGTAACACGCTGTGAACCTCAGGGACGCTGGGATATTTTCTTGCATTGCTCAGCTATGATCCCTTACCAATAAAAACAGAGCTTGATGTGACTAAAAATTTTATTTCCAGGATGCTCTCCTTCAGAAATATTCATACACATGCACATGGATATATGTATGTTATTGTGCTCCTCGCCCAATTCACGTGTTGAAGCCCATTAACTCTCTGATATGATGGTATTTGGAGGTGGGGCCTTTGGGAGGTAATTAGGTTTAGATGAGGTCATGAGGGTGGGACCCTCATAGGAGACAAGTGATTTTATAAGAAGAGACCAGAGCGTGCTCATTCTCTCTTTTTCTCTCTCTGTCATTCTCTGTTTCTTTCTTTCTCTCTCTCTCTCACCATGTGAAGACAGAGCAAGAAGGTGTCTGTCTGCAAGCAAGGAAGTGGGCCCTCACCAGGAACTGAAGCTGCTGGCACCTTGATCTCCCAGTCTCCAGAACTGGAGAAATAAATATCTATTGGTCTATGGTATTTTGTTATAGCAGCCCGAGCTGACAAAGACAATACACACATATATTTACTGAAGCATTAATTATAAAACTGAGGAAGGTGGAAAAACCGAAATGCCCCTTAATGGTCAATAGCTAAATGGGTTGTTTTACAAACATACACGGAATCCGACGCAAACACGAACAATAGTAAGATGATTCTATATGAGTCATAGAGGGATGCCCATGAAATATCTTTGATGCAAAAACATTTAATATAATTATGTTATTTATAAGGCTTATATATACACAACCATGTTTATACACACAAAAGGGTAATATCAAATTATTAATAATAGTTATCCTGGATAACTTGAAGGGCAACTTTCATTTTATATTTTGTACGTTTCTGTATCAATCAAGGTATTGCAGAGTATATATTGCTTTTGCAATATATGACCAAGAAGGAAAATTAATTCACAGAGCTGAAAAACTGTTCTATGATGCAAGATGGACTATGACTTTTTTTTTTAATTAATTAATTTATTAATTTATTTATTTATGGCTGTGTTGGGTCTTCGTTTCTGTGCTAGGGCTTTCTCTAGACGAGGCAAGCGGGGGTCACTCTTCATCGCGGTGCGCGGGCCTCTGCGGCCTCTCTTGTTGCGGAGCACAGGCTCCAGATGTGCAGGCTCAGTAGTTGGGGCGCACAAGCTTAGCTGCTCCTCGGCATGTGGGATCCTCCCAGACCAGGGCTCGAACGCGTGTCCCCTGCATTGGCAGGCAGATTCTCAACCACTTCGCCACCAGGGAAGCCCAACTATGACGTTTTGATATTAAGCCACTGTTATCTAAACCCCACTGATAAAGCTATCCGTCCTACTTGGAGATGCTGAGAGATAAACCCATGGATCCCTAGGCACAGTATTTTTAGTTGCTACCATCCAGAAAACTAAAGGTTTTCATTAGAGAATGGAACTAAAGGTTCTCATTAGAGAATAAGGAGAGGCACCGGATTTTGAGAGAGGAGACTAGAAGGGCTGAAACATGAGAGGCCCACAAAACGATGCGTTGCAATCCTTTGAACCTTACATTCGAATCCAGCTCTCATTCATTGCATACATGTGAAAGACACTATGCTCCTTGGTTCCTTACATAGCGTTTTGTTTGCATACATAAGATGCTAATTACCATAAAGTGATAGAATGCCTCGTGTTCTTGACAAAGGGTTTACTGTAGATTCTTAGGATGATAAACATTCGGTCCTCAAATCAGTATTTTAAAGATGTCCTTGAGGAGCCAAGTAATAAACTTATGAAAATAAGTATAATTATAACCTAATTTTATTTTAGAAATTGCTAAAGAAATTCTCAGGGAAATTATTGTCTCTTTCAGCTCAATGAAATGGACACAGTTAAATCAAAAAGTAATAGAGCTTGAGGGAGAAATTATTGCCTCACAGAAGCTCTTTACTGAGAGTTGTTCAACCAACACTATGTAGGAACTCACAGAGAGAGCAACACATACCCAAAGCCTTCGCCCAGTGCAAAAATACACGTTTCTCTGTATTCTTTTTAATAGACAAAGGAGTAGAAATACTAGGAGAAATGAGAAAGAAAGCAGTCCAATACTCTATAAATCTCTGGCACAGGATGCTTTTGAGGATAGAATCATTGAGAAGAGGAGATTCCAGGTCTGTAGACAACAACATTCTTTTGGGAGATGAATTAGTACTCAGTCTACACACTAAATCTCTGAAATAAAGAAATATTTCAAAAATGAAAGCTTTCAGATTAATACAATTAGGTTTGCGAGTGGCATCCTTGAGTTACAAAGAAAGCTCTGTCCTTGCAGGCGGCAGACATCTTCATGTTGGATTTGACATTTTTAAAAAAAATTAATTAATTAATTTTTTGGCTGCGTTGGGTCTTTGTTGCTGTGCACGGGTTTTCTCTAGTTGTGGCGAGCGGGGGCTACTCTTCGTTGTGGTGCCCGGGCTTCTCATTGCTGTGGCTTCTCTTTGTTGCAGAGCATGGGCTCTAGGCACACAGGCTTCAGCAGCCATGGCTCGCGGGCTCTAGAGCGCAGGCTCAGTAGTTACAGCGCACGGGCTTAGTTGCTCCATGTCATGTGGGATCTTCCTAGACCAGGGCTCGAACCCGTGTCCCCTGCATTGGCAGGCGGATTCTTAACCACTGCACCACCAGGGAAGTCCTGGATTTGACATTTTAAGGACACAAATTACTTGTCTTGAGCCCTGAATTTTGAACTGTGAACCACTCATCGAAGAAAGTGATTGTAAAATAAGATATTTTGAACGGGCAGGCAATGTGGTATAAAGAGCTGTAATACACAGGTTTAGAATTTTTCATCAACTATCTATCTGACCATATCCTTAACCATTTGAGTGTATGTTTTCTCATGCATGAAATGTATGAGAAAACTAAAAGTTAGATTAAATTAAATTTGGCTACAAAAATATATAATCCTGCTTTTAAAAAAGCAGTGATGATATTGAATTAATCCAATTATTTTGAATAGATTATAAGCAAATTGATGATCATTCTAAGAGTAAGAACTCTAAAGTATTTCTTTGATATTTGGACAGTATCAAACCATCCAAAATTTTAATCTTTCATATAGCAGTGAATGAAGTATAGATAACTTTTTGTCATTTTATTAATTTTGTTTATAAGTACACATCAATTTAAGCACTTAGAGTTGGGATGTTTGCATTCTATCTCATTGGGCTATGATCATAGATTTATGTTGGAATCCCTAAATGAACTCACCTGGTAGAAATTCTCTGGCAGCAGAGACAACCACAGAGACCTTCTGCTGGGTCAATTAATACAAGTGTTCCCGTAATGAGCCAAGAGGTATTTAGGAATTCAGGGATCAATTAATTTGTAAGTCAACAAACAATTTAGGAGAATAGCTAGAGCGTTTAAGTGGACAGCTATTCTTTTAAAAATATAAATCATATTAATGTAAACTTAAAAGCATTTTCATGTGATGTTTAAAGCTCTTACTAACGGCATTTGCAGTCAGGGAAACTGAGTCAAGAAACAAATCCAATGAAATAAATGAAAATCATCTTTGGGTCCTATTTCAATTTCTAAAAAAAGAATGCACAGTTGAATGTTCAAGTAACTGCTGAGAACTGAGACCAGAGGTATTCCATAGTTTAATTACCAGGACCAAGGTTCAGACCTCCTATATCAACACGACTTTATCATTCATTCCAGCAAATTCTTGCTCAAGGGAGATAAGGCTGTAAGCCAGTAAATAACTTCATTGTTTGCTTCAGGAACTTCCTCCAAACCAACAGACTGCTCAAACAGCCCCCTTCTCTAATGAAACAACTGTTTATTTATAAATACTTGCTTCAAGACACTGGCCTTTCTGGGTCCACCAATCCTTAATTATAGTATCATGAACTTGGTCCATTCTCAATCAGATCCCTGCACTGAAAGACTTAACATCTTTTGGGTCCAGACCTCAAAGCCCAGAAATATCCATCCACGAGTCCCCCTTCTTAGGCCACTGAAGGACTTTGCCATGTACTCTCCCATGGGGAGGTAATGAACTGAGCTCTGTTTGGTCAACAGGCTGGTCTGGTGGTTGGCCAAGATGGCCTTAATGTTCCCTTCATGTAACAAAACTTCAGACAGGCTTCTTTTGGATTCTAGGCCCCTGACCTCCCTTTTCTTGGAGCATTCACTTTAAAAGACTTGTAATTGAAACCCTTTCTCTGCTCCTTTGAGATGTAAACCTTTGCCAAAGCCTCTGGCGACCTCTACAACCCAGGACTGTCTTCCTCACGGACCTGGAAGCCGTCCCTCCCACGTGTGATCGTCAGGTGAGACAGCACCCACATATCCCAGCCTCCATGGGAGGGGAGGGTGCTGACTCCAGCAGGGGCCTACCCACAAGCTCTAACAGTCCCTGCTGTCATGGAAAGTTTGCTTTTCCTCTGAGGAAGGAGAATCAGCAGACTTAGCCTAAAATCCCATCCCTGTCCCCTAGCTCATAAAAACCCTTTATCCTTTTGTTTCAGCGGAGGGGAGCTCATGCTGCATTCTGGCCTCTCTCCCCTATTACAGTAGCCTTGAATAAAGTCACCCTCCTGGTCTGTTTAACATCATCAGGTGCAATTTTTGCTTTGGCATAGTCTTTCAGGTATTTGGTGTTCAGCATTCATTTTCTCACATGAAAAATGTACATTTTTAACGCACAACTCAAACATGATAGTTGAAATGAATGTGAAGATCCCCAAATGTGATTTTCATTTCTATTTGGACCTTATTTTTATTTCCTCAGAGAATTCAACAAAATCTAATTAATTATTCAATTTAACTAATGAATATTTGGAAACACTCAAAACACAAACGCTTCAAAGTATTTACAAATGCAATATAATGTATCAAGCAAGGTGAAGGAGACCTATGTGAGACTATAGGTAATCATATTTTCCACTAGTTATTAAATATTTGATGAGTGGCAGACATTGTTCTTTGTGTTTATTTAATATTCACAAAATACTATGAGGTTGGTTAAATTATTATTTCCATAATGCAGATTTTAAAAAGAGAGAGAGATAACAGAGTGGTCATGGAACTTGCCCAAGTAATAGAGAAAAGCCCAAAAAAGAAAGTCTGGTTTTGAGTCTGTGTTTAAACCACTATGCTATACTTACTTTCTTCCATATGGTTAAATGTTTACATTGATTTTTATTATTTTTTATTACATTTGCTTTTTGCGTAACTGGAGAAATTAAAGAAACTCATCCTTTTTTTAGTTTTCAGTAAAACCTTAGATTTGTGCCAATTCATCACAAAATACTCACCGTTATATAAATATATTTTACAGTTGTATTAAGTATTAAGAATACATATTTGAGAAACATACAAGATTTTTAGAAACAAATATACTCATTCCGGATTCTGAAATAAAATAATTTCTGACTTCTCATGAAAGCTATAGTTCCAGAGTTTCTCTAGAGTTTCATCATATGGAGTGAACCAGGAGTATTAAAAATTCTTCGCTTCAAAGTCACTTTTTTATTCAAATGAGTTCTGAGTGTCAAAGGAATCACTGATGCTGGCAGTTCCAGCCTTCTGTAGAAGATGCCCTTCAAGCTGGTCCACTGAACCAGGTGTGGACCAGCCACCCCACTTCCTAGACTATTTCCTCCCTCCTTGCCAAGGCTCTCTAGTAAGCATCTCAGATATCTGATTATATGAACTGACAATGCCAAAATCCTCAAGATACCTATTATATAATCATGATCTGCCTTTTGGGAATTTCAAAACTCCTGGTAGTGTAACTATTAGCCTCTTATGAAACTGTTGCTTCATATTATCTCTGTCTTGTATTAGTTTTATGCTCAAGTTAAAGAGATACCAATATTATAAGCATTTCCTATATTGTGAAATATTTTTTTTATTTTAGCATATCTGTCAAAGGAGACCCATTCTATCTAGTTATGCCCTCCTCCACCCTGGCTTTTTTTATAGATAATTTGTCACTGGCATATATTATATGTGTATCCACTTTTATAACTGAGACATTGCTCTTTGGTAATTAGAATTGTTAAATAGTTAATTTCTAAACAATTAAAGTGCTAGACGGGGTTTTAAATGAGATCTGCTCCAGAAAAAAAGAAAAAGAAAAAGAAAACTTGGAAAGAGTAGTAGCTAATGCTTTTCTAATTATGTACATCACTAATTAACATCCTGACTTTCAAGGAGGATAATATTATATTATGTTATATTATATTACATTACATTACATTATATTATACTCCTGCAGTTAAGCCTATTGTGAAGTAATATTTTAGACGAGAAATGTAAGTCATGTACTGATATTTGAAACTTACTGGTAACTTCTTGTTAAGTCAAAGTGTATTATTTTTAAGAATTCAGGAGGAAATTAATATTGTGGAAAGAATGAATTATTTTTCGAAAGTCATGCACAATTATTTCCATTCAATTTTTCTCTCTCTCTCCCCATTTCTCTCTCTAAGTTTTACCTTCATGAAAAGTGTTTGAAACAGCAAGTAGAAGTTGAAACTTGGGAAGATGAACCATTTAAAGAATTTCTGTCATTATATAGTGTAGAGGAAAAAAAAAATGTATATATATATATATTTCAGAGTCCAATGTTCATAAAAAATTAAGGCTACTCATCAGTGGAGGGGAATTACTTTACTCAAAACATGGAGACAAAATGTCAAAGCCAAGTCGAGTTATTGAAAGCTAACTTCTTTTAGCAGTAGGCATTCCTGCTGGCATTGTCCCTCACCTTGGAGGACAGTGGAGCTCAATGAGGAGTAGATGGCCCTGTGGCTGGTGGTTGGCAGAGCCGGAATGAAACCAAGGCCGCTGACTGCAGAGACCCTCTTTTAATAACAACACTAATCTTTCCTCTCTGGAGGTTAAGTTTACTCATTAGCTAAATCACTCATTAGCTAAATCACTCATTTGCTAAGTCATTCATTTGCTAAATCATCCTGGCACATCTGCCTGCCAGTATTTTGACTCAAATTTGTTCTTCAGTAAAATTCCAAATTGCTACACGTCATGAATCTTTGGGGTCTCTACAGAACAGTCAAATCTGTTTATACAAAAGGCCTATTGTACTTTTTATTCTGGTCTAAAATGAAGTATTTTAGAACCTGAATAGAGATTATATGAGATAAGGTAAACTTTAGAGCTCTAAGTATTCACTAACAATAGGATTGCCTTTAAATCTTTAATTTTAAACAAAATATATTGAGGAAGGCATTCTCATAGCCTTTGATTTATTATACCTACTATTTCTACTATCTTCTTTAAAAAAAAATGAGGGGAAAGAGCTTTGATCATTTGATACTGAAGTAACCCCTGGATGTTACTGAAGGTCAAAATCTGAAGACTAGTCCTTTCAACCATCCAAAGAGGTTCTGAGGTAACATCTGGTTCTTTAAAAATGAAGATCTTCTCTTTTATTAATTACATTTAAACCGATTCAACAAACATATAGCAATTGGATTTATTGCTAAAAGTTTGATTAGTGCAATTAGAAAGCAATTGCATTATGTCATTGATATCAAGAGAAAGCCATTGGAAAAGTGTTCATTTCATACATAGCTGAATGGATTTCCTACCATGAAACTTCTATGACTGAAAATTTCCCATACCTAAAATTCCTAATAAATGAAATACTATCTTGAAACGGTTTGCTGCAAATAAATCTTTGTCACAATGGTCTATCTGAAATGATTTAATAGTCTAAAAGTCTTTTCTGCTGTCCTTTCCAACTTTAAAGCGAAAAAGAAAACCTAGTGATATCTTCTTTGCTATTAAAAATAGGTTATTATCATATAAAAGCAATCATACAGAAATAACCATTATTTATGATACTTCTCTCCAAAGCATGTAAACAGATACACTGAATTTGACTTTTTAGGTGATTTTGTAATTCAAATGATCTATTAAACACCTACTAGGTGAAAGTTTCTACTGGAGAATAAAGGATGAAAAAGACACACTGCCCTCAGTCTAAGCACCTCCAGTGAAGCAATAAGAGTGAAAATCCGAGGGAAGGAACGTGTGAAGTGCTCTGAGGGCTGACAGGAAGGACTGAGTGGGTCTCAGTAACAGCACAAGCAGCATTTCTTGGCAAAGGAGATGACAGCTGATGTGGGCCTCGGAGGACCAGGAGTTTTGAGAGGAGTCCTCTGCTCCAGGACAGTGTGATTTTCACAAGGTTCTACCTGATCAAGTCATAGAAATACCAAGAGATTTGCTGAAAGTAGAGGCTGTGGACTTAGGCCATGTGTTCAGTTATCCTTATTTCTGCCATCTGCATGAAACTGATGATCTCAGCACGGCAGTTAATTTTATGTGCCTGCTTGGTCAAGCTATAGTGCCTAGATATCTGGCCAAATGCCAGTCTATATGTTACTGTGAAGGTGTTTGTTACGTGACATCAGCCTCTGACACAGTAGACTTTGGACACAGCAGGTGATGCTCCATGAGGCGGGTGGGTCTCCTCCAATCAGCTGAAGATCTTAAGAGAAAAAGACTGAGGTTCCCTAAAGAAGAGGGACTGCCTTTGGATTCAAGATTGCAACATCAACTCTTCCCTGGCCCCTTGCCTGCCAGCCTGCCCAGCAGACTTTGGACTTGCCAGCCTTCACAACTGTGTGAGCCAATGCCTTAAAATACATCGCTCTCTCCCTCTCTCTCTCCCACACACACACACACACACACACACACACACATCCTAATGGTTCTCTTTCTCCAGAGAATCCTAAATTTCACAGGGACCCTGAAGAGGATGTCGCTTTTCAACAAAAGAAGCTTTATAATATCCTTCTATTTTTAGAGTGCAGCAGACAATTCAAATACAGGACAGAGAACATCCAAGTAAGAAAAAGAGGATGGAGAAAGAGAGAGAGAGAAAACGCGTCATTTCATTTTAAATGGGCAGCCGCCTTTTACAGAATAGATGAGAAATAAATAAGCCTTTTAAGCAGAATAATTAATTTTAGAAAGTATATATTAAATGAATTTTCAGCAAGAGCTTAGGAAGTGGCCTGGGAAAATAGAGATGCATTTTGGCCCAGATCAACATGGGAAATGGAGAGTGGTCCTACTTGGAAGAAAGATCTGGGGATTTAGGGAGGCAAGAAGAAAAAGAATATGGGCAAAACCAGTCCCAGGGCAGTTTCCTACTCATGGTGGCCAAGTTCATCATGAACAGTAATTTAAAATGTAAATCACGATCTTCTTCTCCTTCCCAATTAACATTTTGTCATCCTCCTGGCCTCAGCTCCTTGTAATCTCCCAGAGAGGTCCTCCCCTATTCCATGCTGAGGGTAACCCCTACTGAATGGTTCTGGAGTGTCGGGCTTTACACTTATTGGTCGGATTATGGAATTAGTGCCAACCTGCCAAACAGTGCATGGGCTCCCGTATACAAATGTACGGCACTGACTGTGTCTGTCCCCATTCACCAGGCATCATGCCTGCGCATTGCAAGTTAATGCAATATCTCTCAGTTAATGAAAGGGTGAATGAACATTGTATAATCAGGAGGATGACTGCTTTAAGCTAACTTAGGTAAAATGCATATAAGTCTCTAATTTCTTTGATTCTAAGACGTTACCCATTGCCTCTTAACATTTCTGAAGTCTACTTGTTTAATAAAGTCCGTAGCTTGTTATATTCTGTCTGGGATTTTTTTCTTAGTCCTATAATTGATGGTATACTTGATTTGATGAAATGCAATGTATCCTTGGCTTTAATCTAATCAGATTTCCACCTGTAACAGAGAAATCTGATTTATTAAAACAACTAAAACAAATATAAAGGGTATTTCTTCCCCTTTAAGCTACAGATACAAATATAGGCCTTTAAAGGAGGGAGCCACGAGATAAAATAAACTTCGGATTATTTTAGGACTAGAATAATTTTTTAAACTATGCTATTTTTTGTTTGAAGAGCTTAGAACCAATGATTATTATTACATTAGATGAGAATAAGATTTACATAGGAAGGAATTGTAGCTTCACCGTGGAACCTAATTTTTAAACTCTTGCACTTGCGACATTACAACACTGTAGCATCGAAAAGGACAGCACTTTTATAAATATAAATATGTTACATAAGCATAATAGGTAAAAAAAATCTTTAGAGTTAAAAAAGTTTTTAAAATATATATATAATAAGTCAAAAAATTCTAAGAAATGGGTACTACTGGTATTACTATTATTATTATTATTATTAATATTCCCTCTTTTCACAATTTTGGAGGTTAAATGCATTACCCATACTCCCACCAAAAGTAAACGGAAAAAAACCGACATTAAATGCAAACTTCCTAACTCTAAAATTTCATTCTTTTTCCCTCAAGCCACTATAGCACAATGTAGAAGGCCAAAAAGGAATGAGAAATTCATCATTCATTATAGCTCTCTGACAGTGGACAGGTAATTGAAATAAAGAAATATGTCTCTAATATCCCTATATATTACAGTACTTCTAGAAAAAAATGAACTATCTATTTCTTCATGCATATTCTACATTCAATATCAAATTGAACTAGTTTAGTGTCCATTTGTGACTCTCTTGCTTTATAAACACTTTCCAGAAAATTACTTTAGGGAATGGTCAGATTTTCAATCACAAGAACACATTAGATATCCGAAACTTAAATTATTCTTCAGTGTTTTGAAATCCCCGTAAGACCTTGGCAAGGAGAGCAGGTTTGACAGGCAAGGAGCCTGTGCTCTGGGTGAGAGGGACTCTCTTCTTTCTCCTTCTTTTTTCTTCTACCTCATTGGAGTTAAAAGGAGAACAAGAAAGGCTCTAACAGGGTTTCTTAGTCCCACCTTGGATTCCCGTATGCCAGCCGATAAACGTTTGTTGAATGAATGCTCCTGTGCATAAATGTTTCCAGACCATTGGCAGCTCTCATTAACATCCTGCATGGCATACATTGCACTTAGCAGGAGGCAGGAAAAGATGAGGACAGAAGAAATGCCTACGACATTCTGACGTTTGTACTACCGTTTGTAAACGGTAGATAACGGATGCCACGAAGCCCTGAGAACAGCTGTCTTCTCTTCTGAGCATTAGAAGGCAATAGTTACTTTTCAAATCAGAACTCTCCAGGCATGTAAGCAGAGGAAGTCTGTAGAAAAACTGGAGTTCACAGCCATAATAATCCGTTTTTAGTTTGAAAGCCTCTCAGAGGCATCATGGTTGTGGAGTATTTGTCTGTAGCATATTTCCACTGAACAAAGTACCTGGCCAGTGGTACATGATGGGATATCAAATTCTGCTTCTGCTGATACCCTCACAGGACCTGCTAGCCTCATAAACGTTAGTTAGCTCACATAGGGCTTGGAAAAGACTATTTTTCAGCAAATCTCCTAAATGTGCATCTATGATAGAAGTGGTATAAAGGAGGGTTTCACGGGTAATTGCTACCCTCCCGATCATGAAGCCTCTGCCAGTTACATTGTGTGTGTCTGTGCTCCTTCTGGAGATGAAGGCACTGCGTTTCATTGCTGCCTCTCTCAGTGATTGCCAATTAGTAAAAATTAATGAGACACTTGACCGGCACTTCTGCTAGAGCTGCAGGAAACTCTGTATTGGGATCCCGTCAGTTCCTTTCACGTTTCCCAGCATCTAAGGCCCTAGATGTCTGCAGTGACATCAGTCCCTCTCTTTGCCACCAGGCAAAGCAGTTCATTGCAGGACAAACATATGAATGGGTCTCATCATATTTTAAACAAAAACTCTACCTTCCTCCACCTTAATTGTAGGGCACTTCCCACACCTCATTCACTGTCAGATATTCAGCAATGAAGTTGTAAATACTTTAGGGATGAAACTGCTTATGAGCAGGCAGGGGTTGGGCCTCAGTCACTTCTACGTTCCTAGTATCCAGTAGAGACAGGAGTCTGCAGAGAATTTTCAGTTACTGTACACCTAAAATTGAACTGAAGTCCAAAACCTTTTACATATATTCAGGGTCTTTGGCTGTGAAGCCTCTTCTCAGTTCTCAGAGCTCTGCACGTTTGAATGATCTGCCCCCTCATCACCTCCTTAGAGTTAACTCCAAGATAACTACATCCTTGAGGAAGCATGCACAAATCCCTAGACCATGACAGCTTTCCCTATTATACGCCTTCATAGAACTTAAAACAGTAATAATTTTCCATAAATCTGTGAAATTGCTTGTCTGTCCTACGTATAACTCCTCCTCTACCCCCATCCCCCCTACCAAATCCTGTGACAGATCCCATGCTTTTACTTCCTAGTTTATCTCTAGAATCTAGCTCAGTGTCAGGCATAAAGTCGAGTGCCCAAAATATTAATTAACTGTAAGAAGGCTCAGTTCCCTCTTGGCTAAAATTGCACACATATGCAGGATGACCTCTGCCACCATGGACTGTAAGGGAGCTAGACTGATTGGACAAATGGGCCTTTTCTTTAGGCCTTGATGTGACATGTAGCAGTTAGGTAGACCCATCTAATAATTAGAAACTGATAAAGGGAAAAAATGTTTAGTTTTTTAGTTGTTAAACCACAGAGTAAAGGTAATCAAAGTAGAGAGGAATTATTAGGGGAAAGATTACAGGAAGAGCTATCAGTAAGAGAACAGGGGTGCAAGGATCTCGGAAGACAGAGCTTTTAGATTAAGCCACGATCAGAATCTTCCAGTTCCCTGGATCCCTGTGTCTCTGAGCGAAGAGCAGGCTGGGCTCCTGAGAGAGATAAGCCGGCTGCTTCCTGTGCTTGGGATGTTTCCAGCCTGGCGTGGCTACACCTCGCCCCTCTCACTAGTGACCCGGGAAGAACGACCCCACGGTTGGCAGGGGAAGCCCAGGCACAGAAGGTACACACAAGGGAGTTTCTTTTCGACGTCCTCGTGTCCTGTTTCCAATCTGAATTTTCCTGATGGGGAAACAAGACAACGAATGCAGTATTTTCTTCCTCCCCTTCATTTCCTGCCCATCATAAAATATTTCAACTCAGTGTCTTTGCATACCCAAAGGGGTCATTTTTTTTCATCCCGTGTTCATAGAAGTAATTAAACTTTTAGAGAAATATTACCATTGTTTTCTCAATATATTCTGTGTGAAGAATCAACTTGACCCTAAAGGCCTAAAAGAGTATCTATCTATAAGGTTACTAAATCCTCATTTCGAAAAAGTCTGTACCAACTTATAAGAGAGACCTGGTTCTATTAAAGTAGAAAATAGTGTAGAGGCATAACATAAATTCCTCAAGCGCAGTAACCTCGTCTGTACGCTTCCGAGATTATTCTCAGCATCACTCCCCTGTGGGCGAAGAGTATCATCCGCTATCTGCTCTCACACACGCAGCCCAGCGGATTTTTGACAACTCAAAAAGTGACTATTTTTAAACGCATAGACTTTCCTTTCCAGATGGACAAGACTAATAATGGAAAATTATTTGGGGTAACTAGGAGTGGACCACCCATTGGTAATTTTCACGCACAATCACATACATTTAGGACTTGGGAAGCAAGTTTCCAGGTATCTGTGTTTGTCTTGTTCTTGAACAGTTAATATGTTGTTGGTAAAGTACTTACAAATAAACAGGAGGCCTTTGTGGAAAAAATGGGGGAATTATGACCAACATGATGACAACTTTGCATCCATAAGGAACAACTTCATTTGTTCATCACCCATGGATGGATGTGCAATGGGTCCACGGTGTTGAAAATCTACATCTATTGATGATAAGCTCTGTGTAACATTTTATCATTCCCCCACAAGCCGTCACATTTAACAAGGTGACCATTATCTACAGAAGCATCACCCCCTTGGGGTTTTCTATTCAAGTTTATTATGTAGAAACACATTGCAGCATAACAACATGGTACATGACAATATAATGTACTTGAGAGACTAATAAGAATGTTCAACCAATTAAACTCTGTGAAGAAACCTTTCTGTGCTGATTAGACACTGAAGCTTCCAGGAACAAGGACACCTGGGTCCTTATCCCAAGTTACTGTTTTACCTCAGCAAAATGAAGCCATGGATCTTCCATACTCATCTCAAGAAGGCAATACACCCTTCTACCTCAAAGTCCTATATAATGAATACCTTGAGTCTAAAAAGCCAGTGGATTAGAGTCAGAGATGTTTGTCTTAAGAAAAAGTAAAAATGAAATTGTGGCGGAGAAAACGTCCTGAGTCGATTCACAGCACGGTGAACCCCTCGTCAGGATGGAAGTAACCTAAAGGACATTTTGTAGTGTGGAGGTAGCAAACTAGGAGTTGTGATGCAGAACATTTAGAAAGGCTTGAAGAGTTTCTCTGTTTCCCCCTCGAGGGTCAATGACAATACAAATGACTTCGTCAGTGATAAGGAGTGACAGACAGTGTGAGAAATCCCTCTCGGTGACTGACTCTAGGTGTGAGAATGAGAGCTAAAAAATGAATACCCGAAGAGAAGGCACAGTTCGCAGAGGAGTAGAGGACGCTGCATGTAGGGCAGAACGTACAGTTTGGAGGGTCCCGGGTGCCCTACTGAGAAAGCAGGATGCAGTCCACCACCCAGGGCTAAGCCCACTAGGAGGGGTTCTGGATGAAGCTCCCAACAGGTGCCATGTGAGTTAGGGTGGTCCTATGCTCCACTCCCGCAAAGATTAAGTTAAAGGGGTACCAAGAGAAGGCGGAAATAATAACTGGATTCGAAATTCAGCAAAATAGCCATACCAGAAACTACTGCGAATACATATTGTCTGTCCCTAGCGTACCTCATATTCAACAGTCCCACTTAGCCCCACTGCCAGGACACACAGACTCTCTCTCTTCAGAACAGTCCATAAGTTTTTGGTAATTTAACTCATTCTTACAAAGATTACTGTAGGAAGGAAAAAAAAGAAAAAAACCTGAAGACAGCAGGTAAGATGAGCCAAAGTGAAGGAATGATGGGATCAATTATTTTAAATGATAATAATAATTATCGTAATATTCACTGCCATCATGATCATACTGATAAATGACATCTGGGCACATATGCCCTTTACGGCACTCAGGTAGGCTGCAAATGTATTTTTGCCTCATTTTTACTGGCCCGTCTTAAACTTATCCTGATGTAGAGGATTGACAGCACCAGAAAGAGTACCTAAAAATTCAATTATCTCCTCTCAGCCCCACAGGTTTTCTTGTGCTGTCCTCTGCACCACTGCGTCCTTGAACTTCTCATTTTATAAACCCTCACTTCATGGGTCACCTCCTCAAAGAAGCCTTCACTGCCTTCCCCAATGTCTTGTTGTAATATCGCACCCAGAACTCTAGGACTGCAATTCCACAGTACTTCTATAGTTGGCTGTTTATTTCTCTTTCTCCTCTTTTCTATCAGTTCTTTGCTGTCTGCAGTAGGATGTTTTCTTAGATACCAAAAATATAAAGTATGTTGAAAAAGATTAACTTATAAGATTCTGCTAATGGATGTACTTCACTAATAGGCAACAATAGACATTTCTGTAGCTATTTAGATTCAAAACCGGTTCCATCAAAACTCCAGAAGAGAAAAGAAGTACACAATTTCATTTTCTTTGAGGGTAAAACATCTGCAACCAAAAAGAGACAGCTGTTGAAATGACTTCACAGTGATATTAATATGTAGAATAATTATGAAAAATGAAGCAATTTGTTATTAAGAACAAGTATGGCTGAATCAGAATTTATCACTGGAATTTTATGTAACAGGATCATTCACCATTTTATAATCTTCAGAATTGTTCAAAGTGCTTTCATAACCGTTATTTTATTTATGGTTTTATCCTCTCGAGATAGCCCTGATATGCAGAAAAAGACATTATCATTTCTACTTTATGTATGAGGAAAATAAAGTAAAAATGAAAAATGCCGGATGGGCTGGACAAGTCATTATCTGGGAAAATTTGCACCCAGAAAATAACTCTGGAAAGAAATGGTACAAAGTAAAATTTATTTTGAGCCTTTTACTTACCATGTGGAGCCTTAGAAACAGGTAAGTCAGGATCTCTTAGGTATCTGATTAGGAGTATGAATGGGTGAAGTGCCACCACCTTGTTTTGACAGAAGGAACCAGTACATTTATTTCATCAGCACAAATATTGACTGCAGCAAAATGCACAGTTAGGGACATTTAGAAGTAAAGAAATGTAAGTGTTCTGAAGGGTTGGGGTTCAACAGGCAGGTGGACGGAAGTCTTATAATGCCATTATTCACCTTGGCACCTCCAAACAGAAATGGCTTGATGTAAATAGGAGTCCGTTGACTTTCTTGATAAAGGGGAAAAGACCCAGAATGGAAGGAAACACCCTAAATTCCAGCTACCACAGAGGCCTTACTCTGCCTCGCCACCAGCCTCTGTTTGAACCATGCCCACCTTCTCAATCGCCATTGCCACACACTGAAACAGCATACTGCTTCTCACCTCAGGGCCTTTGCACACACTGTTCTTCTTGCATAAACGGAATCCTTAGGCCTAAGCAACTCCTCATCTTTCTTTAGATAACTGCTCAGTGGCCTTCTTCCCCAGTAAGCCTTCTTTGATCCCTCTGACCAGGTCAACTGCCCTTTATCATACCCTCAAAACCATACCCTTCTCCCTGGAAACACTTATTACAGTTGGATTTTGAAATGTTTTGCGTGTAGTTCTTTGAATAATATTTGCTTTCCTATAGTTGACTGTAACCTTTATGAGGACAGGAACCAAATCTTAATTTTGGACTTTGCGCTAGTTATCTCGACTAGTACAAGAACTGGAATTTGCTCTAATCTTCTGGCTGAGTAGATCTTGAGCAACTTCATCCCAATTCCTAAGGCCAGGTGCCCCTCTGCTGGAGATCCCACAGTCCTTTCTTTTATGCTAAATTTTCCTTTTAAAAAAATAAACAAAACCAGGAGGCATTAAGGTCTCTTAGAAGGGAAGGAACCATAGGCAGTATTTTGAGATGGGGAGGTTTGTCTATAATACCGCCAGCTTCCCTTTCTAGAGTTAGAGATGATATGCTCAGTCCATCCCATAAACCAGTCCACTCCTGCAATCTCAAGCTTCACTCTCTGGTAAACTCATTCATAATAAGGGTAAACAATTCATAATCTTCATATTTCGCATCTTTTGTAATATTTGCACTTTAACAGAGAGCAAAGACTTAAAAGAAAAAGAAGTTTATTTGTGAGATTTCGAACTGTTAGTGTACCTTCTCACCCCGAAGCAATCAAGATGCACAAATTGTTAGGCTGACCAAGGCAAGCATCATGGTCCGCCCAGGGAGTTCCATATCCCAGGAAATGTCTCCCGGGACGCAAAGCTCAAGAAGTTGCCTTTGGCAATGAGTGCTGAAACCTGGGGGAAAGTACAAAACTCCAAAGTCAGCCCACAAGATAGGGGTTGAAAGCAGCACTGTTCTCAGTTTCAGGTGGGTATGGCAGAGATGATTAACCTAACACATCCCTGTTGCTGTCTTTCCCCCACCACTGATGTTGACAGTCATGACTTTCGGTTCACGGTGTTGGATCATCTCTGGCTGCGTCATTCCGAGTGATGCAGCTTCAGTGCATCGTAATCATGAGTCTTACCAGTGTCCGTTTGCCTATGGCTTAACTATTGTGCTTTGTATCAAGGTAGCACTAGTTTAATTTTTAACATGACGAATATTGTGACCATGTTTCCTAAGAGTTCATATAGTGAAAACAATCATGATTACACCAAGCCAGCATGACCTAGACCTCACCAAAAAAGAAGGATGAACAACAGTGGTATTTTAAATAACAGACAGAAGGACATATTCAACCTGGTTAGGAGGGTAAATAACCAAAAGAGAGCAAACTTCTCAATATACTTTGAGTCTGGTCACGGTGGAGAAGGGGATGTAATAGCCCATGTGGACACAGAATCTCCCAAGTCAGCGTAAGAGAGACAGGTGTTCCTAAATCAATCAAAAGATTCTGTCTCCCCCAAAGACACCATACTCAGTTAGAATGTAACAGCTACTGAATTTTGAGCATACTGCACAACTGAACACACATTATCACACTGCACAAACATACAATATCATATCATTCAAACAAACTCAGTTATCATTCCATTCTCTTGATGGCTCAATGAAACCAAGTAAAGTTATTACATTTCCTGAATCAGAGCTTGCAGCTAAAATGTGCCATGGGTGAACAAAAGGGAGAATGTTGATTTTGTCAGATGGTACTAACAATCATGCTTTCTGTAACATACTAAAAATGATGTGTCCAGTCACAGCCACAAAATCAAAAATGATATTCCTAGCTCTTAGGTACTCTGAAAATTGGAGTTTTAAATCATCATCTTGATTTCTGTGAAGATTTTAATGAAAGCACAGGAAACATAAAACAGAAAAATTGTTGATTGTTGATACCTTGTCCAACTGCAAACTAGACTTTGCTCATCCACCGGCATATGTAGCAGAAGGAACAAATACAAATTTTGGCAAATTCCATTTAGACTATAGAGTCACCCCACTCCCTAAAAATTACTTTCCCAATGCCTGTATATCCTGTACACGACACTGAAAAATGGCGTGTGATTTGCTTCCCTGTGACACTGAGGTTTTCATCATGAAAATCTGGTCACTCCTCCTTCACCTGCCTCAAAACATGCAGAAGCACTGGCTGGGATGTGAATTCACAGCTACGGAAGGAGACAGTACCCATAGACAAGACGGTTAATATTGTTGTCAGCCGTAGAAAAGGCGTGAAAATACTGACCTGCAGTAAGATTATGCTTTCCAAGTGTGGGAAAAGAAGGATGTCCACTAATGTGGAGTGCACTGGACGAGAACGGAGAGCAAGATTACAGGAAAACAGAATCTACATGCTGCTCCTCCAAAACTGTGATGACCTTTGAGAAGGCCAGAAGGAGCCTAGAAAAGGATAAACTGACTACACCTCAGTTGTTCAATGTCATGTGCAGGCTGTGACGAAAACTCAACAGCAAAATGAATTAGTTTTTTGAAGCAAGACTGCTTAAGAACTAAAAAAAACCCAAAATGTTACCAGAAAAGGGCAAACGAATTACACGGTCCTTTCTCAATTTCTTTATTAAATTGTAATGTATTTGGAAACCAACTTGGACTTTGCAAGTTCCAATTACCTTTGTGCTTTGAAAGCATGCTCCCTGAGAAAGCGCTGTTTAATTGGTGATGACATCCAATGTGCTGCAGTGTGTGTAAAAATGTCAGACCTTTTAGGCACAGAGAGCCAGTATGACGAATTTAAAGGACCTAACTGACTAACAGCCGGTCTACCAAAGCAAGCCCGGGGGTACAAAGTGGATGGGCATTTTTGGAAAGCTGGAAATTGATTCCTACACATCTAAAACCTGCTGTTGCCTGCAAGTCAAGTCCTAAGAATCCCACGCTCTGACCCCACTGTTGAGAGAATATTTTGCTTGGTGCCCTCACCGGACTGACACCAGGAATCAGTGCCCTGAGGGTCTGACATGAGCAGAGCTGCAAGTCAGAGGGAGGTTTGTATCCGATGTTAACACCACGCCAAGAACGGGGGCTGTCCTGAGGGTGCAGGCAGCCCAGCAAAGTGGGACGGAAAGCAACGTGCCAGTAGTACTTTTTATTAAATATAGGTAATACTGATTAGATTTGTTACTTAGTTTCCTTTCTAAAATTCTTACATCTATGAATACTGAGGGTATACAATAATATAGCCTAAGGATTTTAAATATCCACTACAGAGTTTAACAAAAAGTTCAAATAAATTGCTGTATCCAAGAACAGAAAGAAATGTTATAAGAATATTGTTATATATTTTTATTTTTTTATGCAATTTTTAAAAGTTACTTTCCATTTATAGTTATTACAAAATATTGGCTATATTCCCCGTGTTGTACAATACATCCTTGAGCCTATCTCAATATTGTTATATTTTTATCATACATATTTGATTAATCATTCTTACTGTTTAATTACTATTCATTGGCACTGTTAATTAGTCCTACTGTTTTATTTAAATAATAGCATTTCTATAATGGAAAAGTAAATAGTACAGAATAATGTATCATTCAGATGAACACCAATGTTTCATAGTTCTGTTAATGTATAATTATTTGTTATATATAATGCTGTCATGGTTTTGTTTTATATCTGGTATAGTTATTTCCTCGGTTGTCTTCCCACAAAGTTGGTCACTCTGACCACCAGGGCCATGTCAGGACAAGTCACTTCCTACCCTGATGTATACTTCCCTTCAATTACAGTTTCCTAGATGATTTCAGATCCATATCCAATGCTACTTCATCAGTAAAGGCTTTGGCAATCAAAGCGATCAAAATTAGTAATTCTCAGTGTCCTCACTGCACTTTGGATATAGCTTTTCTGTAATCTGATTGGTACCATAGATATTTGTGTGCATGCGAATCTTCCTCATCAAATATAAACAGCTGAGGGTCAGGAGCCCAGCCTCGTGTATCTTCATAGGCTTTTAGCACCTCTGATAGTTGGAGGCCTTTAATTAATGATGATTAAATGTGTCTTTGTTGCATCTGACAATTAAATAGAACAAAACAACTGAATCAGGAATCAACAGATCCGCCACACGCATGCAGATAAAGTAATTTTACACTTTATCTGTTTCCCGATCATCAGAATCTTTGCCCTTGTAAGAATAGAAAACTATTTTATGAAATGTAAATATCTTGACTGCCTTCCAAGTTCTGATTGCTATCCAAAAGAAATAAGATGAAGCCAATCAGATCTGATATTTTATTTTATTAATTTGATGTTAGAATAGATGGGCTACTGATTACCTAATTAAAGAGATATCACATAAAACAAATCCTGTACACAGAATCTATGAGTAAACAACAAAGAAGAATAAAAAAAAGTTGTATCTGGTGATGGACTTGTTCCCATATTAAAAAATAAGAAGCGGGAACGTATTAATCATGTGTCAGAAGGAGTCAGGCGGATAAAATATGTCAGAGAGTATTAAGCTCAAAGAAAGGTTCCTATTGTTGGATCCACTACAGAATAACTACAGGAAAAGAATTTGAGGGGCTTGGGAGAGAACTGTGGGGAAACAGGAACGATTTACGTTGGGGAAAATAAGAAAGCCCTGGAGATGTCTGCTTCCTCATCATTGTTCAAAATGGCTATGGGTTTCTAAAAGCCAGTTGAATTTGGGCAGTGATTCTGGAGGGTAAGCAAGTTTTGTGCAGAAGGAGATATGGGAGGATGGTGACTAAAGATCAAAGAGTAAGATTTATTGCTGCAACTTTAAGAAGAGAAAACGGTGGGAAGAAGACATCTGAAGAACGGTGTAGAACTGAAAAGTGATTTCAGACCTAGGAGATGCTTTGCAAATGATAGTGTCTCCATTATGAAGGGAAGAAAAATGAATGGATACACACAGATTATGAAAAAATTAACAAGGGGCTTGAGTTTTGTTCTTGTTGCTATTATTATCTTAACAATGTGTTCCAGATTCTTCAACAAGAGAAATAAAAACAGTAGTCCTGACAATTGTCATTACAGTAAGAGGCCAGAAGGAATTCTTTCAGGTTAATCCAAAAAAATCTTTGCAAAAACAGAAGCAGTTTCTATTCAGAACAAATGAATGAAAATGGATATATGTAGAGAGCATAGTGGTAATGGATTTTTTAATGTTAAGTATTCATCAAATATGTGTGTATATATGTACAGATCTATCACACAAGGGCACACACATACACATGCACAACTGTGACGCAGCCTAACCTAATGACAACTATACTTCAGCAAAGGCAAAAGGTCAATACACTTGCAGTTAAAAATGAAATGATGCCTGGTCTTCTATTATCTTAATTATTTAGTCAATAAACAAACGCCAGAAGGAAATAAAACTGGTATCACTTAATAAACTTTAGTAATACAGACCACTTAAAAACAAATTCTTCAAACACTAAAAGTATTTTTTCTCGAACATTTTGAGAGTTATAGAGCCACAGAATTCACAGACTATTAGAATTAAATCCTGTCTTACATTTAAAGGTTATATACAATAATATCTTTTTTAAGTCACTTGGTCTCAGAACCAGCGAAAATTCTACTCTTCTGTTGGAAATTCTAGGTTATGTGCCATGTGCAAGCTCTTGATCAAGTCACTATTTCACACTATTTTAATAATGTGTGATTTTTTACAGGACCATCCTGAAAATCGAGGACACTGTAATGAACACTGAGATTTAGAGACCAAAGGAAAAAAATAATCGAACAATGATTTCTTTATGCCTTGGTTTGTCTTTCCTGCTATTCTTAATTTGACATATTCTTCTCTAATTATCCTAGATTTATTTTATGTGTGTATATTTTCTCTTTTCCTTGAGATATAAGTGACTGTGGGACTTTACCTGATATGTACATCATCTAGGGCAATGTTTGTGTGTTGTTTTCAAATAACACACTGATAGACAACTTTATTGTTTATCTGAGGTAACTCATTATCTTTAAAACTTATCCTAACGTTCCATTTAAAAGGTCAGGCATAAAAGTGGCATCAAAATTATCTATACCATCAAAACAGGTCACACACAGTTTATAGGTCAACTATATCCATTATTATGTATAAAGTTAGAAGTTTACAATCAAGCTTGTCAGCAAGAATACAGGAAGGCTTGACAGTCTCACATATATTAATTCTAAAGTGGACAGGGATACAAAAAAATAAAAATAAAAACTACACCATTTTGTTTTTGTGATGGTAAAGAATTATGTCTTAAAATATCATTTCATGCCTAACATCACTTTGTTTCAACTCTCATTTTTTCCATTTTGTTAAATATTTTTTGTAATTTCCATTGTGCCATTTCCTGTCTCTGCATGAAGAGATCCGCTAAGAACTAAGATGCTGAAACAGCAAATATTTTGTATAGCGACTCAATAAACTGAAGTATTTAAAGAGAAGCCCCGTTTTCAGAATGTCAAACATATCAGGTAGACCTGACTTTACACATTTACCAAGTCAGTTTCCTCATACAATTTTAAGCCTTGGTGTGTGGATTATTTAAGCTAGCCACTGATGGGAACAGAGTTCTACTTTCTGTTGAATGTGGTGATTTAAAAAGGATAAATGAAATAATGATTTACTAGAAAATAAGAGAGAAGGATTTTTTTTGGCGTTTTTCCACTTTGTGAAATACATGATTTCAGGCATTCCTTTTAATATGAATAAATTTTTTTTTGATGTATAAGAGCATCAACGAACAATTTTCCTATCCAACTGAAAAGATGGAACTTCTGCAGGGCATTTTATTGCTTTTCACATGAACAAATGCAAAAGAATTACGGTTTGGGGCTCTCTTTTGGAGGGGGCAGTAAGAATCCCCTCAAATTTAAAAGGACTGACTACAGCTTTCATCATCTGCAGACTGTATTTGACTTAGGACAGGACAGATTATTTCTATGCTCAAACTGCTAGCAGAGAAATCTATTTCTACGACTGAGGACCTGCTTCACACGGTCAAGAGTGCAAAGAATGTTTAATCTCAAGTGATAAATAAGGCTTCCCTCTTTTTAAAAGTATTTTGGAGATTCTTATGAAAATATAAATATGATAGAAATACTTTGAGAATGCTTCCTATCGAGAGTGTGAAAATTAGAAAAATACAGTTAACATCAATTTTTGTTTTTCCAAAAAGACTTTCAAGATATGTTTGAGCTTTGCAGGCTCCCCTTCATCTCTCCAGCACCCCATCCTTTAGGAAACACAGTATAAATCTCCCTTACATTTCTCTGAGTTAAATACCTTGGGAGATTTTTATTTAAAGAGATGCCTTATTGCACAGATAAGTTGTTATTAATTTAGAAGAGTAAGTTGCCTAAATGATATTCATCTAAAATTATAAAATGAGAACTGCAATGGCCTTAATGAGAACCCAACTTTATGGGAACCCACCTATATATACCCTCCTGGTTCCATTACTGCAGGTCACCTCCCAAAGAACCCAGAGCCCCTTAGGACTTTGGATACACCTTCCTTTCTTAAATCTCTGTAAAATATTATACTTTTTATAACCACTTAAACAATAAATTCTAGAATTTCAAAATTTTTTTCAGACAATGAGAAAAAAGTGAAAGCAGATACATAGTTAAATCTAAATCCCCCCCCCACCATATATGACCTTTTTGTGTAATTTGATTGCCTAAAAGCTTTCGGAAAATACAGATGATTTAGTACCAATACTGTTATTTAATGCATTTTTTTTTCTTTTCAAAAGAATCTATAAAAATGGAGATGCAGCTTGTTTACGTCTGTACTTGTGAACATAACCATTTAGCAGCTGACAGATAAAGTTCCACTGAACAAAGCCCAGGCCCTGAGACGCACGCAGCCTGCGGTGGCCCTTGTGTTAGCTGACTGGAGCCTGGAGAACAGGCTGCAGGCGCAGAGGCCTCAGGCTGAATCCTGCCAGCACGCTGGTGTCGTCTGACCCCAAATTCAAACAAATGAAATAGAATGTAATGCCTGTAGGTGGGGCAAGCTCTCGCTCAGCCTCTTTCCCAGGAAAACCTCCAGCCAGCCCAGTTCATCCATTTAGCTTTTCTGTGGGGTCCAACCTTAGAGGCACTTGAAACTGTGGCCTTTAACAGAAGACAGATGTGATAAGACAAAATAGACAGTATTTATAATAGACTCTCCAGTGGCTCTGACTGCTTATTGTACGTTTTTTAAAAGACAACTAATTTATTATCAAAAAGACCTAATTACATCACTACTCAGTTTCACATTCCTTAATGGGTTTACTTATTGTTTGTAACCTAAAGTCCGAAGTTCTTGATGCTAGTATTGAAGTCCTCTCCAAAATCTGGCCCTAACTTAGTTTTTCAATTTTATACGATATACTAACCTCATCCCCAAACTCATATTTCTGCTGAGTACAACATATCTTTTTACTCAGGCTTTTCTCCATAGTTTGCCTTAACTACCATCACAGCGTGTGTCACCACTGTAACTGTCCCCCTCCTGTCATTCTTGGTGCCTAGGGGAAAAGGGCATCCCAGGTAAAGCTGCTGTGAGCCCCAAGGTCTAGTTACCCTCTCTCTATACCTCTGTCTATTCAACAACTACTTAGCAAATGTCTACATATGCCAGAGAGCCAGGGTTGAACGAAACAGACAAAGGTCCCTGCGTGCAGAGAGGCTATGCCTTAGCAGGGGAAACAGAACATACATAGATAACCCAAATCTGACGTAACTGCGAGAAGCTGTAAGGGCTATGGAGAAGACTACATGGGCAAGAAGAGAGAGAATGAGTAGAATTCAGAGAGAGCTCTGAGCCCGTGACAGCCAGGAAGCAGAGCAATGCCCGGGGTGAGGGCAGCACCGAGCAAACGGCGGAAGAATGTCCCAGGCAGACAGTACAGCAGGTTTTAAAGCGGTGCGGAGAGAACAGAGCATTTGTGATAGGTGCCCAAGGCACAGGGTAGGCTAAAGTGCAGCGAGGAGGGGGAAGCGGGCTTCAGGGCATGACAAAGAAGAGTGGCTTTCATTCTAAATATGCAGGGAAGCTCAGGATGGTCGATACGGAAATGACACGATCTGATTTGTTGTTGCAAAGGATCCCTCCCGTTATCATTGCAGGAGGCTCACAGTAGAAGCAGGGAGCTCAGAGATGACTCCTGGAAGTGGTCCAGGTGAGACATGACAGCTGGGAAGAGGTAAGAGCTGGTCAGAGTCCGATTTCTGTGAAGTAGGATGGCAGATTTGCTGATGGACTGGATTGGATGTGGGAGTGAAAGAGAAAGTCACAAATGACTCCACGAATGAGATCTGAGGGCTAGGAACTCGGAATCACTGAGTTCTTCCGAGAACACTGAGAGAAGAGTGACTTTGGTGGCAGTAGATTAAGGGTTCCATTGGGTACACAAGAAATTTAGGTGTCTCCTGTATATCCAACTGGAGGTTTTTAGTACACCACTGGATGTGTGAGTCTGAGTTTCCAGAGCTGGGCATATAAATTTGAAAGTTATCATCAACTTTGACATATCCATATTGTTGTGAGATTGCTTTCAGCCTTAAGATCTCAGTTAGGTATGGACAAATCTGTTTTCCCACCACATCAAAAACTCATTGGACTACTCAATATTCTGTAATAACATCTATGGGAAAAGAATCTGAAAAAGAATAGATACATGTACATGTATAAGTGAATCACTTTGCTGTACACCTGAAACTAACACAGTGTTGTAAATCAACTATACTCCAATATTAAATGAAAATTAAATGAAAAAATAAAACTAAAAAATAAAACCAAAAAAAAGAAAGAAAATTCATTGGAGAGAGAACACCATCTTCTGAGTGGTTCCCATAGTGACATATAAATGCAATTGGATATAAAGTTAAGGTTCAATAGATATTGGTTGAACTTATGGAAATAAAATTTTCTTTATAGGTGGTTTGATGTATAAAAATTTTGTTCTTAAAACCAATTCTTAAGTCTTTTTAGCCTGTTCAGCGTTGTTGTACTGACACTATTTATTAACAATTATGATGTAAAACATTTTACCATGCTAATTCTCAAACTTGGAGAAACTTTTTGTTGTTATTATTAATTTATGACATTAGAATATGTGAGAAATTAAAGATTCAACTTAGGCCAGAAATGCCTTTAAGTATCACTCATTTAGTTAAAATGTAGTCATTTTAACTATATTTCCCTGAAGTCAAACCAATCCATATCTTTTCCTACTTTTCCCCTTCAATAGCATGTTTTTTAAAAATACACTATATTTTATCTCATTATAATAAAGTCCACATATGACAACTCATAGCTAACATACTCAACAGTGAAAAATGGAAAAATTTCTCTCTAAGATAAGGGACAAGGCAAGGATGTCCATTCTCATCACTTCTATTCAACATAGAACTGGAAATCCTAGTGAGAGCAATTCAGGCAAGAAAAAAAAATAAAAGGCATCCAAAAATGAAGAAGTAAAATTGTCTCTGCAGATAACATGATCTTTTATACAGAAAACACTAATGACTCCACCAAAAATCTGCTCGAACTAATAAACAAATTCTGTAAAGTTGTAGGGTACAGAATCACTATATAAAAGCCAGCTACATTTCTACACACTAACAACAAACTATCTGAAAAAGAAATCAAGAACACAATCCAATTTACATAGCATCAAAATAAATTAAATGCTAGAAATAAATTTAACCACAGAGATGAAAGACCTGTACACTGAAAAATACAAAAACATTGATGACAGAAATTTGAAGACACAAATAAATGGCACGATATCTTATGTTCAAGGACTGGAAGAATTAATATTGTTAAAATGTCCACACAACCTTAAGTGATCTATAGATTCAGTTCAATCCCTAAAAAAATATCAATGGCATTTTTCACAGAAGTAGAGAAACCTATCCTAAAATTCATATGGAATCACAATAGACTCTGAATAGTCAAAGCAGACTTGAGCAAGAAGAACAAAGCTGGAAGCATAACACTTCCTGATTTCAAACTATGCTACAAATTTATAGTAATCAAAACAATATAGTACTGCCATAAAAACAGATACATAGACCAATGAAACAGAATAGAGAGCCCAGAAAAAAATGTGCACATATACAATCATCTAATCTTCAAAAAGGTGCCAAGAATACAAAATAGAAAAAGAATAGTCTCCTTAATAAATGGTGTTGGGAAAACTGTATAGTCACATGCAAAAGAATGAAATTGGACCCATATCTTACATCTTACACAAAAATCGACTCAACATGGATTAAAGTCTTAAATATAAGACTGGAAACTGAAAAACTCCAAGGAGAAAACATAGAGGAAAAGCTTCTTGACACTGATTTTGGTAACGATTTTTTGGAGATGACACCAAACAGCATAGACAACAAAAGCAAACACAAGTAAGGTTACATGAAACCAAAATACTTCTGTACAACAAAGAAAAAATTCAACAAAATGATAAGGCAACCTATGGAAGGGGAGAAAATATTTGCAAATCATATATCTGATAAAGGGTTAATATCCAAAACATATGAGGAACTCCTATAAATTGACAGGAAAAACAAAAACAAAAACAAATAACCTGATTAAATATTGAACAAAGGACCTGAAGAGACATTTTTCAAAAGGAGATGCACAAATGGTTAACAGGTATATGAAAAGGTACTCAACATCATTAATCATCAGAGAAATGCAAGTCAAAACCACAACGAAATATCACCTCACACTTGTTGGGATGGCTCTTACTAAAAAACAAAACAAGCGTTGGCAAGGGTGTAGAGGAAAGGGAACCTTGGTGCACTGTTGGTGGGAATGTAAACTAGTACAGTCACTATGGAAAATAGTATGGAAGAAATTAAAAATAGAATTACAGTGTGATCCAGCAATCCCACTGCTGAGTATCTATCCAAAGGAATTGAAATCAAAATCTCGATGAGACACCTACACTCTTATGTTCACTGCAGCATTATTCACAACAGCCAAGATACAGAAATAAGCTAAATGTCCATCAATAAATGAATGGATACATAAAATGTGGTACATACATATAATGGGATATAATTCAGCCTTAAAAAAGGAACCCTGAAATTTGTGACAACATAGATGCACCTGGAGGCCATTATGATAAGTCAAATAAGCCAGACACAGAAAGACAAATATTAAATGATCTCATTTATACGTGTAATCTAAAAAAATCAAATTTAGAGAAGCAGAGAGTAGACACAGTTGCCACAGCCTGGGGGAAGGAGGAAATGAAGAAATGATGATCAAAGGGTACAAAGTTTCTGTTATGTAAGATAAGTAAGTTCTGGAGATCTACTAATCAGCATTGTGTCTATAGTTAAAGATATTGTACTATATAATTAAAATTTGCTAAGCGGATAAATCTTAGGTGTTCTTAACACACACACATACACACATACACACACACACACAAAATGATAATAAAAAAGGGGGCGAGAGGGAACTTTGAGAGGTGATGGGTATCTCTATGGCTTTGATGGCTGTGATGCTCTCATAGGTGTATCCTTATCCCCAAACTAATTGAGTTCTATATATTAAATACAATAGAGTGTTTTACAAATATAGTAAATTTAAAAACAAAAGAGTATATTTAAAAATAATTAAACAGCTTTATTGAGATATAATTCATATTCAACATAGCTCACTAACTTAGAGTGCATAATTCAATGATTTTTAGTACATTCACAGAGTTGTGCAACTATCACTCCAACTAATTTTATAACATTCTTGTCACCCCTCCCCCCCAAAATACCTGTACCAACTAGCAGTCATCTATCAATACATCAACGCAAGGCAACCACTATTCTATAATATTTCTGTCTCTATATATTTCCTATCTTGGAAATCTCATGTAAGTGGAATAACAAAATACGTTATCTCTTGTGATTGGTCTCTTCCAATAAGTATAGTATTTCCAAGAATCGTCCATGTTGTAACAGGTAACAAAACTTCAATACCTTATTTTGCTGAATAAAATTTCATTCTATGTATGCCCGCCCTTTATCCATTCATCACTTGATGGACGGTTGGGTTGTTTCCACCTTTTGGCTCTTGTGAATAAAGCTGCTATGAACATTCATGTACAATTTTTTGAGTGGAAATATTTTTCATTTCTCTTAAATATATAATAAGGAATATAATTGTTGGCTAATAGTATTTCTAAATCTATTTTTAAACTTAAACATAATTAAGAAATTATCTTTAATTTATCAGGAAAATCACCTTTTATTGGTCAAATACAGAAGAGAAAGAATACTGAATTTCTGGGATATTGGTAATTTCTGAGCAGACAGTTCTTTCATGAAGCACAAACAAGATACATGTACTCTTCATTCAACATTGAACAGATGCATATGAAAATTCTAAGCTATTTTCCAAGGAAGAAATCATTATCCAGATTGTAATAGAGCTTCACAAATAGAATTTTATGTTAAGCTGACCTACTTCAAGCATTTTATTAGGGAGTTCCTAGTCAGCACGTGACAGCAAAATGTAGGAGAAAGACGGGTTTTCTTCCAATTTCCTTTCCTTCATTAACTTAGAATATAGGACATTTGTTTATAACTGGCCCCAGAGGAGATTCATGTATTTTATGTGCTAAATTTTTTTTTTTTTAAATGGATAAGGGAAGTTACATAAGAAGCACCTGAGGCAACCAAGGGCTAAGGAACCTGCTCAGGTATGTTTAAAAATCTAAGTTGCCTCTTAAAAAAAAATGTTTAAAGGTGTCTCAATATGTTCTAGTTTTCAATCCTCCTTACAGAAAGCAAGGGCAGAAACACTCAATACAGTCAAGTTCATAGTAGCTGTCAAGTAGCCACTTTTTCTAGTGCGGTGAAGATGCTTTGAAATCAGGACTTTGGATTCTAGGTATCTTAAACTGTCTTGCCCTCTTGATATTGGGATTCCTTCAACTCATCCCTGTTATACTTATGAAATAGTAGAGAATAATTAGCACTCATTGCCTAATACATAATTGAAGAGCCAAATGAAAAGTCTAAGTTAAAAGCATAAAAATGGCTAGCTGTGTTAACTAGGAGACCAAAAGTTGCTCAGCTAGCTGGATGTTCCCAGAATGGAACGGCCATCCTGCCATGTCTGAGCCTCCTCCCATGCCGCACATTCTTGCTGGCCTTTTCTCCTCTGAATCACCACCTTCTTCATAAAAACAGATTAGGCTCATTGATTGGGAAAAAATTGTAATAAATTATACTGCTCCATCCTATTTAAAAAAGTTATCTACCATGACTTCTGACAATTTGAAATAGTCATAGGAATGTTTGGGTCTTATAAGCATGGGGACTTCCCTGGTGGCGCAGTGGTTAAGAATCTGCCTGCCAGTGCAGGGGACACGGGTTCGAGCCGTGGTCCGGGAAGATCCCACATGCCGCGGAGCAACTAAGCCCGTGCGCCACAACTACTGAGCCTGCGCTCTAGAGCCCGCGAGCCACAACTACTGAGCCCGTGAGCCACAACTACTGAGCCCGCGAGCCACAACTACTGAAGCCCGCGTGCCTAGAGCCTGTGCTCTGCAACAAAAAGCCACCGCACTGAGAAGCCCGTGCACCGCAACGAGGAGTAGCCCTTGCTCGCCACAACTAGAGAAAGCCCGCACGCAGCAACGAAGACCCAACACAGCCAAAAATAAAATAAATTAAATAATTAATTTAAAAATATATATAAGCATGAAAATAATTATTCATTATTGTTGCTTTATAATGATCAAGGTGGTAAGTAAGCATTAGTGGAGATTCTGCTTCATATATGAAATTTTGAAACGATTGATTCAGCTCTTTATTTCACCTTGTATAATACAAATATTTGGATTTCTGAGGTCAGTAGTAAATGCTTTCATCATATAAGTAACTAAGGACCATACTAATGTATATTATACTAATATATATAATTACATGGATATATTAATTATATTAATATAATTTATTAATATATTTATATAGGTATATTGATTTTATTAGTATATTACTATATTATATAACTAAAAACATATAACTATATGTTTTATATTTTAGATTGGCATAGTCATGGCAACTATTGATGAGTAATACTAATGAAGATAAGGAATTTTGATATAAAATGAAATCTGAACTGCTTGCCTGGTAGAGGCTGTATAACTAACCAGGTGTGAATCTTGAGCAAGTCATTCAATCTTTCTTTAACTTTGCATTTCCATCTGTAACATAGAGGGGGATAAATTAACTTTCAAACCTTGACAATAAAATGCAGCTCTAGGTATTCTGACTCCATCATCATCTTTCGAACTCACTCTGGTTTTTCCTTGAGCAGGCTGCTGAAAAGCAACACCAGAAATAAACATCTGAAGGAAAAGTCCAGCTGTGCATTATCACAGGTTTCAACCACACACAGACAACCCCCATCTCACAACTAAATGCAAAATCAGGAAGAAGGAGCCAATCAGACCAGCCTCATAAATGGAGAGCAGAACTAAACAAACCTTTTACTTGTTAAAAAGCAAACAAACAAGCAAGCAAGAAAATAAGACACTTTCCATGTTAAATAAGTTTAATATTTGGGTTTGGGAAACTTTTATTTCTCTCTTTTTAGAGTATATTATAATTATTTGTCATGAAAACAAGTCCAACATAAAAAGAAATTATTTGCAAATTATATTTTAACAAAGTTCCAGTAGTTAATGAATGGAATTAAAAATTTGATAGATATATAATATTTATTTTTAATCAGATTCTGTTTCAAACAGAAATTGGTTGCAAATACACAAAATATACAAATTCAGCCTACTGTTTATGCAGAACTGACTTACCCGTCTTTACCACTGGTGTACATATTTATATGTAGTAGTATTATGTCTACATATTACATACTACTTTATAATACTGTACACAAACACAAACATATGCTCACACAAACATACCAGACACTCTCAGAGATCTTATTCCATATTTATCGACTGAATTGACTACTCTACTTTCTACTATTTTAATGCTTTAACTCCAGGAAATCTAAATAACAATTAAAAGGCAAATTAATAATTACGGGATTGTTGACAAAGTTTACTGTAATCAAACTCTTACAACAAAGATTTCAGTAGAAAAGGATTTACGAGAAACAAATTTAAAATTGATATATGGGGATTAGAATAATGGGATATTCCCTAATTTTTGGAACTTTCATGCTTCAAAGACAGTGCTTGTTGGGCTGTCCTGGAGCCCCGTGCATTTTCTAGTACGTCACTTTTACATTACTTCCATTTTGTCTTCAAACGTCAACATTTCTATTAGATGTAGATTCATCTAATCATTTTAGCCACTATAAGAATTTGTAAGAAAGTAATACATTGAGAAGTAAATTGCCAAAAAGTAACCACTAACCACTTTGAAAGGTGTTCTTATAGCCATCAGACAAAAATGGCTTTAAACTGACTCTCTTTTGAAATTCTTAAAAGAACAATTGGTTTAACTAAATTTTAAGCTTGCTTAATAAAATCTGTATTCTTGCGTAACACTTAATCAAAGCTCAAATATGTTTGTGATGATGATAATATTGTTTAAGTGACACATTCAGTTTCACTGATGTTTTCACACCTCATTCCCAGCTCTTGCTCTCATTATCTCCAGGGGAGAATCAGCAATTAAACCTGGTTCATGCCATGATTCTCAAGGGCAGCTGCCCAGTAGAAGCTGTGAGCAGAAAAGAAGAGGAATGCTCTCCCATTTGAGCCTACAACAGAGGGTTTTATTTCAAATTAATTTAGTTCTTACTGTATTCTGCAACCTCAATATTATTATACACAATTTATAGATGATGAAATAGTTGAGAAAGAGAAAAGCCGCCTCCAACATGCTGGAGTTTGCCCATTACTCAGCCAACCCTTGGCATTCTGCTGTTGAACCCAATTTCACAGACCATCAACATTGGACAAGGCCACTCTGTGACCGTGACAGACAAGAGTGCTCTGTAACCGTGTATGAACACAGACAAAGCATGGACATTGGGCAAACCACAGATGGCCAAAGTTTCCCTCTCTATGCTGGCTAATATGGCTGGCTACTACTTTCTTACAAGTTACAGCTTAGTTCACTCTTGTCTTCCCTGTTTCTAGAAAAGATTTATTAAGATTTCCAATCACAGAATCCCTCACCGTCTTATGTCCTGCTTCTTGTCAGCAAAGCCCTACTTCTTGAGCCCTTTCCAAGTCACCTAAGACACACACCTAAGGCACATCACCTTCACATCCCAAATGTCTGAGAGGCGGTGGTTTTGAGTCTCCTTAATGACTTTCCTGAAAGTCAAGTGCCAAACCATAAAAATACCTGTATAAAGTTAGTACTCATTTTTGTTTCTCTCTGGAGTAATATATCTCAACCATATATGCATTACTTTCTAAAGTGATCTTTAGAAAAAGCTTGTTTACTGCAATATCTAAAGCTCACTAATACAGAATCAATCCCCAGAGGAGTAAATATTAGACCTGTATTAAATGTCTTTCATTTTTAAATATATTTAGGTGACCTATTATAACAGGCATCAAAATAGCATTGCTTGACTTTATTTCAGAACAATATGTCTTCCCATAATACTTTCAAAGTAAGCATTTTAAAAAATTCATTGTAGTATGAAGGATTTCATAAGGACTGAATATAAGACAACATCACTTTTTTGAGGGATAACTTTTGGAAAAAATAAAGCTCTCATTGATATTTGGGCATAACAGGTAGTTACCGATAACTGCACACTTACCATAACTCTCTCCTAGGTGCTTTGTGGGAAAATAATTTATCAAGTATTAATTTGGTTAAGAAAAAAACTATTTGTTCAACTTTTCTTATTTTGAAACCATTAAAATCTACAGAAAAGTTGCCTGCATGATATTTTTTGTGTTGTTCTTGTGCCACAAATCGTTCTTCTCTTCCGTTCCAAGCCCTTCATGAGACTTCTGTCTTGCAGGACGTTTGCATCATAGGAAGAGGAGCAGTAGAGTTAAGACTAAAGCATCCTAGCCTTTCTTTTCTTTTTCCCTGAAGTCAGAGCTAATTAAGGGTCTATGGCTATTGTAACAGAGGTGAGAAGGGCCTTGAAGGATGATGGTAGAAGTAATAATGGAAAGCAAAACTATTGTCTCAAGCCTGGTAAATGATGGAGGTGCCTGAGCGGAGGAGACCCCACGTTCTCCTCCTCATAGTGGCCCCCTGTCCCCCTGAAGGTGGCGGGTCATTTGGGGGAATGGCTGAAGGTCCATCAAGGGATGCTCAACCAGGAAGAGAATTGGGACCAAGGCAGTGGAACCACCCTGGACATCAGACTTTATGGGACGGACTTCAATGGACAATGTGTGTTTTGGTGGCTACTGGGCCATTGGTGACTATTTGTTCAGCATAAGAAATCTGAGACCGGGCTTCCCTGGTGGTGCAGTGGTTGAGAATCTGCCTGCCAATGCAGGGGACACGGGTTCGAGCCCTGGTCTGGGAGGATCCCACATGCCGCGGAGCAACTAGGCCCGTGAGCCACAACTACTGAGCCTGCACGTCTGGAGCCTGTGCTCCGCAACAAGAGAGGCCGCGATAGTGAGAGGCCCGCGCACTGTGATGAAGAGTGGCCCCTGCTCGCCGCAACTAGAGAAAGCCCTCACACAGAAACGAAGACCCAACACAGCCAAAAATAAATAAATTAATTAATTAATTTAAAAAAAAAAAGAAAGAAATCTGAGACCTCTGAGTGACCCCAAGTTTAGGGGGACCACTGGGCCAGCTATAAAGTTGAAGATGAAACTTATGCCTCTGATTTGATTTAAATAAATGTAAGGTAACTTTTCTTGCACACACAAATTGTTTGAGAAAGATTTACAACTTCCGTGTAGCAGTGTGAAAAAAGGTAAAACACATTGTTTTTATTTACTAAATCCTATCTCTGTTTTCTCAGAGAGTTTAGGTAATTTGCTCAAGGTCACACAGCAAACAAATGGTTGAACCTATATTCAAACCTTGGTCTGTCTATCTCATCTAAAGCCCAGAATCTCTGCACTTAGCAGTTCACTTCAGTTTGTTTGAATCATTGGATAGACAACAGGATATAAAGATAAAGAAGTAGGCAGGCTAAGGAATTACAGTTTGTTGGGAGGCAGTGGACAGTGTGGTCAGATCTGACCTTTGTTTATGTAACAGGTATTTATTATGTTTCCTATGATAAATAAGAATAGACCCTGTCCTCATAAGAGGTCCAGGAGGATTAAGCAGGTTATGTGATCTGCCAGCTATGTGTCCATAAGTTACTTAACTCCTCTGTGCAACAGTTTACCCATTTACAGAATATGAGAAATAAATGTACCCCCTCTAAATGGAAACTTTGAAGATCAAATGCACTGCTTTTGTAAAAGCGCCTGTAGTCATAAAAACGACTCCAAAATGAGAAAGTATGATTCCTACAAACAACTGAGTGGTAACTGGTGCTGGAACCTTTGTGTTGCCAGTAAGAATGGAAAGGTTAGGGGTGGGAAATGGTTTGGGAGAAAGAGAGAAGTAAAAGATTACCAGGCATTTTTTCTTTGAAAATTCAGACTTAACAGTATATTGAGCATTAAACATCATTATATGGAGTGCTTACCACAGGCCTGACACCACCCAAAGCCCTTGCCGTCAATCAACCCATTTCATCCTTATAACAACCTCGCATGGTCGGCTTTGCCATCATCACACAGAACAGGAAATAAGTAACAGACTTCTTAGTAAATCAGAGAGACTTGCCCCAAATCAAACAGCTTCAACAACAAACGCTGGGGGTTTGAAAACAACTCTGCCCAGCCCAGCCACAAAGCCCCAGTTCTGATCCGTTACTGTTATTACCAACAATAACCAGGTACTGTTCCATGGCTGTGCTGTGACACCACCGTTCACACGGTGAACCTGAGATACTCATCCCACATTCTCCTCATCACCTTCCCCGCCACCTGAACTGTGTGCCTCCAGCATCTCAGGCGCTGGGATAGCTCCTCTGGCAGGCTTATTTCTGCGGCTGGACTGGAGTGGAAGTGACCCTATTTTACTCACTGTATGAGGACAGAGTTGAGGAAGAATAATAATTTCAGGTCTCGGAGGATGGGAGAATAGGTAGCTCCACTGATTTAGCAGGAAACTTTTTCTCAGGCACTGAGTAGGTCGTGAAAGGAACTGAAAAGCCCTCACAAAGAGGAGACTGAATTGACTCTTCAGGGCTAAGCAGAATGTGAGGAAAGAGTGGCACCTTTCCAGGATGGCTTCACTCAGTGGTTCTGAAAGCAAAATGAGAACATCCATTCTGCCAGTTGAAGCTATTTATTGAGCGTGACCTGCAGGGCTGTAAGGAGAAAAAGGCTGACGTTTGATCCACAAGCAGTAAAGAGTCTCCATCCGGCTCTCTAAAATGACAGAAGACAAAGACGACAATGAGCAGATCCTGGGTTTGAGGACTCGGGAGTGGAGAGAGGGAGAGCAGACTCCAGAATAAAGATAACAGGCGCTAACCCATGAACGTGGCCGGAAGCAGAGGGTGAAGGGAAAGAGCAAACGGCGTTTGCTCGCTGTTCCAAGCCTATTCAACACCCCACATTAGAAAGTAACCGCCATCACCATTCATACAGAGAAACTGTCCTTAAACAGCAGCACTTGCCACGATATAAGCAAAAGGAGTTTATTTAATTTGACAACTCAGTTTAATTTAGTTTTTCTCAGCTTTATTAACGTATGTTGCTTTCTTAACTTATTGTCAGCCTTCAGATGCGTAAATAATAAAGCAATCACAGCAATCTTGTAGTGGTTGGCAATTACATTTAGGGGAAGAAAACCTTTTCTATAGTGATGGCTACTCTTCTACAGTCTCCATTACAAACAGACAGATTGAATTTAGCACATACGAAAAATGAGCACACCCCTATTCCCACTTTTCAATTGCGCACCGCAGGGAACTTTTCTGAAGCACCATCCACTATGATTTCCGACCAGCTAATGAGGATTTTAGTAAATATTGGGATATTCACTGATATTTTCCAGAGTAAACATTTACGTCTGTGTTTTGTCAATATGCAAAAATGGACCTGGGTTCTTTAATAAACACCAGATTTCAAAGTTTCTAAACTTCACTATTTTGGGTAATCTTAGATTAGATAGGTAGGAGTGTTACCGTGCTGACATTCTTGGATAAAGATGCAGGATGGTGCCTAGCTGTCCACTCTTCCATCGTGTGAAACAGATGCTCCTCGCTATTTCTCTATTCCTTCCATACTATTTGTTATCTTAGTTTAAAGTAAAGTGTGTGTGGTGTGTGTGGTGTGTGTGTATACGTGTGTGGTGTGTGTGTGTGGTCTCTGTGTGTGTGTCTACGTGTGTGTATATATATACGTGTGTGGTGTGTGTGTCTACGTGTGTGTGTGGTGTGTGGTGTGTGTCTACATGCATGTGTCTACGTGTGTACTGTGTGTGTGGTGTGTGTGTGTCTACGTTTGTGTGTGTACGTGTGTGGTGTGTGTGTACGTGTGTGGTATGTGTGGTGTGTGTGTACGTGTGTGGTGTATGTGGTGTGTGTGTATACATGTGTGGGTATATACGTGTGTATGTGTGTGTGGTGTGTGTATACATGTGTGTTGTGTGTGTATGTGTGTATGATGTGTGTATATGTGTGTGTGGTGTGTGTGTATACGTGTGTGTGTGATGTGTGTATGTGTGTGTATGTGTGTGTGTCTACGTGTGTGTGTGTGGTGTGTGTGTGTATACGTGTGTGTGATGTGTGTATATGTGTGTGTCTACGTGTGTATGTGCGTGTGGTGTGTGTGGTGTATGTGTGTACATGTGTGTCTTGGCTCTTACTCCTACTGGTCTTTGATGATGTTTAGAAAAAGATTCTGTCCTATTTATTTATTTGAAAAGATCATATATATTTTTTTATAAAATAGAGAAAATATAATTGAAAAACCAAAGGAAAAGAAAAGAAGCAAACTATTGGCAATATTGGCTACACTACCCAGGGTTAACTTCTTCCCACATATTAATGGGGATTTTTTTTAAGTAGAAAAAAAGGAAATTGAAACTTAACATAAGCTCAAAAAGTAGTTTGGAGTAAGGCAGAACATAATACTGATAGAACCAACCCACAAACCCTTCACACAGAATGTAGAATGAGAGACGAACAGAAGCTGAGAAGATTTGATGCTCTGAAATACGGGTCTTAATGTTAGGAAGAATTGAGAAATAATTTTGTCAAATATGAGAAAAATAGTTGCTTTATTTTCTCTCTGCTGTACAAATATGTTATTTTTAGTGTTTATTTTCAGATTAAAGAATTAAATGTTGGCATTGAAAGAAGAGGAAAGAAGAGGAACAGAACAGATAAGATCAAATATTCCCCTGAATAATTAAATATAAAGTAGGTCATTTTTATGGTGCTGCACATGGCTTTGGTTTCATTTAGTTGTTTACATATTCTCTACGAAGCATACACAAATGTTGGAATTTGGGAATATCTAGGAATTGAAGGAGTGAGAGCAGTTTTGGGGAAATTAGTGAAATGAAATTTGAGGTGTCCATATATGTACTTGGAAAGAAAGAGCTCTTGAAATTACTGGGAAATGGCAGAAGGATTGCAGGTCTACAGTCTGACAATCACAGGGAATGACCACAGCCCCATGAAGGCCGAAGTGAAGTGAATGGGGAATTAAAAATATACATCATCTGTTTCAGCAATTCACATGTATTACTTTGGTGTGACAATACTATAAAAATTGAATAGTAATTTCGTTTTCCCAATTAGAGAAAATGTTAGGCTATGCACATAATTTTCTTAATTTTACGTTTTTCTCTCATACATAAATGTATATTTTTTTCAGTCTAGCATTATTCTATTCATTGGACAAATATTTATTGGCTGCACTGTGTGTCAGTCACTTTTCTAGACACTTAGGATACTTCGCGTTACCCATTCTCCTGGAGCTTACATTCTAGTAGGGAAAAGCAGAAGAAAATGTAAACATGGCACATAAGTAACTATATAGTATACTAGAGGTGGTAACTGCTCCAGGAGAAAAAATTAAAAGTAGCTGGTGAGGACCTGGTGAGTCTTGAGGCTGGGATGGCTGAGGGCAGGTTTCTCTAAGCGGATCAGAGACGTGATTGGCTCGTGCTATCACTTTATGCTAAATGTGAATGAAAGCAGATAGCTGAGTTATCCTGAAATCGTACATTTACTTCTTTTGGGTGTTTTTCAACAAGCACGATGATTTTTGGATGGAGCATCCTAAACGAACTTGAGAACACTTCAACATCACGGTGATTTATTTGGGAAAGTGGATTTGAAGTGGAACCATACAAGACAACAAGGCCAGAGTGATTCATGGGAGAAATGAAGGTAAGACTGGAATGCCAAGTGACAAGTCAGGCCACAGTGACCCTCACGGGAAAGTAAAATAACAAAGCAAACACACAGGTGGACCAGCACTCAGATGCTGGTAGAGACTGTAATGTGCAGAATTTACAATGTGCCTTCCAGAGAACTTTGGTTAATATCTGGTAAAGGTGATTAGGTAATAGTTTGTGATCTGTGTTTATAACCAACCACAAGTTACAGATAATATATAATTATTGTTCACATTGGTCTCCAACTAGAATTTTAGATTTGAGGTACTCAAAAAGAGATGAAAACTTCTTTGGGCACTCAATTCCAATTTCTTGGAAGCTAAGGATGAAGCTGTATTATGATACAGATGAAGAAGATTCTTACGTGATAGCAAATCAGAAGATGTGGGGAAGAAAAGAGAGCATGTCAAAGAACGTTCATTAAAGTGTGTAACAACTGAAGCTGCGGTGCATGTAGGTTATGACTCACAAAGGACCTTGTGTTACAAGAATGGTGCCCCCCCAGGGTGTTGGCTTCCCAGGGACCCTTTTAGAAGGATCACACCATCCAGTGTATGGTTTGCCAAGGGGTGACCATTTCTCCAGTAATAAGAAGGCAATCCAAGTTGTTAAATAATTGCTGCTTTTTGCTGGGACAGAAAAAGGGTCCCATTTTAATTCCTTCCTAGCCACAGAAACTAAAGTCTCAAAATAGAAATATTTCACAGCAAAATATTAAATAAAACTAGATCCTCATGACCTAATAAAGGGAACAATACTTTCCAGCCAAAGTAATGTTTTTCTTCCACTGCAGCTGTATCATACTATTACCAAGAGACACAGGTAGAGAGAGAAGTAGCTTACGGAACAATATCCAGGTATTATTCAGTTAAAATTAACTATCAGTTCATTCTAGAAATAGTAACTATATCTAACTCTAGTTAGACAATGTTCATTTCAAAAAGTGGAGTACTCTGGTTAAAGTTGCCAATAATATGCATAATTTACATACAAACATTATATATAAATCATATATAAAAATTAGAATTCAAGAAGTAAAATAGGCTTTATTTTTCAATGACTGGGAAAGTTATTCAGTATCTTACAGTAATTAAGGTCAGCATCATGAATATCAATTGTAGGTTACACAGGAGGAAATTATGGGAAATTGAGTCATACTTTTGAAATTGCATTTTAGGGGACAAATTAATATAACTGCTTTCATACATGTATAAGGGGACATGTACATGAAAACAAAAACATGTTTTTGTTTTGAAAATGAAAACAATTAGTTGGTAAGCTGTCAGTATCATTGGTTTTCACTTAGACGAGAGCTTTCTATTCAAAAATCATGGTTAAAAGAGTGTAAATTAGTTTCAGGACTCCCCATGTAATTTACACTTCTTCATTCAATAGATTTTCACATTGGATGTCCAGAAATAAAATGTGAAAGAAGAAAGATTATTACAATGGAAGGAGGGACAGATCTGAAATAGACCTGGAGAAAATGAGCTCAGAGATTCTTAAATGTCTTTTGACCTAAATCTGAAAGCAGAGAAACATTTCATAACGTAGTAATCCGAGTAACCACAGTGGCTAACATTTATTAAAGAGTTACATGGTGCTTGGCACCCAGATAAGCATTTTACATTCAGTTCCCCATGAATGAACTTTATTCACTCAATCATCAATTAATTTATCAAACCTTTACTATGCGCAAGGCTCTGTACACAGTGATTCTCAACAGGGCTGCATTTGTCATATGGTGGAACAATTTCTTCACTGTGTGACTGCCTTCCACCTTGCAAAGTGATTGGCATTACTACCCACAAGTACTGGTGGGGTTCCCCTGTCCTGCTGACAAACAAAGAAGCCTCTTCTCACCTTTCTAAACTCATGGGAGAGGCAGTACCAACCCTGCCCGATGGAGCTGGAAGGACACGATCTCTGCCGTCCAGGAGCTGGGGCTGGTACCATCTTGTCCATGTATTTAAAGATACATGGGGAGCTGAATTAATTGCAGCAGGCAATTAGGCCATCATCATCCTCATAGCTAACACTTACATGTTGTCTGAGGCAATGAGGCAAGAACCTTAGGTATAGTACTTTTTACAAACCTCCAGGAGAGACCCTACTATTTATCTCCATTTATAGGTGAGGAAACTGAGGCACAAAAACTTAAATAACTGCCAAGAATTCCATGACTAGAAAGTAGTCAAGCTGGGGTTCAAACAGGCGGTCAGGCTGCAGAGTCAACTTGTAATACCCAGGGAGCAGATGTTCTAAAAATCCCTCCCAGGACAGTATTTTCAAACAGGCTATATTTAAAAAATGCTTAAAATTAAAAAAAAAAAACAAACCTTAAAACTAAATGCATGGCTGAGCTGGGGGCATACATTTGAAACGAGGCCCTAAATCCATATAGATACAAAAGCTCTGAAACTAAAACTTTAGTTTCTATCAGGCCACAACGTAAGTATTGGGATTCAAACCTGCCAAACTAAGCAGTGTGGAAGGTGACATCTGGAGATACCCCAAAAAGCCATGAACTAATGAACTGGAAATAAACCTGCCCAGCAGAGGGTGAGATAGGGTATCTCTGACTGTCTTTTCCTTCAGATATCTCAGTGAGTGAGTAAATCCTTTGCTATATCAGATCTTTGCTCAAAAAAATAACTTTCTCAATGAGTTCTACCCTGACAACCCAGTTTAAATTGTGACTTGCTGCCCTCCTGAATTTACATTACCCTGATATATTTTTATAGCACTTATTGTATTTTCACATATTTAATTCATAAATAAATAATACATTATTATTATTTTAAAAATCATTATTAGGCACTAATTAATTAAGCTTCACAAGGACAGGGATTTTGTCTGCTTTGTTCACAGATGGATTCCCGGAACCTAAAACCAGCAGCCTAATGTTTCAGTTTTGACCTAAGTGCAGAGGCAAGAAGGAGGGAAGTCTTCTGTGAGTGTATTATTATTTACCCCAAACTTGCTGTCATCAGCCAGTTGGCAGACTACTATCTCAGTGGCTCCAAAGTTTAAATTTACAGTAACCGATGGTACAAAGGGAGAATCATACCCAGGAATACAACAAAGAGTTTTACAAAATACACAGGCATAGATCGCTTCTAATTCTGCACCTTCCTGAAATTGATCTGTCCCAGAACTTGTTAGAAATATAGACTCGTTCTCCTTTCCACCTCTCTTTTCACAATCTCCCTCTTTCCAATTCATACTTCCAGAAAAAAGGGCATATCCCTCACATCCCCTGAATCTTACTATGTCCCTTTCTCAAGGGATACAATCTTCCAGGCTACAAAAGAAAGAGACAATTGGAAATACTGGTACAGGTGAGAAGAAAGCAAATCCTCTACTGATTGCGTCAGAAATCCTCCTGCAATTCAAGGAGAAAATAATAGATGTATCTGTTGACAAAATGAAAACCTAACTTCCAATGGCAGGATCTTATTTCCCTTCTTAATCTTATTGGATCTCTTTCTTGAACTCCATACCCTCCCCTACACACTGAAAAAAATAATAATCATTTTCCCTCTCACTCCATGAACTCTAGACCTTTCTTACAGACTCTTCACCCTATGCTGCCTTTTTAAGTCAGTGACTTCTTCATTCTAGCCCAGTTCTCTTATCTCTCTCTCTATGTCCAACCTTTAAAAAAGTCACCCATTCCTAAGGCTTCTGTGATAAATATTTGTCTTTTATCTTTTACAGTATTTATTTGTTTACAGCATTTATTTGGGGTCCCCCTCTACAGAGCACTTTAGTTTTTGACAAACTTTCTCTTTCAGTTCGTATCTTCCTGTTAAAGAGAATCCCAATGTTCACCAAATTCTTTCAAAAGAAGTTCTAGGAAGATGACAAGTTGGAGAAATTTAGGAATATGAAGTCATAAGACCAGCATGTCAAAAACTGAATGCATCTTCTGTTTCCCCATCTCAAGCTATGGCTTGGTAACACTGATCAGAGAAGAGTGGATAACTTGAATGGTGGCTGGAAGAGAGCTTGATATCAGGAAGACAAAAAAGAAGATCAATGAGGTTATTCTCAAAATTACCCAGGGAAAAAGTACAGAGTAGGAATGATGAGGGAAGGATAGAATTCAGAGCTGCGGTCCTCAACGTTTGTTATTGCCCCGGATCATTCACCGATGGCAAAACGCTGCTGTCAGTTACAGACTTCAATGCACAGAATGATTCCCAAGGTGGCACATTCTCAATGATTCTCAAGGTGAGAATTTCATGGATATTTCAGAATCTCAGTTAAAAATCGCTGCTGTAAGCCATTCCACAATGGAGACTTTTATATACAGATCCATCCCAGCCCCTCTTGAGAATCACCGTGGCAGAGTTCCAGGCGGCACGGCTGGTCAGCAGCGTGAAAACCGGGGGGGACAGGGTGCAATCTCCTGGTCCCTGCTCTCAGCTCTCAAGTCTGGGTGTCCGAGGGGATTGGTGGTTCCCATATGTGGTGTTAAGGCAAAATCAGAATGATGGGCATGTTTAAGATGAAAGTAATAATTACCTTTTGTTTAAATTTTGTCCCCTAAATGAGGAGAGATTTTTTTCTGATTATAAAAATAATACCTGATGAAGTCAAGGAAAATCAATATTAAAAAGAAGCACTTATATGCTATGTTATAACCTCATATTTTCATTTAATAATATAATTTGTGTGTATTTCATATCTATAAATGTAAACATGCAAAGGATATACAGAAATGTATAATATGGAATTACCTTTATTTAGACAGTTCCCTAATGATGAATATTGAAGTTTTTTCCCTTTTTTTTTTTGCTATAAAATGATGATAAGTCTTACTTATCATTTCTGTACACATGTTTTTTTATTCCAGAAAGTGGTATTGCCGGGTCAAAGGGCATGCCATAGAAACTTTGGGTACCTCTTGATAACCTGTACTTCAAAATGTCTTCCAGCATAAATTTCCACCAAAAATGCAAGAGAATTTCCATTCTGACTCACAGCAGTAATGGGATTTTTCAAATACAGAGAGTTTAAGATGTTGTGGAAAAAGTCCAGTAGAGAAGACCCAACTGATTAAAGAGGTCAGAGCAGAAAGGCTTGGTTTGGAAGCTATTTCCATGGTTAGAAGAAGCCATGACAATTAATGTCATTTTTCAAAGAAAAAAGTGTATGAGGGAAGAGAATTGATAGATCCAGTTTCTATCTTAGCAAAATGTCAACATTTGGAGGGTGGGAGAAAGGAGAAGAGCCATAGAAAAAGTTAGAATGAAATGATCAGTCAACTAGCAGGAAAATAAGACGAAAGAAGTGTAATGGAAGGCCAGGTAGAGGAGATTTTTTTTTTCTTTTTAGAATACCACATAATAATAACTAGCACTTGAATCATTCTGTATCCCAAAGCCTCAAAGCACTTTGCAGCCTAATCATTTGAATTTTAGAATACCCTTGGTAGGGAGAGAGTAATTCAATAGGAAAACTTGGATAAAAAGAAGTAAGATGGAGGGCTTAAAAGTTTACTCAACCTTGGCAATTCCACGAACTCAAAACCTCGGGTTAAGGAAGGAAATGTTGACTCTCCTCTAAATTACTGTACATATAATATTTACACATTCTCAGTTTCAGATGATTTCCAGAGCCATGGTTCAGCAGCTGCAGTTTAAAAGCTGTGAATTTAAACATCTCAGTGTAACAGCTGAGGAACTTGTTCTCAGAAAACAAAAATCTCAGGAGACACAGAGAGCTTTCAGGTTTCCCAAGTTCACCCCACCATTTCTGACTTTGTTTTCCACGTGGGGCTCTGGAGAGATTAACCTACAGTTGAGTCAGTGAATCCTGCACATTTCAAGGCACTACGCTAACCCCCTCTATAAAAGAGTTTACGTTTAAATTAACGTAGCGTTAAGCTGATTTTTTACGTGGCAGATCCATGAATTTTGACACATGTGATCATGTAACCACCACCACAATCAGAATATAGAATAGTCCCCATCACCCCTCAAAACCTCCTTCATACCATTCCTTTCAAGTCACACCACCCCTCACTCCTACCCCTAGCAAGCACTGATCTGTTCTCCATCACTACAGCTTTGTCTTTTCCAGAATGTAATATAAAAGGAATCGCACAGCACGTAATCTTCGAGACTGATTTTTTCCATTTATCATAATGCCTGTGAAATTCATCTGTGTTGTCACATGTATCAGTGTTTTGTTGCTTTTAACTGCTCATTGTATTCCATGGTACAGAAGTACTACAGTTGGTTTATTAATTCACCACTGAGAGACACTTGAGTTGATTCCAGTTTGCGGCCATAATGAATAGAGTCTCTATAAACATTTATGTACAAACTTGTGTGAACATACGTTTATGTTTTTGCCTGGATAAACACCTAGCATTCTTTCAAAAGAAAGGAGTAGGTTTTCCAGGTCATATAATAAGCATATAGTTAATTTTATAAGAAACCGACAAACTTTTCCAGAGTGTCTCTACTATTCCATACTTCTTCACACTGTTTGGTTTCAGCAATGTACAGCTGCTCTGCATAATCACTAGCACTAAATATTGTCTGTTTATATACATATATATTTAATGTTAGTTATTCTAATGGGATGTGGTATCTTATAGTGGTTTAACTTGCATTTCTGTAAGGGCTAATTATGTGGAACATCTTGTTGTGTGTTTACTTACTATCCATATATCCTCTTTGGTAACGTGTCCATACATGTTTTCTTCCCGTTTTTAATTGGGTTGTTTGCTTTTTTTCTATTGGTTTTGAGTGTTCTTTGCACACTCTCCATACAAGTCCTTTGTCAGATATTTGCAAAGCAAATTATCACCTTTTCACCCATAGTTTGTTTTTTCATTCAAACTGTCATTCACAGAGCGAAAGTTGTTTCTTTTTTTTTATTCTGCCATTTGTCATTTAGTTTCCTCCTAGAACTACTTATTCTTTACCTCCATTTTTTTCTTGAGCATCATGTGTTCAGATAAACTGGAGTGTTACTAAGTTAACCTGACCTTTCAGCTATACTTAAAACAGAGAAGCCCATCTCTATTGTGAAGGTTTCATCCACTGAAAGCTTCTCCTGGCAGCAACTGGTGCTCTGCTTTCCGATGCCTTTATCTCTTAACTCTGTTTCCATTGATTGTTTTATGTTATCTGTGTATCCCCCAGCAGAGAAACAGGGAGTCCTTGTACAGGGTAGTTATTTGTGTGAATAATTTAATATTTATTATTCATCTCATGCATTATTTTCCAAGGCAATAGTAAGCCTGACAATTTTTGAGGACTGAGTTGCATTCTAACTACAAATAAGGTTACTGTAGTAGGATAAACGGTGGAAAATAATTGTTTAACAAGGGGATCCTAGAAAAGTGATAGGAATTGTTGTGTTATCAGTATAACTGATATGATTTAAAGGTCAAAACAAAAGAGGATAATCTGAAATCTCAGACCTTGGGTTAAACCCGTGAAGAGACGCAGCTCATGCCTCTGTGTGTAGAGAGCATTAAACTTTAGACATTCAGAATCAATGGAAATCTATCTGACTTGAAAGATCTTTTACAATTAAGAAACAACATCTGATGCTTAGAAAAAAACGAGTCAAGAAAACAGTTTCAAGCATGAGACAGCTTGGAAAGTGTATGTCTATTAAGTGACAAGATGAAATTAAACTGAAAACGAGTATAGTCTAACCTAGTTATGACCCAGTTGATATGCTGGAGAGCCACCGAGACTCTTGAATAGCATCACTAAAAAATTAGACAGGCATGATTCCTATCAGTCACAATACTTGCATTGGGTCTCTTGGACCTTTCTAATTAACCCCAGTGAAATTTCAAACATGATTTTTCTACTGCCTTAAGTGTTACGAAAAAAAAGTGTCAGGAAGGACTATGGTCTTTACTTGGGGAATTGCAGCTACTGACCCACTGTCATTGGGGGATCACTTTGATGTGTAGAAGGATGAACGGATTTGTGTTGATACATCTCCATGCTTAACTTGGCTCCTTTGTGATAAATTGTTAACATTTGCAAAAGGTTCAGAGGACATCTGTGGGAACGTAAACAGAGGAACTCTGATGGTCCAGGAAAAAAAGAATGTTCTGAGAGCTGGCCTAGACACATTCCATTTTGGAAGTACACATTTTCAAACACTCAGTATTACTTTTAATCACACACATGCACGGGCACATGTGCACACACACACACACAATATTACAGCTGATAATTAACTACTGAATTTTTGCCTCAATTTGAAAAAAGTCTGGGCAGTTTAAGCCTGCCTGGATTTTTCTTCTATAACAAATAAGATTTTTTATATTTCAAATGTGTTTAGTTTACTACAGAGGAACATAAATAGAACTGATACTTTAAAATGAATGAGGTCATTACTAATATAATTGAGAGAACATCCACTAATTAAAAAACGCAAGTGTACATAAGCATAAGTACTCTTAAATTACCAGCAAATTATGTGATGCAAGATAGCTCAAAAATATTCTCTGCAATTAATCTAGACAATAATACAATAATTTGCATGTTAATAATAGCAATTTAAAAAATCAACATGTTTTACTGATTAGAAAAGAACAATTTTTCACAATGGGGCCAATTTGCTCATCTGCATAATAAAGTAAATAGAAACTTTATGTTTATGTCATACTAAAAATAAGTTAAAACCATACACTCTGGTTAAGAAAATTTATACAAATATATTAAGCAGCGTGACATATCAGTTACTTACAGTCTTTAATAGTGTCATATGTTTTTTTAAACTTAAAAAAATGTCCAATTCAACAGGGATAGATTACCCAAGTCCCTGGAACTTCTGTTTCCTTGTTATCTTTTGAAGTTATTAGAATCATCTGAGCATCCAAAATACAAGCCTCCAGGATGAGTGCCCAGTTTCACAGGTGTCCGCATTCTGGAGGCATCTGAGGGCAGGGTCCTGTTCCCCAGGTGTGTGAGCCAGAGCCGAGGATGAGTGTGGTTCAGAATGGAGAACACACTGGGCCCTGAGGAATCACCCCTGCGACAAAGACAACAGGTGGCGTGCCTTCCTAACAAAAGCTGATGTCAGCAGTCACTGGCTTCTTCGGGAAAGTCATTTATAATACTCTTATAATGCAGATGTGATTCATGAGCACATACGGCAAAGGACCAAGTGTCCATCACCTGTCAACTAACCGCTTTGGCTGTGTAGTGCAAAATTTGAGGGTACAACTTAATAACTGAAGAAATCAAAGCTCAGCTGAATATTTTAATGGATAAAAGTGGCACAATGCCTTGAATCACGATCTTCTGCATACAGGTTGTGTGTAGTCCTTGCCCGTCAAACCTTTCCCACTTGAATTATTTTTCAGTTAAACTACAGATTCTACAATCCCTTCCTACGGGGCTGCTCAGCCCCACCTTTGTCCTCTTGCAGCACCGTTCACTTACATCCCGCTTTATTCGCTCAACAAGGTCTCCCCACCAGAGAGTGAACAGCCCAACATCAGGGTTTTGTCTTAATCACGTTTGTTTTCTCGGTTCTTAGCCCACGGCTGGCACACCCTCTGCATTTCAAGGAACGAGTGAATACTTACTAAACAGCAGAAGAATGAGAACACAGTTCTGGTATTAACAAGCTATGTGGCTTTGAGGAGTCACTTAACCCCTCTTGGCCTTCAAATTAAAAAAAAAAAAAAAAAAAGGTGATGTAGGCGGTCAGGAAAAGAGAACATTCCAGATAGGAAAAGAGAACTTGAAAACAGGGAGACAGAAGGGAGCAAGGTATACTCATAAAATAACAAATGATTCATCAAGTTTAGACAGCCTGCAAACTTTATGCTTTTGACTTTTCATACAACCCCAGATTTTCACACCACAGACACTGAAACCCCTAAAGTATAGTTCATTGGTCTAATTTCAACTTTCAGCTAAAAGGTGAGCAATGCTGGCTTCCTACTCTTCCAGGTGCCCCAGGTGGCCCCAGCCAAACCTTTGCCAGCCTTGCTCGCGGCGCAGTCATTGGAAGATTCACTTTATTCACATGTGGAGTCAAGTGCTGAAAGCCCTGTGAGAGAGGAACAGTGTCCCCTGAAGGAGAGTCGCTGTCTCAGCAGATCCTGACGGTGACTGTGTTGACAAATTGTCCACGGTGGGGGGCAGTTGGTGGTCTCTTGGTTTAGTTCCCTTCATCCTGTGCCCATGGGGTTCGAGGTAGTTTTCATAAGGAACCAACGCCAACCCCTAGTTCGCCTAACCCTGTCGCCTCATCTGTTAAGGAGAAGAGAACTGTCAACAGCCAAGGGTAAGAGGCCAGGTTCTACTGTGACCCCAAACCACGTTCCCACAGCTCACTCTCACTCAGCTACCCCGGTCCTGTGGGTCCCTCCACCTCTCAAACTCCCAGCCCAGGGCCTTGGCCCTGCTTCCTCCTCACCTTGGACCACTTCCTGCACTTGGTACATGGCTGGCTCGGCCTCACTCTTCGTAACTCAGTCACCTACTCAAAGACTCCGAAATCTCTATCCAGAGCCAAACCCTCCGCCCCACGAGCCACTCTCCCTTTGTCCACTGCATAGCATATATCCCAGTCGGCAATAATGTCTATATTTGTTTTCCTATTTCCTGCCTGTAACCCCCACTAGCATGTAAACCATGAAGAACCTGGTGCATACCAAGTGCTCAGTTAAAAAAAAAAATAATGAAAGAAATACATCCACATAGAAAGAAGCCAAGTCCAATAAATTCCTCTTATTTGAACTTGTAAATTGAAAGAAATGGCTTAAGGTTAAATGTATTCGGTGTGATTATTTTAATATGCCCATAGCATGTGCATGAAAGCATAAAACACTCATTCCACACAAAAATGCCAGGGCGTAAACACTGCCTGCTGGGGCAACCAAGCAGCTCTGACAGGACAAACAGGAAGCAAAACAATATTGCTAATCACCAAAGCTATGGGGAAAACATAATATCAATTAGATTACAATTATGTAAACTGGAATCCATCCTGAACACGGAGGCTAATCATCTACGAAGAGCAGCTGACACTATACAAAGAAAACAAGCATTTCTAAGTAGTACAGAGACTCTGATCTGGTTTCTCCATTCTGGCAGTAAAATTTCAGCAATACTGTGGAAAACAGCATAAATGACAGAAATGTATCTGACCGTGTGCAAAGAATACTCCCTATTTTTATTACAAATTTTAGTGAAGAAATTTTAGGTGTGTTGAAAACTTTTAAAGAGCTAGAATTCTGTCCTCCGCGCTGTAAATAACCCTTTCCTGAACGTTCTCATACACAAATATTTGTCTGCAACTGAGCTGTTATCTTAAGGCACATTCCTATAAGAGGAATGACTGAATCCAAGAGTATGCATTTATATATATAAAATTGCGGCCCTCCAGAAAGACAGAGCTCTTGACCGCTGACCTTCATCATCAATTTTCCCCATTTATTCCAATCCAATATTTAAACAATGGTACTTCTGGCTAAGTTCGCATTGAACATTTCTTTTCTATGATTTGTCTGTTCATATGTATTTTTTCCATTATTCTATCAGCATGCTCATCTTGTTCTGAATTTGACAGACATACTGTTGCAAATGATTCTTCCAGATTTTCACTTGCATTTTAATTTCATGGTGCTTTTGGACATGCCAAAGTTTTGTGTTTCATAAGATTGATCGACTGATAGTCTCCTTTGAACTTTTTCATTACTTTTATGCTTATGAAGTTCTGTGAAATTTTGCAATCAGATATTCAAGTATTTGTTTTCTAGGTGATTAAGGCATCATTTTTCACAATTAAATCTTTAACACGGCTAATTTCTTATACTGATCTAACTTAATTTTTTTTCTCTCAGATAGCTAGTTATCTAAGAAGTGTTTATTGAAAAATGCTTTATTCCCTAACTGATTGATAAGCTACTTTATCATACACTAAAACTTTTTAAGTGCTCTGGTCTGAATAAAGTTTCTTGTAATCAACTAAAATCTAAAGAGAAATAGGAGAAATTAAACAGAAATAGAATCTGAAAAACTAGAAGTTTTCAAGAACAAATTTTTAGAGTAAAACTGCATCAGATCTTTTGAAATACTGTGAATTCCCCCAATATGAGATATGTTCTTATTCAAGGATAAATCTTGAGGAATTCATTAAGGATTTTCAATTATTTTTATTTCTTTTGCTTGAGCTGCCATCATGGACTATTTTACTACTTACTTTTTTGGCAATAAAAATCATTGCTAATATTTTCTGTTACAATGTTTTTCCAGGAAGTGTTCATTCTAGTGGCATGTGTATCCTCATCAATAAACATGAAATTTACCTTATTAAATATATGAGAGTTCAGGTTATGTTAAGTCTCAGGCTTTTGTTGTGATCTAGTCCAAATCCACACTTCATAAACCACTAGCAAATTAATCAAAATGCATTATGTGAAGTTTTTATATACCCATATCTTTTGACATCAGTTATCTAAAATATTTGATTATTTCTCATAGATATCATTCCAGCTTTGATTTTTTCTGTCTCATATGCCTTGCTCATTTATATAACTAGCCTTGGATATTACTGAAGTTATCAAGAATTTCAATTTAGAGAAAATATGAATCCCTGAAAAGACAGCAATTTAGAAATTAATTTAGAAATATAATCACATTTCTGTGCTAGTTTCTAAGATAAAATCGCAATTATATTGACCAAAGACAAGATGCTGATCCCTAGATAGGTTCCAAAAATTATACTAATGATAGTAGCAGAACTATTAGGAAAACTCCATGACAATGATAGCTATCAACATATTTTAAATCACATGAAAACAAATTAAGTATAAATACTAAGCTGAAACAAAATACAATTTAAAAAACTGGACTGCTTTGACTAGATTCGGTTGTTGCCTGTCCTTTTGAATTAAAACTTTAATCATTTTATCCAAACATAAATATTCCCTAAAATATACAGTTATAACTTTTTAAAATTTATTTTTGGCTGCACTGGGTCTTCGTTGCTGTATGTGGGCTTTCTCTAGTTGCAGCGAGTGGGGCTACTCTTCGTTGCGGTGCACGGGCTTCTCATTGCAGTGGCTTCTCTTGTTGTGGAGCATGGGCCCTAGGCGCACGGGCTCAGTAGTTGTGGCTCGCGGGCTTAGTTGCTCCGCGGCATGTGGGATCTTCCCGGACCAGGGCTCGAACATGTGTCCCCTGCATTGGCCGGCAGATTCTTAACCACTGCGCCACTGGGGAAGTCCAACCATAACTTTTAAAGAGGCTTGGCTTTCCCAATCTCTTTTTGTTTCTGTATATTTTGATTGTTTGTAAGTGACTTCGAAATCTCTATAGAAGTTTATACATTTGAAATGCCTAACAGTATTTATGATGGTAACACAATTTCTCTAATGTGTTCAGATATCTTTCAATAAGAACTTGAGAGAATATTAGAAAGACCTTCCTTTGGAAAACAAAACAAAACAAACTCACCAAATAAAACAAACACCCGAATCCCTCCTCTGTTACATGAGTCTCTATGGTGCCAGGAAGTGTACAACTGGAGATTATGGCTTTGGTTAGGACTTATTAAAAATTTAGGACCTCTAAAAGGGTGTCTTCACATGTCCTCGGATGACATACGGTAAAATCCATTCTTTGGATTGTTTGATGACATAACAAGTTGATGTTATATGACAATGGAGAGGAGAAGGAATGAAGAGATCTGTTGTTGCCTGAGAGGATCCCAGGAACTAAATACCCTGGGAGACAAAGTGTTGCAGAAGGAAATTCTTTGCACAACAGAGAAAGAGAATGAAGGTGGGCATCAGGGGTGGAAGGTGAGTGGGAAATCTAAAGTGTTGGCTTTAAAAGTGTGTTCCTTGGACCAGCAATGTCAGCCACACCTGGAAATCTGTGAGAAATACAAGTTCTTGGGTCACACCCAGTCACTGAGTCAGAAACTGCAGCAGGGCCCCGACATCTGTTTTTAACAAGCCCTCCAGGTCATTCTGACGTACACTCAACTTGAGAACCACAAATGTGTTTTTACTTCAGAATGTTTGCCTCATCTTCTGATCAGGAACAATGAAGTGAAATATTCTTTCTAAAATACATTTTTTTCTTTATGTACATATTAACATTCTTCCCTAGAAAAACTTAACATACTACAGCTGGCCTTCCATATCCACAAGTTCCCCATCTGTGGATTCAAGCAATCCGAGGTTCCAATTCAATCCGAGGATAGGGAGGGCCGACGGTACTTCACCATTTTATATAAGGGACTTGAGCATCCTCAGATTTTGGTCCACGGGAGTCCTGAAACCAATCCCCCATGAATACTGACAGACAACTATATTGATAATTTAGTTGGAAAGAAGGAAGGAAGGGAGGGAGGGGAGGAGAGGAAGGAAGAAAAGTTAACATGGAATGCTAAGTTTCTTATGTAAGTTCAGCTAGTATTTCCCATACTCTAATATGCCTAAAATTTCACCAGTGAATTTGTTAAAAACGCAGATTTCAGGTCTCGTCCTCTCGGATCTGGTCTAAGTAATTAGAGCACAAATGCAAGACTCTGTTCCAAACCAACACTAAAAGTGATTCTGAGGAGACTGATGGGCCCCATTTGCAGTCGCTGACCTGAACATCAATAGGAAGATAATTGTCCTGTTGATTGTGTGTTAAAGAACAGGTGAACACATCAGCACTAAAATTCCTGCAGGGTGGTGGTATATAATCATTTACCTTAGGGCCTTTGGGCATCCGAGCCTTGTTATAGGAGCGCTTTGTATGTAATTAGATAACCCAATTTGGAAACTAACTTCAACATGTAATTTCCCTTACACCTGTGAGTCGTTTTATAACTGAGATGTGGCATTTGATTGTTTTTTTAGCTTCATTATTATAAGTTGTTTACTTAGTGACTGGGATACCTTTTTCATCATTCCACTTGAGGATTTTGATGGAACTAGGATTCACTTAACACTTGATTTCTATCCTTGGCATCTCAACAGTATCTTACAGACTCATGTTAAAGATGACATGATTGGTGTCCTACAAGGGGATGACCAGCTCAAAAGCCCCAAGGGGCCAGCCAGGCAATGTGAAAGAGTGAAGCAAGCCTGTGTTACGCAAGAGAATGGGCGAACTGTGGTGAAGCGGGCCCCCAGCCCCAGAAGCAGTGAGCATTGCATATACAACACACAAGTGGGGACAGATTTTCCAACCTTTCTAAAGTAGCTCAAAATATGAACTTATCTGTGGAATTTTCTGATGTTTTAAAAACTTTCAAACCCAATAAAAGATGTCTCAGGACTGCAACTGACTCAGAGTCTATCCATTTTGAACATCTGACTGACTTTATGTTCCAATTAAGCCACTTAATAACTGCATCCCTTACTTTTTCTGAGTATAGTCTACTTCTGTTATTTGAGAAACTTCTTTTTGTCCTCCATAAAATGATCATTGAAGAAGCAGTAATCCTTGAGCAGTTTTCCTTTGAACCCCATACCCGGAACCCCTTAAGTGTATTTTAGGAAACATTTTCATATGCAAAGCACTTAATCTGGGAGATACAAAACATTATTTTCCTCAGGGCAGAGCCCCTGGAGCTGAGTTAAATCACCTTCCAAGGACCCAAGTCAGCAAGGCATCTATCTGGGGTTCTAACCACAGGATCACAGACACAGCTCCTGTATTTGCTGGCCAGAGTCAGACCTTAGCTGGAGTCCTGACTTCACCCAAGGACTTGAACAAACTAGCTCGAACTCTGTAAGCTACAGTCGACTCATCAGTAAGAAGGGGATGATATCTCCTGCACAAGACTGTTGTAAGAATTATGACAGATCCTATTTCTGAAAGGTCTAGCACAGCACTTGGAATACTGTAAATGGTCAGCACGGGTTAGCTCTTACGATAATAATACAGAAATCACTAACTAGTACCTATTATTCTAGTCACTCATTTATTTTGCACTCAGACATGAAGCGTGTATCCCACTCAAGGCGTTCTGCTGAACCCTAGTTCTGGATGCACTGGTAAACAAAGCAGACACGGACACACTATTTTTACTTCATCACTGGAGTTTGCCTACTGGATCTTTCCCCTACTTTGCTGTACACTTCTTAAGGGAGTTCCCTGTGCCTTATCTCTGCATTCCCTAAGCACCTAAGTACTATGTAAAGAGGGCTGACACTCGGTAAATGTTTGCTCAATTCAACTTAATTTTCTCAAACCTGTTTCTTCATCTATAAAACAGAGAGAAATGACATGTTTACCTAATGACATCACAAAAAGTACATTTATATGCTAGAATAGGATAAAATACACAAAAGATTTTATATAGAGGTAATGTAATAACTGTGATGACGTTATTTGAAATATTTATTTACTTATAATGGTTCCTTGAAATATTCTCAGTCACATGACATCTATGCTTATAACTGTACCAGTTATGAGTTTGTGTCTACTCCAAAGCAGCTCTCCTTTTTTTTTTTAACATCTTTATTGGAGAATAATTGCTCTACAATGGTGTTAGTTTCTGCTTTATAACAAAGTAAATCAGCTATACATAAACATACATCCCCATATCCCCTCCCTCTTGCGTCTCACTCCCACCCTCCCTATCCCACCCCTCTAGGTGGTCACAAAGCAGCAAGCTGATCTCCCTGTGCTATGCGGCTGCTTCCCACTAGCTATCTATTTTACATTTGGTAGTGTATATATGTCCATGCCACTCACTTCGTCCCAGCTTACCCTTCCCCCTCCCCGTGTCCTCAAGTCCATTCTCTACGTCTGCGCCTTTATTCCTGTCTTGCCCCTAGGTTCTTCAGAACCATTTTTTTTTTAGATTCCATATATATGTGTTAGTATACAGTATTTGTTTTTCTCTTTCTGACTTACTTCACTCTGTATGACAGACTCTAGGTCCATCCACCTCACTACAAATAACTCAGTTTCGTTTCTTTTTATGGCTGAGTAATATTCCATTGTATATATGTGCCACATCTTCTTTATCCATTCATCTGTCAATGGCCACTTAGGTTGCTTCCATGTATGTCCTGGCTATTGTAAATAGCAAAGCAGCTCTTCTTAACTAGCATGATATATTGGTTTTGCTCTACACTACTGAGATGTATAAACTTACAAAGTCTGTTTTTTTAAGTTCCTAATGATAGCATAATTATAAGGATTGTTCTAGTTAATTAATAGTCTCTTAAAATACCATTAAGATCCAGCAAAACACAAAGAAAATAAAATCAGACAGCCACCAGATTTTGCTAGCCCAATGAGAATTTGAAGCGTTCTTAGGTTACATAATAATAATCACAGGCAAATGCTAAAAGCATTATGGTTCATAGACTATTCCCATCAGAATAATATTGCTAAGTCATTCTTTGTCATCGTTGAGGGGTGCCCTTTAGGTAGACACAAACAGCATTCTCCTTAAGTATTGCAGGAGATTTTACATGCACTCCTGTTCCTTACAAGAACGCTCTGGCCCACTGAAAGGGAATAAATTCCAAACCTCAGCCTCTGCTAAAGCTAGAAATCCAAAACGTATAAAAATTATTGTTAAATTCGACAAACCTGAAGAAACTGCCTCTGAGATTTGATTTAACCACTTTTCAGTGTACTTCTACATTGATAACATTTGAAATTCTAATTTCCCTATCATGATCAAAAGATAGCATCATGTATTCTAAAGCTGTATTCTTGATTCCCTAAAAATGAATGTTTTATACCTGTGTATACATGCTAACCAGGAGGCAGAAAATACAGACCATTCTAGAGAACTGAATGATTGCTTTCGTCATGCACGACTGATTGAAAGCTCTGCTGTCAACTTCCACAGTGACTGCTGGTCACTGAACTTTAAGATGCTGAAAACATTAGGGGTAAAAATATCTGCTACACTGAGAACATTTTGTACAAATTCAAGTCATCCAATTTCCAAACTCCTGACAGCCAAGCAGCCACTAATGCCTGGGGAAAGTGCCTACTCGGTGACATATACCAAAAATGCTTTGAGATATGCTCGAACAATAAAACTCTAAAAATATACAAGTTCGAATACATTATCTAATTTAGATGATAGGAGATTCTGATTAAGAATCCATGAAAGCCTGTGGCATTCTTTTTATAAAGACAATTCCAATAATACTCCATTAGGATTTTCCCCTGTTAAATTAACTTTACAGACTTCTAATGGATTTCTTAATTAGACTTGTTATTAACAAGAATATTAAATCAATTAAAAACAGCCCTGACAGCCACTTGTAATAAACAAAAAATGAAAAGCAAGATTTATGCTCCCTCCTTACTTTTCTCCACCCAATCTAAAGCTTTTAATAATCTTACAAATTTATTGCAATTAATTATTCAACTGTCAAAGAATAAAAAGCTAAGATCATTATGTGCCTGTTTGAAGAAGACCTTGTTATTTCAGAGACAGGCTGGTTCCTGGAGCTGCTGTTCTGGCCTTGCTCGTGAAGAGGCTGCTTCAGCTCGGATGGCCCTTTGTTCTGTAACTGTTACGGCTTCAGGATATTAATTTAGTATGTTTGCCTCTGCAGAAGTACCCTTCCTCCTCCTTCATTTTCTAGAGCAAAAGAAGTATTGAAGCAGAAGAAAGGAATAGCTTTAATTCCAAACTCAAGACATCCAATGGGGACTTCCCTAGTGGTCCAGTGGTTAAATATCCGCCTTCATGGGCTTCCCTGGTGGTGCAGTGGTTGAGAATCTGCCTGCCAATGCAGGGGACACGGGTTCGAGCCCTGGTCTGGGAAGATCCCACATGCCGCGGAGCAGCTGGGCCCGTGAGCCACAACTACTGAGCCTGCGCGTCTGGAGCCTGTGCTCCGCAACAAGAGAGGCCGCGACAGTGAGAGGCCCGCGCACCGCGATGAAGAGTGGCCCCTGCTTGCCACAACTAGAGAAAGCCCTCTCACAGAAACGAAGACCCAACACAGCCAAAAATAAATAAATAAATAAATTAATTAATTAATTAAAAAAAAATCCGCCTTCCAATGCAGGGGATGCGGGTTCCATCCCTGGTCGGGGAACTAAGATCCCACATGCCTCAGGGCAACTAGGCCTACGCACTCTAGAGCCTGCGCACCACAGCGAAAGATGCCACGTGCTGCAACTAAGACCCAGTACAGCCAAATAAATAAATATTAAAAAAAACAAAACAAAAAAAGACATTCAATGACCAATCTCTTGTCAGAGAGAAAGAGGGAGAGAGAGAGAGAGAGAGAGAGAGAGCGGGACATAGAACAAGATTTATCCTCTCTGGGGACCACACCAAAGCCCTGCATCTTCATTATATATAGCCTTAAAACTGCATTGTGCTCTATGCATTTTTATTTCAGGGATATTTATGTGTAATTTGAAGCAATAGGTGTGAATGTTACAGCTACAGACTAGGTGATTTCATTAAAATGAATGGCCTGATGGTGAAGAGTTCTTTAGATGGTGTCTCCAGCCAACCGCCTTTAACAGTAGTAACATGACAGCCTCCCAATCCGAACACGGAACAACAGATAAAGAAAGGGAAGGGTGTTAAATGTTTTCCCAGGATGAAGAAAAGCAGTAGTCTCTGCTCTACTCATTCACAGACACTCCGTCCCTGGATGGCTGCCCTGTCTCAGTGAGACTGTAAGGTAGTGTAGCTCAAAGAGCCAAGTGTGTGCCCAGCCCGCCGTGTTCCTTCTGCCCCAGCAAGAAACCAGAAGGAGCCCTTGACAACTAAGAATAAGGCCACTCCAGAAAGTGGCTATAAAATAAATTTCTATATATCAAGTGCTTTTTATCCTTGGCACGTATACATGTTTGAATGAAGAAGAAACAAAACAAATTCAAATTAATGTGAGGGCAGAGTTTGGGGATGGCCTTGTGCCACCAAACGGATGTCATTTATCAGACCTTTGGGACCAGGTAGCATAAGTCAGCATGAACTCAGTTTCTCCTCGCATGAGCATGAGATGGAAGTCTTACCTGTCACCTTTATCGCTGTGATGTGAAAATTTTGTGATGAAATTTTGCCACCACCTTGGAGATGAATTAGGAACCCTATTGCATTAGCAGCTAGCATATTGTTCAAAACCCAAAGATTCTGAATTTTTAGGAAATACTTCATATTGGTTCATTAATTCCGCATAGCTAAATTGCAAATATTTACTTGAATGCAATGACAGATATTAGTGGATACTCAGCTATGCCACGACTAAGATATACAAACTCCAGGCAAGTCTATGTATTCATTCTACAAACACGCACTGTGGGATGTAGCAGGCACAGAGCTTACTCTTCCGGGTAGTGTCTGCTCCCAAGGAGCGTACTGTGAGAATCAGACAAATCAAGAGTTAAAATACAGTGTGAGGAATGGTATGGGTTAAAGAAGCATACAGATTTCCTCCATACTCACCAGGGCACGTGATCTGGTTTTGGAGGGTCAGCCTCCAGGGATTATGTCTGATCTGTGTTTTGAAAGATGAACAAGGGCAAGCTAAGCAAAGAAAGTGAGGGGTAGAGGGAATTCTGCAGTCTGGGAGAGAAGGCAGAACCAGCACCTGTTCTGTGACAGGGGTCAGGGACACCATGGGGGGCAGAGCCCTGACGTCTACCCTCCCGAGTCTCCAACGCCAAGGGTTATATAAAGCTGAGTACTTACAAGAATTAAATACGGCAAAAAGGAGCAAGATAAACCAGTGTAGATGAAGTCTGAGCTCTGGAATCAGATATCAGGGCTTGAATCCCGGATCACCCACGTGATAGATGTGAGTTCTTGGGCAAGTTCCTCAGTCATATTAGGGTTGAAAAAGGAAGTGTGGGCAGAGCAGCTGGAGACACATCTGACCTAGACTGGTGAGTGAGAGTCAGCTGCTCCAGTCCTTTAAAGATAGGCACACCCATCCCTGGGACCATGTGACAGGGCTACCCACCCCAGTCTGGAGGAATCAGGGCAAGTTTCCCTGTGGAGGAGATATATGAATAGAGACCTGAGGATGTGAACAGAAGGGTACACGTGGAGGCTGTGAGAGAAAGGAGAGCTCAGGAAGTGGGAGCAAAGTGAAGGGCAGTTTGCTTTGCTTTTTTTGATCGGAAAAGTCTTGCTATTAGGATTTGAAGTTATGGGCAAGAGTTAAAATCACCAAAGTTAAAAATAAGTTGAATGAATAACAATTAATAATTGTGCAAAGAATCTGAATAGATACTTCTCCAAGAAATGTACACAAATGAATAGTCGATAGGCTGATAAAAAGATGCTTGCCATTATATTATCAGGGAACTACAAATCAAACCCACCATGAGACACCGCTCATACTCCCTGGATGGCTGGAAGTATTAAACAAACACTAGACTTCTCATGAGCACAATCTAATGTCTAACAACAATGGAGTCACAGTGGTATGAGGGAAACCACATTAGCATTCAAGCATGCGGGCAAAATTAGGTGCTTTCCAACCAAAAAAGGCTCAGCAAGTTTATTTGGTTAGGCACCTTTAAAAAAAAAAATCTGGGGGTTCCCTGGTGGCGCAGTGGTTGGGAGTCCGCCTGCCAATGCAGGGGACACGGGTTCGAGCCCTGGTCTGGGAAGATCCCACGTGCCACGGAGCAGCTGGGCCCGTGAGCCACAACTACTGAGCCTGCGCGTCTGGAGCCTGTGCTCCGCAACAAGAGAGGCCACGACAGTGAGAGGCCCGCGCACCGCGATGAAGAGTGGCCCCCGCTCGCCGCAACTAGAGAAAGCCCTCTCACAGAAACGAAGACCCAACACAGCCAAAAATAAATAAATTAATTAATTAATTAATTAATTAAAAAAAAATCCGCCTTCCAATGCAGGGGATGCGGGTTCCATCCCTGGTCGGGGAACTAAGATCCCACATGCCTCAGGGCAACTAGGCCTACGCACTCTAGAGCCTGCGCACCACAGCGAAAGATGCCACGTGCTGCAACTAAGACCCAGTACAGCCAAATAAATAAATATTAAAAAAAACAAAACAAAAAAAGACATTCAATGACCAATCTCTTGTCAGAGAGAAACGAAGACCCAACACAGCCAAAAATAAATAAATTAATTAATTAATTAAAAAAAAAATCTGTAAACAATTAAAAAGCACAAATTCAGGATACAAATCCAAAAAGAAATCTGAGAAAGAAGAGGATAGAAGTTTTAAGGTGGAACTAACGTATCCCTGAATGTGCCATGGCAGCCTGGATGGGAGGGGAGTCTGGGGGAGAATGGATACATGTGTATGTATGGCTGAGTCACTTTGCTGGGCACCTGAAACTACCACAACATAGTTAATTGGCTCTACTCCAATATAAAATAAAAAGTTAAAAAAACTATTTAACAGACTTCATGAATATTAAAAGTCAAATTACTGTCTTTTGTTAAAGTGAATTGCACACTAGAAATATATTTAATTATTGCATAGCAACAGCATTCACATTTAACAGGACTATCACTGAACTTGTATACTTTGAAACATGTAACAAACATTGTTATTTCTCAGGGCAAATTCTGTTCTTAAATTCAGAATAAATAGTTCCTATATCAGATACCAAATTGAATAAATGAAACTCAAGTTGCATTTAGCATTAAACCTGAAACTAATGCTACATTATATATTATGATTCCATTCCAGCTCACTTTATTTAAAATAGCAATAACCACAAAATAAAAACAACATAGTGTGGATTCGAGTGTAATACTAAGATCCTGTGCAGGCCTACTCATGGGAAAAATGACCCTAGTATGTATGCCCTGAACCTTTTATCAATATATGAAAAGGCAGGTATAATTCTGTCAACTGTTGGAGACCTTTGCTTACTAGATATCTTCCTAAAGAAAACAAAACAAACAAATATATATATAACAAATATATATATGTTACAGAGTTTTAGAGTTCTCAACCCGAATAGCATTTCAGAGTTAGAAGTGAAATGGTGGAAACATAGTGGCAATTTAAAGTGTTAAATATCTACAGATGATAAAATATTTTTAATGTCAATACATATGGCCAAAAGTGTTTTTTTTTTTTTTTTTAAATCTAACAGTGGATGGTGTTTCCAGTCAGGGAATAATCTAAAAGTCAAAATAAAAACAAAATATCTTGATAGGCAAATATATCAGAATGTACCCTTCTGCTAGAATTAGACAATCAAAATGTGCAAACATGATAATAGCAACCTATATGTAGAGCAAATAAAATTATGAAAAATCATTCTAAACAAACCATCTAATAAGTCACTAACATAAAGGAGGTGAGCTGCCACATGCTTTTAGATAAGTGCCCTCAAATCTTCAAATACAGTTTCTGAGACACCCAAAGGATTTGCTTTTACCAAATCCTTAGTTAGAAGGGCTTGGCATTCGTGATGTTATTTTAATATGTTCTACAGTCCCAGTTCAGAGACTCCTTTACTTCAAATGAGTCTAGCTATAAATGAGAATAGATGTCTTAACTATCCAAAATGAAGAAAAACAGCAATTTTCCTCAAAATTTTTCCACTATAATAAACAAAAATGTCTCAAAGGCAAAACAGAAGCATGAGCAATTTCCAAAATCAGAATTCCAGTTTCTTCTAAGCCATTTTGCCGCTAATCTGAGACAAATCTACCATCTAACAATATGTATTTTGGTCAAACTGGCCAGAATGCCAACATGGGCTTCAACTGCGGTGACCTCTATATGAAATCTGCTCCTATAATTGCCTCCGTGTGAAGCTTTGTTTTCAGATCCACGGAGGAAATTGCTATTGACGCCTGCCTTGGGGGAGGAGATGGGGAACATTTTGCACGTGAGGTGAGGAGCAGAAAAGAGATTCATTCATACAAATTCTTGAGTATTAACTGCGTGCCAGTCACTTCACGTGGAGCCGGATGGAGCTGGAGGAGAACAAATGGAGGTCACAATCCACTCTAGGGGGCAGACCTGGAACAATGAGCAACCACAGAGTAAGCGTACAATGGCAGACTGTGCTGGATACTCTCAAGGAAAAATACAGGTTGCTCTGTGTTATGGGTCAAATTGTGTCCCCCCAAAGGACGTGTTGAAGTTCTATCCCTCCAGTACCCAGAAGTGTACCCTTATTTGGAAACAGGATCTTTGCAGATGGAGTCGAGTTAAGATGAGGTCATTCGGGTGAACCTTAATCCAATAAGACTGGTCTCCTTGTAAGAAGAGAAGAGATGCAGAGGCAGATTTGCATGGAGGGAAGAAGACGTGATGGGACACAGGGAGAATGGTCTGTGAGGAGAGATGAACAGATGGGAACTATGCATCTGTCAGCCAAGGGACGCCAAGACTTGCCAGCAACACCAGAAGCCGGGAGAGAGGCAGGCCACAGGTTCTCCCCTGGAGCCTGCAGAGAGAATGCGGCCCTGGCAACGCTGTGGTTCCAAACTCCTAGCCTCCAGAATTGAAAGAATACACTTCTGCTGTTTTAGGCAACACAGTTGGTGGTACTTTGTTACAGCAACCCCAGGAAACTAATAGGCTCTGGGAGAGCATAGCAAGGACCCCCGAGCTTATCTCAGAAAGAGGGTGGGAGAAGGTCAGGAAAGACTTCCCTGAAAAAGCAAAGTTGGAGCTTGAGATCTGAAGGAAGAGTAGGGTCAGAGCAGATAACGGAGCGGGGGTGAGTAAAGTGTTTCCAGGCATGGGCCAGCGTGGTGCGAAGGCTGTGGAAGCGAGGTGTCTGATGCATTCCAAATGGAAGGAGGTGGGTGAGCAAGACGCCCAGAGACAGTAGAGTCATTCTGGGTAATGAGGTAGGCAGGCAGGGCAAGATCATAAAGGCCTGATGGGCTGAGGAAAACCCCCTTCCAGCATGCTCGTGTCCGAGCAGGAGACAGGTACCATGGACAACTCTCTCTTCCTGTGAGTTCTAACACACTGGAATACATCTAGCATTGGGACCTGCAAATATCCCTGATAACTAGTGTGCCTCAATAGTATGGCTTCTTTCCAACAGCAAATACCATTCTGGAAGGAAGGACATTGCATTTTTGCAGGCTTCTGTTCAGCAAATAAAGACTGGTGCGTCCTTGACACTGAGGTGTTCACAGTCTCCAGGTCAAGCATCTGAGAACAATTTTTAGCTTTTCCCAGAGTTGCCCACAGGTAGCTGGAAGCTGCTGGGCCTTCCTTCTCCCTGGGGAATGACAGCCAACAACACAGTAACACTTGTAAACTGCCACTTGGCCTCGGGTCATGGGGCCACTGTGCCCATGAAGGCCATTGTGATTTAAGTCCCTTGTGATTTATCCATCCTGCTGCTCTGCAGGCTGGCCTTACAGAAAGGGGGACGTTTCCACTTGAACTTAGGGCTCTTAACAGACACCCACCGCGTTTGTCCGCAAGCAAGAGTAGTTAATAGAAAGTACAAATCTACCTTGTTATGGTTTTTCAGCCTTCCCTAACACAGGTTTGCCTGGAACATCTCTCACACATTTCTTCTTAACTGACCTCAAGGGTGTTAAGTGTCCAGTATATCATGGCCTGAATTAATTTCATTTTAAACTAGGATCAGCTCTCCTGAATACTCCATTCATTTGTGCATTCATATTCTATACTGACCTTTTTATTTGCACTTCCAGGGGGCAAAAAAGCTCTAGCTGCAACCTTGAACACTGCAGATACAAATCAATAATGCTTCGCTATGAGGCAAGTTTAATTATTTTGTTATTGGTTCTCTCTTTCTCTTTCTCTTGGCTAGCTGTTTTCAACCTAGCCATCTAGCCTTGCTCTGCCTGAAAAAACTCTGAAGACCAATATTGAACCAAAAAACTAGATAAACAAAATCCCAGTGACATAGTATATAAATAAAGTTACCTAATAGTAAAATATAGAATTTTTTCAACTATATCAATACTAGTGTAAGATAAAACTAGAAATGTTGTGATATATATAATATACAAAATGTATGTACAAAAATTGACATATACACCTCTCTCTCTTCCAAGTAGCACTTCCCTCAGTATAATTGGGTACCTAATATAATACTTGTCACTTTATTGTATAGGGAGGAAATATGGTAGAAGGATTTGCAGAAAAAATACTGGCAGGCCTTATTTTCTAAATCCAACTCAAATATTAGCTATCTGATCATCACTTTATTGTATAGGGAGGAAATATGGTAGAAGGATTTGCAGAAAAAATACTGGCAGGCCTTATTTTCTAAATCCAACTCAAATATTAGCTATCTGACCATCACTAAGTCACTTCATCTTTCTTATTATCTTAGGCGCCTTGCTTGCAGGTAGGCATAATACTACCTACCGAATTTTTGTTAAGAAAATTCAATGATAAAATGTACCTTTTTTTCCCAGTTTTATTGAGATATACTTTGACATATAACATTGTATAAATTTAAGGTGTGCAGCATAATGATTTAATATATGTATATACTGTGAAATGATTACCACAATAATTTTTTTTTTTTAATTGCGGTAGAGTTGTCTTACAATGTTGTGTTGGTTTCTACTGTACAGCGAAGTGGAGTTCCCTGTGCTATACAGCAGGTTCTCATTAGTGATCTATTTTATACATATTAGTGTATATATGTCAATCCCATTCTCCCAATTCATCCCACCCCCCCTTTCCCCCTTGGTGCCCATACGTTTGTTCTCTACGTCTATGTCTCTATTTCTGCCTTGCAAACAGGTTTATCTATACCATTTTTCTAGATTCCACATATATGTGTTAATATACGATATTCATTTTTCTCTTTCTGACTTACTTCACTGTAAGTCAGCAGTCTCTAGGTCCATCCACGTCTCTGCAAAAGACCCAATTTCGCTCCTTTTTATGGCCAAGTAATATTCCATTGTATATATGTACCACATCTTCTTTACCCATTCGTCTGTTGATGGGCATGTAGGTCACTTCCATGACCTGGTTATTGTAAATAGTGCTGCAATAAACATTGGGGTGCATGTGTCTTTTTGAATTATGGTTTTCTCTGGGCATATGCCCAGTAGTAGGAAATGAGGTATCACCTCACACCTGTCAGAATGGCCATCATCAAAAAATCTACAAACAATAAATGCTGGAGAGGGTGTGGAGAAAAGGGAACCCTCTTGCACTGTTGGTGGGAATGTAAACTGATACAGCCACTATGGGGAACAGTATGGAGGTTCCTCAAAAAACAAAATAGAATTACCAAATGACCCAGCAAAATGTACCTTTTTAATCTCTTTGCTCTTTGTTCTTTGCTCGGTGCCTGACACTTGGAGAGTGTCCAATAAATGGAGGTCAGTAATAATAATCATAAATTTATAAACAGAAGGTACATTGTAAATTGTACTTTTATGACATCAGAAGACTAACTCATATATATAATAGTTTGGTTTACCACATTTATGTGACTTAAAAGGGCAGAGGTGGTGAAGGGGTTGGTCTACTGTTTTCCTTAAAGAGAAATGTTCTATTGAAACTGAAATCTAGGAAAGGGGAATTCTTTTTTTATTTTTTTTTATTTTTAATTTTTATTTATTTATTTATTTTTTATTAATTTTTATTGGAGCACAGTTGCTTTACAATGTTGTGTTAGTTTCTACTGTACAGCAAAGTGAATCAGCTATACATATACGTATGTCCCCTCTTTTTCGGATTTCCTTCCCATTTAGGTCACCACAGAGCATTGAGTAGAGTTCCCTGTGCTATACAGTAGGTTCTCATTAGTTATCTATTTTATACATAGTATCAATAGTGTATGTGTAGCAATCTCAATCTCCCAGTTCATCCCACACCCACCCCTTTTCCCCTTGGTAGCCATACATTTGTTCTCTACGTCTGTGTCTCTATTTCTGCTTTGCAAATAAGATCATCTATTAACGCATATACGTGGGATCAGGAAAGGGGAATTCTATTACGGAATCCCACACCTTTCCATTTTCCAATACTTACTAGAATAACATAAGTCTCAATAATTTTGTAATTTAAGAGAATCTATAATGGACACCATCTGTGGGTTACCAAATTAATTTTTTAACTCTTGTTGAATAATAATATAGCTATGACTATTTTGTGTTTACCATTGGCCAGGGAATATGCAAAGTATTTTACATAGATTTGCTTAATTAATCCTCACTGCAGCTCTAAGAGGTGGCAGCCATCATTATACCTATTTTACAGATGAGGTGACTGAGGTGTGATTTGCCAATGTGCCACAGGTTGCAAATGGCAGACCCAGACTTAAAATGCAGGCTGGTGGCTCCACAGCCCGTATTCTTGATCCACACGTAGTGCCCCTCTCTATAGTTCATCCTAAGCATTCAATACTGGAGACCACATTAGAGCAATTCCACCTAGGGTTGACGCAGATTTAAACAGAGTGGTAAAGACATGCTTGTATTAAATGGAAATTACTGATCAAGTGTAAAATCCAATGAGCCCATTAGTGAAGCAAAATAATATTTAGAAGATCTAGGCAGAAGAGCAGAAGAGCTGTGTCTGCAAGACCACTTGCAGCGGGACAAGTGATCACAGAACAGAAAAAGCTCTTTTCGTTAAGAAATAGGGGACGGGCCATCCTTGGTGTTTTAGCACTGTCTAGAAATCCCTTCCCCATCTCGAAGGCCGACCTAAGGCTTCCTTCTCCTCCACCATCCATCAGGTACCTCACTCCCTGAGAAGTGACTCCTAACACCCCTCCTGACTGTTCTGCATCCTTTTTCTGTTCCCCTTTTTGTTCCATGATGCACTACAGGCAGCACTAAGTGTGCTGTGTTGAAACTACTGATGCTCTTCTTGACCATCTGCCTGCAGCCTGTGAGCTTGTGGAGATTTATCTATGTTAACTCCATATATACATTTATATATTTATAAAACTATACATTATATAAAGAAATATTCTATATTATTATTTATATATTATAAATAATATATATATGTGTGCTATACATATGATATGCAATATATAATAGATATATTTTATGTTTGTTTTTAAGACTCAAAATATGCCTATATAGTTATTTACCTAAATTAATACACTTGCATTAGCAAATTAAATTGTATCAGGAAAACATACAGATCATTTAATAGAATCTCCTCCTTTACAGAAGAGAATTTGGTGATTTTAAATGCTTCTCCAAAAGATACGGGAACCATGAGGCAGGCTACAGACATATAAACTGGGCTCATTTGTGGGAATTGCCTTCTTATACACAGAAGATGTTGGGAACACCTCTTAAGGGTACCACAAAAATACTCCCGACTTCAGTCTTTCTAAGCTTCAGCCCTGCTGCACTATACAAATTTCAGGGAACTATGACACGTATATTCATAATGAATCTAGTTTTCCTACAAAAGGAAATAACATATGAAATAGATGGTTAATTATGTTATAGTCTGCATTAAGCAGTTCAAGTTTTCAGATTGTACTTTAATCTTAGGGTATTTAGAACATGTTTACAGTGTTACATCAATTTTCAGGAATTAAAAACAATCATGTTTTACCAATGATTTACTTTGATTCATATAATATCAAATATGGGGCACACTAATATTAAATAGAGCTGAAAAGGTATAACCCATTAAATCAATCTCCACTTAAAATACTTTGAATTGTTCTCTCGTAAATCAATGAATTAAAACTAAATATTCAGTGACTCTCATTTAATTGTATAAGGTTTAAGAAGCTCAGTTTTCATAAATATAAATAGATGAATCTTCAACAACATTGATATTTAGTAAATGAAAAGTCACACAGACAAGGTATAAGAACATAAATGGTTCTGAGAGAAAATAGTACCTAATGTTTAAAGATAAGGTATGTTCCCTGGTCTATAAAAGCTAGGAACTCATTACTAAATCTTTTCATAAAACTGTTTTTTAGCATGTAAAAATTCCCACTGTAACTAATGCACTTCTGTTTTCAAAATAAATGGGATTTTTGCTATCGTGCCTTGGGCAGTCATCAATAATCATATCACATGACTACAGCTCATAGCCTCCCTACCTGTTACCACTACTCTTGATAGCAGATGTGTTGGGAGTTGCACTGTACTAAAAATATAGCTACATTTTTAAGCTAATATTTAGAGTATTTATTATGTTCTAGGAATTATAAGAGACCCTTTACATGCATAATCTAATCTTTGAAAAAATCTCGTACTTGCTTCTGAAGTTAACATTATGGTTTACTATAGATTACTCTTATTTGAAATGTACCTGCAAATTATGACAATGTTATATTCTTAAGGTTCTAGTTGAATTGTCGCTTCAGTAAAACCTCGCCTATCAAAATGTTTATTGATTTATTTGACATTTAATTAATATGAATGAGCTAATTAGACTTCATTAATTTATACATACCTTACTGATATACTTGGAGCAATAATGAGTAAGTCACCAAAGTTATGCTTCATTTATAAGAAAGAAGGCATACCCTGTGGATCTCACAGCCTTGGAGAGTCAACATTCTTCCTGCCTCCTACTCTGTTACTCACATCCTGGTTACTCCTAATACTAGACCCGGTTCTGCCTCAGTTCAGCCAGTGCTCGGGGAGTCCACGCCTACTTAAAGGGCACATTCATGACCTGACAGAGGCAGGAAGTCATCAGCTCTGGTCTCAGCGTCCCCACTTAACTCCATGATTGCCTGCTACATGCCTCGGTTTCCTCATCTGCAACTGGAGATGGTCTTGTGACCTCGTACAGTTGTGTGGATGGGTGGGAGATGTTATGGATAGCACCTGGTACCATGTAAGGTTTCCTGACATATGGCAGGGGGTCTGAGCTGAGCCCAGAGCAGAATTTAGTGCCAGTTCCAGGCTGTATCAGAAGGAAGCTGTGTTTCCAGCTTTCTGTAGATTTCTTGAGAGGACAGAACTGTGTCTGTTCTTCTGTCCAGTTCCATGATCTAGGCCAGAGGTCCCGAGAAAAGGCTACAAGGGAAAACTAAAAATAGCCTTGTAGGGGATGGATTTTGGGAGTCCTGAGTCAGAGGCTTTGCTGCTTCAGAGAGTGAGTGGGGAAGGTCACAGCAGAGTTGATCAGTCCCCCTGCATTGAACAGCCAGTGCCTGCAGCCGAGGGATGGCTGAGGGAAGCCAGGGCAATTAGTCACAAGAGCCTTTGCAGCCTGGGGACCCTGGAGGCCTCCCCTTTGGCAGGGATGGCACGTCCCCATACAGCAGCCGGGCGACAGAGGAGATGAGGCCCAGAGACGCTGAGAGAGAGCGCAGGCTGGAGCTGGTGGGGGGCCATCAAAGCAGGCCACGGCCCCCGTCAAATTGGGTATATTATTTACACACGTTTTGACTCCAGAGTGTGAAAGGCACTCTTCCTTTGTAACAGCCTCCGGTACTGGCTCACCATCCACGTTCGCTGCCCACTGCTTTATATGGTGTCTGTGTGATTCTCTCTCCCTCTCCAGCTGCCACCAAGGCATAATGATGAATACTGCCATTCCTTCGGCGGAGGGAAGGTCTTCCCCGGCAGAATGCGCGATCAGGCTGGCTCGCGGGGCCGGGACGCCATGTGCGGAGGAGAGCGTGGAGAATACTTAAGCAGGGGGGAAGGAAGGCGTGAAGGCGGCGGACGCTAAGCCAGCCCCAGCTCTGCAGTGAGCCCTGCAAGGGCCAGGCCCCGAGGGCGCCGCAGAAACGGCTGTGAGCCCGCGGTACCCGGGATGGCTGCCGCGGAGAGATGTCTTCTCTCTCCTAAATATTACAGGTAAAAAAGACAAAGTTGAGCTGCAAAACAATCACTTTAATTGGAGTGATTATCGCAACTCTCTCATTCCTCAGGTTGGCAGCAACCAACATAATCCAATCGATCATTTAGCGGGCTGTTTAATTATAGTGCGAGTCACCCCCCCCCCACCCCCAACCATTAGAATAGGGCTCTGGAACAGGGTAATACAGATTTCTTCATGCAAATTATCCCTCAAAGTTTATTTTGTGAGAGGAGAAAAATGTTTGATTGTACTAAAACAAATTTGGGAAGCTCTGTAGAAACCCAAATTCACTTTGGATAACAATCCTTAACTTTTCTCTGCTTATTCAAATTGCCTTATTGTTAATTAGCACATCATTCATCACGTATCCTCCCTAAGAATAATGGAAAATAACTGTGAATGACTGGGGGAAACCTACTAAATTAGAAAAAAAGTAGGCTTTATAAAATAAATTTAGAAGAAATTCAGTTTTACTACCTGCAAAAGTATAAGGTTATACAAAGATTAGTAGCTAGCAAAACATATTGTCAATTATAATCAATGTAGCTCTCTTTCTGTTTGTTTGTTTCATTGTGGCAAATAGCACATAGCATGAGATCTTTCCTCTTAACAAATTTTTAAATGTACACTACAGCATTGTTAACTATAGACACAATGCTGTACAATGGATCTCTAGAACTTTTTCATCTTGTATAACCGAAACTTTAAACCAAGTGAATAGCAACTCCCCACCTGCCCCTCCCCCCGACCCTGGCAACCATTCTACTTTCTGCTTTGATAAGTCTGACTACTTTAGATACAGCATATAAGTGGTAGAATCATGCAGTATTTGTCCTCTTGTGACTGGCTTATCTCCCTTTACTTATGTCCTCAAAGTTCATCCATGTCGTAGTGTATAGCAGGATCTCCTTTTTTTTAAGGCTGAATAATGTTCCACCATATGTATGTACCAATTTTCTTTCTATCAAGGGACACTTTGGTTGTTTTCCCACATCTTGGCTATTATGAATAATGCTGCAATGAACATGGGCGCGCAGACATCCCTTCTGGATCCTGATTTCAATTCCTTCGAACATGCACTGAGAAGTGGGATTGCTGGATCATGTGGTAGTTCTAGTTTTAATTTTCTGAGAAATTTCTGTATTGTTTTCCATAGTGTCCGTACCAGTTTACATTCCCACTGGCAGTGATGCAGATCTCTTTTAATGACTGGGTAAGGATCATACGTGTTTAGAATATTGTTGAAATTAAAACAAGTGCCCCGAGCTTACCTGTAATAGTTCAGGAATATTTTTAAATGACTTCTTTACACAAATTACTCTTGACTCTTCTCAAATTCTAAATCAATAAAATTTAGTCTAAGAGTATATTATATCTTCAAAAAAAAAGTAGAATACATCGGTGTCTTGAAGGTTATTCTTGTTTTGTATTTAAGCTAAAGTTGTTTTAGCTGAAGAGAATGCAACCAAATTCTTATATATACAAGGTCTGTTGGAGACATACCAACTGATTAATAAAAGAGAGACAGGGAGAGATAGAAAGGGGAAGAAAAGATTATATTGGCCACAGATATGAGACTGGTAATAGTTCTTTTTGCTTATCTTCAAAAGTGGGCCAAATTTTTCTTTTGCATGTGTGTGAAGAAGCCTTGGGGAATAATAATTGGATTAGAACTTTTTTTGATTTTTTCCTTTAACATTAAAACTCAAGAGGCCTTATAGACAATGCTGAATTCATATCTGTTTATTGTTCAACAGTTCCTTCGGATTCGGTTTGCTTGTCTGTCAGTTTTGATAGAAGAAGAAAAAGGAGGGGGAGAGACTGGAGAGGGAGGCAGGGGAGGATGCAGGAGAGAAGGGGAAGGAGGAGGGAAAGGAACAAGGGAGAGGGGGAAGGAACACTCTGCCAACACTTGGAAGAGAAGCAATTGCGTTCAATGCTACACCATTTGCATAATGCAAATTTCCAGCCTCTGACACGCCACACACACTGGGTTTTAGTTTAGTGTACAGCTGTCTACCTTTCCCAAAGAGTGAAAAGTTGAATTAGATTTTAAAACACTGCCAGAAAAGTAATATCTGTTCTTTAATCTTTTTATGGCCAGAGGCTTGCTTCTTAACATGAATATTGTTTTGTTAGTATTTTTTAGAGAACATTCATTCAGTCATTTATTCGTTCGCCTAAATGGAGTGCTGACTACAGCTTGGAACATCTCTCAGCACAGGGGCTACTGCTGCAAACACGTGAACGAGCACGGTGGGTACAGAGTTCTCAAATCAAGTTCAGGAAAAGATGGAAACTTTGGGGAGGGTGTGTAGCGGGAGGGGTGTTGAAGGTTTCTATGCATCTGGTGGAGAGGACAGTCTGCTGTTTACAGGTTATTTCTCATCCCAACTGTCCCGCTCTGGGGTGTGCAATAAACACCTCCCCACTTCAAGCTCAATTTGGGATATTTTATTTTTCTTTGCCTCTGCCTGAGAACTTTTAATAATTCTTTAATTCAGACAAAGGACCTTGATAGGTTGTCAGCGTTTATTTGACACATTTCTTGGATCACCTTTAATTGCACATCATTATTTATTAATTTTCCCACTCTATTAAAAGGAAACTCTTATTTGTTCTTTTCAATATCCAAGAGAACTTACTGAAATCAGGCTAGATGGCCAGCTACTCTTTGTACCAAAAAGTGACCGTAGATGCCCTTCCTCCCAGTGGGTAAATCCACAAAGATCACGCTGGTGGTTGTGACTGAGCTACCGTCCCTGTTCACCACGGTCCCTCTGAGCTAAACATCAATGGACTGATGGCTTCACAACTAAATTAATTATAGCTGGAAAACTGGGAAAACTGAAGGATTTGCCAAGGGGCGTGGACACCACTAAACTGAGGCTAATTCCAGGAGACACAGAGGTTAACTCTACGATCTACAGTTATTTAAATTCTGTCTTTCCTTATAAACGTGAAGGAGCCTTACCTAGAGCTGGGGTTATTGCCAGGAGCGTCAGTAGGACTTGGGACACTTCAAACAGACTCAGTCATATATGGCTTTGCCCCTAACGGTGATTCTCCTCACTCCAAACCTCGTCACCATCATCATCAACCACTAAACTGCAGGCCGTGTCTTTCCATCTGGCTCATTTTCACTAGATTTGAATCCCTATATCTTCCATGAATTATAGAAATAATGCACAAAAGGCTTATTAATTCAGCTCCTAATATATAATAAGTTCTCAGTAAAGCTATTTTTATTAGCAGTAGTAATGTTATTATCTATAGACCCTGAGGTTTGCTGCAGCTTCAAATATTAAACGTTCAGTCATCCTTGGTCTAATTTTCTTCTAAATCTTCTTGTTGATCATAGCAATTGACTGCATCAGGAAGAGTTCTAACTTTCACAAACAACAGAAATGGGTTTTGGCTGATTATAGCAGACAATAAGTGCTTTGAAATTGCCTAAAATCTTGGAGAGCCAGACTTGGGAAATGGGATGCAGTATGGCCCAAATCACTGTCAAACATGCCCAACTCACGCTGCAGGACTAACTGAGGACACTGCTGCCACCACATGAGACTCTAGACACTTTGTTTGCGCTGCTGACACCAGATGACGGCCCCTCCTGGCTCCACTTTCCCTGCTGCCCTGGAAAATGGATGGTGGTTATTCCTCCTTTAATTATTTTGGTTTCTCAGGCGCCTGGCCTTTTTGAGATGGATGAAAACACGTTTTGTAGAACAGAACACTCAGGCACAAGAAATTTAAGTCTCCTTCCTAAGGCACAGAATCTGTGGTTCCTAAATCCCATCTCAATGTGCTTTCTACCATACACACTGTGTAACAAAATACAAACAAAAAACAAACAACGGAAACGCGTATGTTTGATGAATAGAAAAGAGGCTCCACGGTGACTCTGATTTTCTTCATTTAAAAAAAAACATTCAAAATTTTATCAGAAGTGCCTGCTGCCAACGTTGTGTCTATGCACCATTGTTGTGGGTTGGCATTTTTGTGGGATGTGTCATTGTCACAGTGGCCATTCATATTGGAAAGGCACTGGCATTCAGAAAGACTGAGTAGATGAAACAGAACCCAAACCCAAACCGTATCCCTGTGGATACACTCAGGTCACTGGTCCAATGACTCTGAGAGCTTCCCCTATGACTCTTCCAAGAAAAAAAAAGTTTTCTCAAATGTTGATGAGTTCAGGAGGAAGAAATGAATTGCTCCCAAATAGTGCAGAAGATGAGCGATAAATCTGTGACTAAAACTTGGGTCTCTTCTTCCCTAGTATAGCATCCCAATCAGGCTACATTTATCTCTAAATAGAGTAGTGTACATTTCTTCAAAGAAAGTACTAATACGATCACACAAATAAACTACGAAGAACAACTATGCTTGCTTATGATTATTTTCACAGTAAGAGTGTAACTAAGTCATCCGCTACTCTTGCTATTGGTTTAAGGTATGGCTTGAACTGGAACTTGGTTTGGAGAGAGGTGGGCGTGGTGGAAGATACCCCATGTGGAGGGGACGTTTCATGGGGAGGAAACTGCAGAAGCAAATGCAGAGAAGCAGAGAGGGCAGGTAGACTGTTCAAGCAACAGCCTGTGTTGTTGAAGAAAGGGTGGTAGAGAAGACTTTGCTGAGTGACCCCCGAATCTTGCATAGCATGAATGGGACTGGACAGAGAGAGCCGTCCAGGTAAGAAATAATTCTTTAATGGCTTACAGACTGCCTCATAAAAACAAAATGAGCTAAGGGAGTGAACAAAGATACAAGGAGTAAGATAAAATCTAAGAATAACTGGAGAAGCATTGAAGAAAACATGTACAATTTTAGAGAAATAAAATGAAATTGAGGAAATAAATTTCTAATAATATACTAATTGTTTTGATCTGAGCTTCCTATATCCAAAGTAAAGAAGGAAACATCATCAGACTTGGGCGTCATGGTGACCACTGGGGTGACATACACTGTCCCTGTGCATTGTTACGTTGTTCGGGGAAGCAACCGCTACTCATCGGTCATATGAAGGTCATGCAATGAACCATAAGCTCAGCATTAGAGCTATGCAAAAAAGAATAACAAAATCTGTAGGGTTGCTATTTTTATCTTTCTTCAATGTTCACTAATGCTAAAATTTTAAATTAAAACTAAAATTGACATAAACCTTTTATACAAGGGGAAAGGATAATAATGATTTGAGATAGATCAATAGGGTGAGAGAAAAGGAAAGCAAAAGGAGAAACACTGTGGCCATGGAATCAGTGGAAATGAATGTGGAATTGGCTGAGAAGGCGAGAAGGCGGATCATTCCAAGGCTTTCCTCTCTAACAATGAATCATGAGATCCCACTAAGCAAGGTAAGCAGCCCCGGGGAAATGACCATCTCACGTGGGATTCACAGCAATGGAGGATGGAGAAAACAAGTTGGCTTGGACATGCTGAGGCTGAGAAGCCGGTAGAATTTTCCAGCAGTGTGGATCAAATCTGCAGGCTTCTAGGAACAGCATTTGGAGTTGGCAAAGGAATGTGCTGGATACAATAAGGTCAAAAGTGAACTCCATTATTCAGCCATAAAAAAGAATGAAATCTTGCCATTTGTGACAACACGGATGGACCTGGAAGGCATTATGCTAAGTGAAATAAGTCAGACAGAGAAAGACAAAGATCTTCCTTATATGTGAAATCTAAAAAAGAAAAAGCTCACTGTAGATACAGAGAACAGACTGGTGATTGCCGGTGCAGGGGAGATGGGCAAAATGGGTGAAGGGGGTCAAAAAGAAAAAGAAAAAAAGTGGACTGCAGACAGGAAAGGAGAGGAGAAGGGGTCTACTGTCGACTGCAGGGTAGACATGGGGGAGGGGCTGGGGGGGATCAGGTATGGGACTGAGAGAGAAGAAAAAGAAATTTCTGAAGAGACCTAATACTCAAGGATTTGTCTAATGATTTTCTTTCAAGGACACTGCAAATAAAAAAGCAAATAGATACTGGCGTTATGTTCTATATTACTTAGAAAGGTCTGTTTCACTCCAAGATTAAATACATTTTATGTTTTCTTTCAGTACTTTTTTTTAACTCTTTAAATTTAATCTTTTAAAGGGTCTGAAGTATATTTTTAAAATATGGTATGAAGTAGGGTTAGACTTTATATTATTTTTAAATGGATAGCAATACCCCAAAACTACTGCTTATTAGCTTGTTCTTTCTGCTGATGTATTCATGATACAGCAAATTCACACTCACACAGTCACTAGCACACACTCAGGCACACTCATGCACAGAGGTGTATGAGCTCTGTGCTCCCTCAGTGGGCTGTTGGTGCCCTGCCAGACAAGTCTTTCTAAAACATTCATATCTTTATATTAACTAAGGCAGGGAGACAACCTTCTTAAAAACAGAACTTGAAAGTCTTCATCGTGAGCATGATGTCAACAGGATAAACTTCCCACATGGTTGAGAAGTTAATCACTTGTTCCCAACACACTTTTTCCAGCCTTATTTCCTAATACCACCCACCACTAGCCCCTGTATTTTCTTCAAACATCCTTTTTATTTTTTTTAAAAAATATGTCAGTTCATTATTTTGTGTCATTACATGTGGGTTCTAAGTGTTGAATGACCTTGCCAGTTTTTTTTTTTTTCTGAACCATTTGAGAAAAGGTTTTATATATATATATGTGTATGTGTATAAATAAATAATATCTAAATCCCTTTACTCCTTAATACTCATCCAAGTCTTATATCTAAAGAACAAAGATACTGTCTTGCAACAGTGCACAGTGCAGCTATCAAAGTTAGTAAACGTAACATCAATACCATAGTTTCATGTAACACACATTTTCCATATTGCAATTTTGACAAAGCCAATGGCGTCCAATGATGCCCTTTGTAACATTCCCCAGTTCTGACACGGAATTCGGTCCAAGAGTACAAAGTACTTAGTTGTCATGTCTCTTGAGTCTCCTTTTAATCTGAAACAATTCCTCAACTTCACTGTCTCTCGGGACATTGACATTGTGAAGACCAAAGGCAAGTTATTTTATAGAATGTTCCTCACTTGCTTTGTCTGATGCATCCCACCAGAATAACATGTAACGGTGATTCTCAGGGTACTATCTTTAAAGGCACCCTGTGTCTCTCTACTCCCATTGGTGATGTTAATTTTGAATTCCGGGTCAAAGTATTGTTTAGTATTTCCACTGCAGTTACTATTTTCCCCTTTAACTCATAAGCAATCTGTAGGGAGAAACTTTGAGAACATGCAAATACTCTGCTTCTTGTCAGATTTTTAGTTTGTAAATCCCTATCCATTAATACTTAAGACTATTTTTAAGCTTTTAAGATTACTCATCATTTTTTATCTTTTTGGTATGAAACGTTCACCAGTCCCAGAGCACAGCTAATTATTTTCCCCCTGCTACATTCTAAGTAAGTGTTGATGTAACTGTCTCTTCCCTCTACTGACTCTAAAAAGGCAGGGACAACGTTTTGCCAGCATTAACATTTCTCACTCTTGTGAATTAGTTACATTAGTATTTAGGGACTTACATTATACTGAAAGAAATTCTCCAAGGTTTGCCATTTTAGATTAACAAAATGAGATGCAAAATGGAGCCAATTTGTAATCCCTTGAATTTATGCATATTTAATAAAATCATATTTGTAGAATCTAACAATGACTGCCTAATAGTCTATGAGAAAATAAAGAAGAGATTTTGCTATTTTGACTTTGCCTTGAGATCTTGGAAACAAAAATGTCTTTTGCTCCAGGGTCCACTGCACCGTATGGACTGAAGACATGTCTACACTTTCTGCGAATGGTGTACAACCTATGAAATGAATATATTTGGGCATGGATTTAACCTTCATTGCCATTCTGCAGCACATGCTATTATGAATGAATCCTATGCTAGCATCTGTGCAGTTTTATTTCTAAGAGAAATGACAGAGGCGTATTTGCAATTCGTGTATTCTATCCTTATCTGCCCCTCGATTTCTGGCCACATGACTGTTCTAGACGCTAGGAGACTGTAAACCTCGCAGGCCCTGTACTTGCACAGACTCACCCCTGCTGTGCCTCTTCTGCTCTGTATGCAACTTACAGCAGCTGCAGCACCGGGCTTTGTGAGGATATTTGATATAAATACAGAAGTTTCCATTTTATTTCATTCTGAAAAAAATCAGTTGATAAGTGCTACGGATCTAGTGGATCTTGAAAACCATAATCTCCTTTGTAGCATCTCCAGGCACCGCCTACAAACATGAACCTCAGAATCTTGATGTCATTTGTTTCCAAGACCATGGGAACTCATCCTTGGGACATTTTTGGACCATCCAGTGCGCTCCAGGCTGAAGGATGCTACAAGGAGGAGTTAAATTGGTCCCTGGCCTAAAGGAGGCCTGTGAAAATCGGATGGAATAGGAGTGGATGAATTGAGTTCTCTTTCATTTTGAAGAAATTTCTACCTCCCACCCAACTAGAGCTTTCATAGTTTCCATGTCTAGTTTCCTTTCTGTTCCACCTCAGAACTGCCAACACCAACTTCTGAAATTTTGGAGCTGGCCCTACAGAGAACTCAGGTGGATTTCTTCAAACAAATGTGAGTGAATAAGTTTAATGAGCTTTAACAACTGTTTATTCAAATCTGAGTTAAAGAAAAAGAAAAACATTTACTGAGCACGAAGCCAGTGTAAGGCACATTACTTGGTATATGAGGAGTGAAAACAGTGACTGTGACAAAGTCCTTGCCTCAAGGTGACCCTGGGATACTAAGGAGGATGACAACTTTATGTGAACTGCATGCAACTGCTGATTAAAATCACAGGCCCCCTCCTCAAAAACCAGAACCTCCTACAGAAGCTCCTGGACCTGTAGACTTAGGGACAGGCCCAGCGTGCATGGACCAGTTTTGACAAACCCAGTCAGTGGTGTAGACCCCTGCTCCTGGCAGTGCAGTTCAGGGACCATCCATCAACATCATTGAGAGCCGGTGAGAAAAACAGAGTCTCAGGCCCATCCCAGACCCCAGAATCAGAATCTGCATTTTAACATGTTCCGTAGGTCACCTGGCTGCACATTAATATCTGAGAAGCATGGTTGAGAAGTGCTGCTCTTTTTATTCCATTTAAAGCAGTGACATAACTTTGCAAAGTTGAATCCAGATGAGGAGATTGCACTTCATACTACAACATATTTACAAATAAATAATGTATTGTTCATTTATCCCTATCCAGCCCTAATGTCCCTTCCTTAGCTCTGCGCCGTTTTGCCGAAAGTCTTTGAAGACCGTGCAGCTACACAGCCCTGTGCCGTTGCAGGGGAATCAAAAGAAAACATCGCCATTGTGGTCACTGGAGGCAGCACCAGCTGTTATGTAATTTTGTTATAAAGCTATTTCCTGCTACTGGAGGATTTGAAGTAACATTTACTTGTATAATTCTATTTAGTTGATCCATCTGGGACCAAATAAAAAGCATAAATTAATCCACTATGAATATGTCAGACAGATAACCTTTTTAGACTATGAGAGAATTAAATGGTATTTACAAATTCTTTATAACCTTATCAAAATATCTTTTCAAAGATCTCTAAACATCTATTGTATGTCTCATACTTGACCCATGATTGTTCAGCAGACCTGTATCTTCCAAACTTTCACAGTTTTTAGCATGCCTTGGAACATATGGGGTACACTGGGAAAGATAGCCCAGAAAGAAGCTTTTGAGAGAATGGAGATAACGTCCCATCCTCATGGAGGCTGGGGAAATGATACTTCCTCTATTTCTACAGTCCAAGGTTCATCTCTCAAATATAAATATGCAACTAATCAATTGTAAGGCCTTATTGGTCTAAGATCTAATGAGTCTAAATTTATTGTTTTATTTCAAAGGTTTTAGCAATGCATATTGTAACATAAAGCAGCTGTGAATATATGAATATGTGTGAGAGAGAGAGAGAGAGAGAAAGAATCATCAAAACAGTCTACTTCCTCAAATTGGGAATCTTCATGAAAGAGGACCAGTTGCCAGTTGCCGGTCACCTTTTAAGTTCCCTCTCTGCCTTCTGACCACCTCGCAGAGTAGATATTAAACCATGTCCTTCCACCATGAGGCTGTTCTATGCAGTGGGCCTTCCCGAGTTCCCCTTGGTTACTCTTTCTCATCTCCAAGGGAATACAGACTAACCTTACTCTTGGAGGCTGGACCCTGCTCCTCTTCAGAGTAGCTCAGGTGGGCACCCACAGCTGAAACCATCTGAACACTGCAAATTGCTGCTCCTTCTAGAGGGAACCACTGGGTCTGATTCAGCCTCAAGCTTATTCTGCTCCAGACTGGAGGGGTCTCAAGGGCAAGGAGACTGGGCTTCTCTTTTGATCAGTCGTCATAACCCACAGTCCAGCTAGAGGCAGCAGGTCCTCTTCATCCTCTGCATCTAAGACAGAGCCATTAGAATTCTGAGCCTAAGTCCCTCATACAGGTAAGGCTGCTGCAAGGCTTGGAAGTTAGAGAATTGATGTTGCTCCTATTGGGGCCATGCATGACAACTCCCCACAAGAGTTGCCACCTGTTTCCAAGTCTAAAGGAACATTACAGATATATTTTGGGAGCACATTTATATATGAAAGCACAAATATGATTTTCACTTTTACATTGACCAGTGAAGTTAAACAGGAATGCAAATGCCTACAAAAAAGACATTTTCCTTGGGTTTTATTTTACATGGAGTCATGTCTAAATCAGGAAAGGACAGGAAGATGAAACTGGTTATATTGAGAGAAAAAAAATACAGGGAAATGTGTTTTTTGATGAAGTAGGAGAACAAATGGAAGAGGAAGATGCGGAAATAGAACAAATGAAAGAGAATCAAGGGGAAAATACAGACGAATCATGGTAACTTGATATATGGGTGGAGGGAGGCGAGCGCGGGAACAAAGGATGGTGTACAATTATAGAAACATAGGGAAACGAGGGGCAGTAACTGGAGGAAGTAGCATCCCTAAGAGGGAAAGGAAAAGAGCAAAATCAAAGACAAGCAACCATATAAAATGAAAACAAACAGTGTCACATAAGAAGAAACAGAAACACAGAGATTACCAGAGAAGACAGAAAAGTGGCCCAGAATAAGGGATCATTGAAATGGAGAGGCATAATACAATAGGAGCTCTAGGAATGTGGTAAAGAAAATATGCCCACAAGGAAGAGGTCAACAAGTGAAAACAAAGCAAGACGGAGTCCCTAGTTAAGATGGAGTAGAGAAGAGGCACACAGATATTTGTAAAGAAAACATTCCTGGGGCTGGGAAACCTCCTTTCCATGCCTAAGAGTGGGCTTCAATTTTCTCATCTGTAAAACAAGACAGCTATCAGGATGCTAGATAATGTACATGTGTGCATGTGTCAGTATCAGGATGTGGCCTGCTTTTTCTTTTTCTTGTAACATTACTTCTCAAGGCTTCTATTTCTTCCAGTATGAGAATAGCTGGACATTTCTCCTTAATCTGATTGTTCTTGAAATTGATAAGCCCATAATACTTTGCCCAGGCAAAAATTTGAACTTCCCTGCGAAACCTTACAATTGATTTCACTAGTGACCTCTAGCAGCCTCTCAAAGGAATAGATTTCAAACATCTAAATTTTTAAAACGGAAAGAAATTTTTCTCGGTCTCAGAAATAACCTAACATAGGACTAGAGCCTAGCTCTTCAGGTAAAAGCTAATTCTATTTTTCCAGATAGAGTAAAAGATATACTTATATCCTAGCATACATGAATTATAATTTACTTGGATGGAGACTGAAATAGTCTTTCCCATTGAGAGGCAATTGTTACAGGGAGAACTTCTAAGTGATAGGGAAATTCTTCTCAGCCACATTAAGCTGAGAAGGTAAGTCAAGAATTGCTATAAGAATATTCACCCTATTCATGGCAATGGGGAGGATTTTATGAGAGGGCATTTCACAAAAGATACCCACAATTTTACAGGCAAGGAGATTTTACAGAAGGCTTGAGCAGAGCCCATTCTATTGGAAACGAGGCACACTTTCAGCATTTCCCACACTCTGCAGGTTTGTGCAATAACAAATGTGAACATAAATAGTCTCCATCCTGAAATAGAGGTGAGGAAGTCTCTGCAGTCACAGCCAAATCTCTCTGAACTTTAATGACTATACTGGGAGCAACCGCGGAGGTGCAAGGCCTCTGGAGTTTGAGCGGACACAGCCAGAGGCACCCAGCATTGTCTGGGTCTAAACACAGGAGCCCTTCAGACGCCCTGCAGCCTGACGCGACTGGAGTTGGAGATGTACAGAAACGCACTGCACAGCCCACCCTCACATCTCACCGCCACGCCCAGAGGGGGTCGGGCACCCACGCCAGCCCACGAGATGGGTCTGTCCAGGAAGCCTCCAGAGTTTGCCTTCCACATAAGCTGTTTCTTTCATTTGTATACATTTGTATAATTTAAGATAATTTTATTTCTGTTAACTTCATGAGCGTTGTTGGTCCTAGCAGAATATTATGTCCTATTTTTTACAATTTCCAATTTAATAGGTCACCCTTAGGTGATCTAAAAGAAAGCTAGTTGTGTGAACAGAAGGAATTTGACATTTGCAGGAAAGACTTCCAAGGCAGCGCCCCTGAGCAGCTGCTGGCTGGGCTGGCTGACCTCAGCATGGGTAGATGAGCACATTTTGAATCTTTTAAAAAGGGGGGCAGAATCAACAGAACAAAGCTCTTTAACGTGCTGCACTATACTTGTTTCTGATTCAAGCCTTTCGGGTTTCCTACTTAGCACTTAATTATTATATACAATAATTGGTCTATTATCATATACCGTTTTTCTTCTATCATTTATCATCTAAGGATAAAGACCTGATTAGGGTCTTTACCATTTATTGTCTGTTTACTGTCTGTTTCTTCCCTCCTCACCCCAACTAGAATATAAGCTCCATGAGAACAGTCTCTTTTTTTGACAAAAGACCAATTCCTAGTACCCAAAATGCAAGCAGTCAATAAATATTTGTTGAATACGAATACGTGAGTAAATGAATCAGTGACTGAATTTTTACAGTTGATCTTGTGCTACATAGTTCTGCATTAGAATCACTTACTGAAGATCAAACTTTGCTTTTTCATGTTAAGTGAAGCTCACAGATATAACTTGGTGACTTGTTAGTAGCAGATCAAAGTCTCACAATGTAAAATGCTCTATGGCCGTATTATTCTGCAGGCCTTTGGTTGATTCCACAGCTTGAAACTCTTAAAGGACACCCTGATTCTTCAATCTGCATATCAATGAACAGCCTTTCTTTAGCAAAGATGTTATCTTTGAATTACAAATGGAAACTTGAACTCCAAGTAGAACAGGGGTCTGGAAATGAAAGTCAGTACCATCTAGGGCAAGCACAGAGAAGTCCTTGACAACTCAGGGATAGTAAAGTGATCAATAGTTATTCTTATTCTGGAAGCATCTTACACTTATATTTTATGAATACTTCCTCAGCTAATAAATTCCTGGATGCATGCCATAAAGTTTTTCTTGAGACTTAGAAGAGGGGTCTAACCATTTTTGCTGTATTAAGAGTAAGGGAAAATTTGAGACCTAAAGTGCACAAGGCCCACTGTGAAATTCTACTTTCCACTAACAATAGAAAATTACTTGGATATAGAATATAAAATTATTTGTAGTAGAATGAAGCCATAGAACTTTGGTGAATTTATCAGATTAACACAATTAGTAGTGTCCAGGGGAAAAATAAACCAAAATCTTATACTCAAAGGGACTTCCAAGACATCTGGTGGAATGCATTCATTTCGCATTTGAGAAGATTGAGGTGCAAAGAGATGGAGTGAGTAGCCCAAGGGCTCCGAGGTCAGGGAGGACCCAGGACCAGCACCCAGTTCAGGATGGTCTTGTCTCCCCGTACCACCACCCCACGAGCTCCGGTCTACAGGGCACACTCAGCATGGGTTCCTGACTCCTCTGCACAGCCACTCCCCTTTGCATCCTCAGCGCTCCTTCTCTCTCTTTCCTTTGGTTAAAGACGGACACCACCTGACTGTCACTTTCTGCCATCTGACTGTGATCGGGGAGGATTTTTGAAAATATCAGATTTTGTAGTGTCACCAAAATTCTAGTATCTAAGTGATTATTATTTTTTTCCATCTGTAAGACAAGCCTTGGACTTTGATTTCCAGTTTGAGATTGAACATAGTCTGGGTATAAAACAAAGTTCATGAAGGTATGTTTGAGAAGGGTGTGTGTGTGTGTGTGTGTGTGCACGCGCGCGCGTGCACGCAGATTTGATACCTTTAGTGTCTGGCTTCTGATCAAGAGCAAGGGCATAAATAAAACAGTGACAAGATCAAACCTGATTAACTTCTCTGTCTTACTTGAATCAGGAAATGAGAGCGCAATCTACCATGCTCTTCAACTTTTTATTTAATGATGAAAGGGAATCTCTCCAACAGGTCTTATCACGGTAGATAATGATTTAGCTCTTGTTAGACCACATTTAAATGCACTACAAAATTCCATTTCAGAGAATAACCACTGAATTAGTAATCTGTACATATTCACTGACATCTCCTTTCTGGGTCTAAAATTCCTAACAGTGAGGGGGGGCTTGCCTGGTGGCGCAGTGGTTGAGAATCTGCCTGCCAATGCAGGGCATATGGGTTCGAGCCCTGGTCTGGGAAGATCCCACATGCCGCGGAGCAACTAGGCCCGTGAGCCACAACTACTGAGCCTGCACGTCTGGAGCCTGTGCTCCGCAACAAGAGAGGCCGCGACAGTGAGAGGCCCGCGCACCGCGATGAAGAGTGGCCCCCGCTTGCCGCAACTGGAGAAAGCCCTCGCACAGAAACGAAGACCCAACACAGCCAAAAATAAATTAATTAATTAATTAATTTTAAAAAAAAATGACAAGCAGTTTGAAAGGACAGAATCGTAGAAAATAAATATTTCCTAGTCTCAATTGGGGATTGACCTCATAATTGTTCATACGTGTTGCAATCTTCCTTAGATGAGTGTTCTCATGAGAGTAAGGATACAGTAGCTAGCCCTACATGGCCAGGAGTTACATAAATTAGAGGGTAGGCAAAGCTTTCATAACAAAACTGTGCCTACTATTCTATGGCCTAGATAATATAAAAGTTAGTTTCTCTCACATGGGAGAATCTGGGAATGGGCAAACCAGGCTGGCAAACGACATGGCCACACGTAGCTGTAAGGAGAGAGGGGTGTATAGTCTAACTGGGCAGCTACAGACCCAGGAAGAAAGGGGAAACGGATTTTGGGGAGAAACTAGCCATTTTCAATACCCCAAATTGTTAAAGTCACAATGCTTCCAAACTAGGTAATCTGTGATCTGGGAAATATGTATTAATAATTATTCTTTTGCAAAGTCAAGGGATGTACCATATTGTTTCTCACTCAATTTATTAGCTGTGATTTTTTTACTTAAATCTTCTTGTCTCTATTGTGAAAATCTCCTTATTAGTTGAATGGGTGGATTTGTTTTTTTGTCAAATTTTGTCTCCCTCAAATGTTCTGTGGTCTCTCATGTTGTAAAAACTACTATATTCTTGAAAATCTCCCACCCCAATCCCATGTGCTTCTTGAAAGTTGGATTAGCCCACATCCCTTCAAGTTCAGCTCCCACCTCTCTACGTTCTGTGTGGTTCCTCCTCTCCTTCCAACCTTGAGTTTGGCTTTTGTTCCTGACCATCTTATTAGAAGACATTTGTCTTTTTTTCAGTACCATCCCTTTTTTCATAGTCAAGTATCACTTCAGATACTTTGTCTTTAGGTGCATAATCCCAGCCTAAAACTCTTTGAATCGCCATTCATTTAAAAATATCTCCTGCAGATTTCACCAAGACCTAAAACTCCAGGGGTGCAACACGGAATTGATGTCATCCCCCCCTCCCCAATTCTTGTCTCCTCCTTTTCCTCACTGGGTGTCCATTCTGTCCACTGGAACTTAAAATCTGAGTCTCTGACTCCCTTCCATTTATTTGCTCTCATTATCCAACATTTTTTACAAGTTCCACCATCTTTTCTTTTCAAATAAGTCCTAAACCAATCAACTCGTATCTCTTCTGGTTGTTTCTACCCTTGCCCAGTGCCCTGTTCCCTGTCATGTGCCAGTCTCCTAACTGGTTTCTTTGACATCAGTCAGGCCTTGTTTAGTTAAACTTACTGATTTCAGACGAGTGTCTTTAATTCCCATCACTCCTCAATCCATTCCATTTAACATTCTAATAGAGTAATTTTTCACCCGTCTTTGTAATTCTTTTGCCTGGGGGATGGAGCCATATGTGGAGATATTCATATATATACAATCTATTCATAGCCTTATTTTTGTCTTAGCTGATTTTTACTTCATTTTTAATTAGGCTGCTTTGTTTGTACACATTAAGGCCTCATGTCACAAACTGGCCCCATTGTGGATTTCTCCCTTTCTCCCATCTTCCACATCTAATCCAACAGCAATTCCTGCTATTTTCACTGCACTCCTTCTCAACTACTATCACTTGGATCCAAGCCATCTTTATATTTTGTCTAAAAGACTACAATAACCTACTAATTGGCTCACCATGCTGAGACCCCTACCATCTATATCTTGTCACACTTCTATCTCAATATTCATTTTCCTAATAAATATCCATCTGGCGTTTACTTCTCTTTTGGAACACCATGCTCCAATGTGCTTCCTTTGCTCCCTAACACTTCTGCTTGCTTCCCACCCCGAGCTTGTGCACCTGTTTCTCTCCTTGCTGGGAACGCTCTCCTGCATCCTGTGTGCCCTGGCTCCTTCCTGCCGCTCCTGTCTCAGCTGCAGTGGCACCTCTCCAAGAGGTCTGCTCCGTGACCCTTCAGTGGTAGCACCTCCCCCCCCAGGCGCTCTTCATGACATGACCGCTTTCCTTTTCTTCATAGTACTGTTCACTCTCTCAAATTGTATTATTATTTATATGTTCAGTTTTTATGAGCCTTTCCTTAAGAATATGTTCATGACAGAAGGGACTTATTCTTGCTCATTGCTCTCTTTCTTGGGCCTGGAACCATGTCTGTCACGTAGAAGGCAATCAATCGATATGTGCCTAATAAATAAAACTATAAGCACATACTCTTCCTGAGTTTGGAGGAAGAAGCTGTAAACTCTGGGGGATCCTGTTTAATGCCCAGATTTTCTCCTCTTTCTAAATTATAACTAAACATTTTAACAGCAGGGGGAAAGGGGTGCCAGATTTGACCAGAGAGGACTAGCGGCTTGTTGATGATTCAGAAATCAAAGAAAAAGCAGCTGAGGAACAAAAGGAAAGAGAGAGTCACTGTAACGACAGAAGAAAAACTGCCCTTCACTGTGCCCATCTGAACAGGAGCCAAGAGAGGCATTAAATGAGCTGGAGACCAGAGAAAAATGGTCAAAACACGGTAAACCCAGATAAGAGCTAAGTAAAAGGCTCTGGCAGTGAAAACCAAGACTTGGGAATGACTTTTTTCAAGAAAAATAGAGTTACTTCTCCTGTTTTGTTTGCACTGTTTGTTCCTTGGAGGCATTTAGATTAGGCTACTGCACTGATTCAGGACAGCATTGGTCAAAGGCTGGGTAACTGCTGTGTTATTGCTTCTTCTTGGTATTACTTGAATGCAAACATATGGCATTTTTTCATATTAAAAAAAAGTGACCCCGTTAAGGGCCAAAAAAGGGGAGCAGAATCAACAGAGCAAAGGTCTTTAACTTGCTGTACTTGCTGTAATGTGTTTCTGATTCAAGCCTTTTGAGTTTCCTACTTAGCCCTTATCTTAATTATTACATATGCCTCCAAAATTCAATATAGTGCCTATTTTGGCTAAAGCAAAGCAATCACAGGATATCAATGAGCCTTCAAAACCAAGTCTTGCTAATTTCACTAAAAACACACAGCACCTTGCATAGTACAAGAAAATTGTGTAATGAGAGAGGTAAGTGAACTATGAACAAAGTAAACAGATCATTCTAGTTCTCCTTGGAGCAAAGTTTTCATAAGACAAAAATGAAAACATACTGCAATAAATGTCTAGATAATAGAGGGAACCTTGCAAGTAAGTGCTTGAGTCCTGCTGACTCTTTCTTCATAAGCAAATAGTATCTTTCTACCCCCACACCCATTCTGACCCTCATCAGTGCACATTAGTTTCCTACTTTCTGTGACTCTGTTCTCACCCATCATCCCATATAAATCCATAATAATGGTAACTGTTCTTATTCCTAATAATTCCACCCCATGGTGATTATCCCCTCATCAGATCCCTTTGGGCACTTACTTCTCATATGACTAATTTGCTGTAGGTTTATAAGCTTTCTTCTAGCAATTTTTGTATTTCATTCTACATTGTCACTGAAGTCTCCTATGCTGTAAGTTACTTAGCACAAAATCCAGGACATAGCATAAAAAAATCAGTAAACACCTGATGGGAAAGATAATTTTGTTGACTGGATGTTGTCTAGAAATTAATATAATGACATGAACACCTAAGAAATAGATTCTTATTTTTAAATTTTTTTTTTTTAATTTTTAATTTTTTGGCCGTACCACACAGCATGTGGGATCCTTGTTCCCCGACCAGGGATCGAACCCACGACCCCCGGCATTGGAAGTGTGGAGCCCTAACCACTGGACCGCCAGGGAAGTCCCCCCAGGTTCTTTTTTTTAAGCATTCAGAACCTACTGTGAATAAGCACTAACAAAGAAACCAGGGATACAAGACTGGATGAGCCATGGATTCTTCTCTGCAGATATGTTAAGACTAATGTGGAAGCAACTACATCCTGCATAGACTAAAAAACATGATGATGGTGGTGGAAATACAAGTGTTACAGGAGAGCTGATAAAGAAGTTCCGCTGCATTTTCAGAGAAGCAGGAAAGGTTTCACAGACAGCTAACAATCGAGCCTGGTCTCAAAGACTGAAAACATTACAGGCCAAAAAGAGAAGCCTGGCCAAGCCATTCTGCACCAAGAAAAAAATAAATGAAGTCAAAGGTCCAGCATGAAGTTTAAGTTGAATTTGGAGCACGAAGCATAACTAGGTTACTGGGTCAGAATTTATAGAAGATTCTTCCAACTTTAACCTACAGTTATAAATTGTTTCTTTTCTTAAATTTTCATCTAGGGAAAGGCTTAAAATAAATTTGAAGTTACATATATATAATATTTCTATTATACATAAGCAAATGTATGTACCCCAAACACAAAAAAGTTCATATTTAAGAGCAAAGAACTCTAAGAACAATACTTTAATGATGATTTTCTTCCCTAAAAAGGAAAAAATAAGTCTATGTGCAATCTAGACAGATTCAAATTTTTCATCTGTAATCATCCAGCCTGAGATGTGTCTATACCTGTACATTCATGCATTGTTTTCTCACTTTGGTTTTGCTCTTGAGAAGTCCAAAGCCTTTCTGATTCCTGATTCTTTGCATGCCATTTTTTTTCCCCCTGTCTGGAAGATTTTAGAATTTTCCTTTCATCATTAATGGTTTGAAATTTCCCAGTAAAACATCTAGGCTTGGGGTTCTTTTCATCATTTCTAGGAAAGTTTCTTGAAATATTTCATTGTGATTTCCTCCCTCTTTTCTCTGCCTCTTTTTCTGAGTCATCCAGTCTTTTCATACAGAAGGAAACAGAGATTCTGAATTTGACAGATAAAACATTTATACATACATTAACATAGTATTTACAAAATATAAATGTATACAGTATATAATTTATAAAATGTAATATTTATAATGTACATATATTTTTGCAAGAATCACTGTTGTGATATACTCCTTAATCTTTAGGATTTATACATGTATTTTATCAGGTGAATGTATTTTCAAATAATATTATTAGTATTTTCTAGATTATCAAATAAATAAAACTTTTTCCCTATGATATTTTACTTCAGATCAACTATAAATTACTAAGTATAATTTTGTAAAACTTACATGATCTCAGTTTCCATACATTAAACATTTTCTGTCTGTTGGTTGTGGCCAGTGATAAAACACAGCAGCAGTGACCCATTGAAATGATCATTGGAAAATGACCGCTGTGATTTCAAGTCTAGTTTTAAAACATGCCCCTTTGGGAACAAACTGCTTCAGCCTTCAGTTAGAAATGCACAAGTTAGTAGGCGTGACTCTTGACATTCTCTTACCTAAAGAGACTCAGGGTTTTTAATCTGACATTAATGCTGAATATTTTAGGAAGTACTCAAACTTCTAGAAATTGTACATGGAATTTTGTGTGTATATACATTTAACAGGGCTGCAAATACCTGGCTTTCATCATATTTCAAAGCAGTGTGCCCCTAAGCGTTACTGTCCATAGACAAACACTGGACCTTTCCCTCCACCTGCTTGCTAATGAGGCCTTTTCCTTGCCTCTGGGTGTTTCTTTCTTCCCCTCATTATCTCCTCCTCTGACTCCCAGTGAAGAAGAGAGGTTTACTCTACCCCAATCCTAACAACAAAAAGTTCCTTTAATTTTCCATTACCTGTCATGAGAATGCATAGCAATGAGGCTTAAGGACCATACAGGACATAGGTTCCATTCTGAAAGGTCCTGGTACCTGAACATATAGACCTATGGTCTTAATTCACGAAAAAAAAAAAAAATTTAAAGATGTGCAATAACCTATGGGCTCGGGACTTCCCTGGTGGCGCAGTGGTTAAGAATCCACCTGCCAATGCAGGGGACACGGGTTCGAGCCCTGGTCTGGGAAGATCCCACATGCCGCGGAGCAACTAAGCCCGTGCGCCACAACTACCGAGCCTGCGTTCTAGAGCCCGCGAGCCACAAATACTGAGCCCACGTGCCACAACTACTGAAGCCCTCACGCCTAGAGCCCGTGCTCCACAACAAGAGAAGCCACCGCAATGAGAAGCCCGCGCACCACAACGAAGAGTAGACCCTGCTCGTCCCAACTAGAGAAAGCCTGTGCATAGCAACGAAGACGCAAAACAGCCAAAAATAAATAAATAAAAAATAAATGAAAAACAAAACAAAACAAAAAAAACCTATGGGCTCTCCAATGAACAGCTCTCCCTCTCCTGCTTCTAAAAGGAATACATGTATTTTCTTAAATGAATGACACATAGGGGTAAGGGCGTCAGTCAAATAAACACAAGATTAGTATGAATCACATACATAAGAAAATTAGACATATACCAGAGTTATTTCAGAGATTTAACAGGAGCTGTGATTTGGAATGTCAGATAGTCTAAAGCTACCACTTGTAAGATACTTACAAAGTTGAATCACTGAGAGTATTTTAATGCATGGGTGTTTAAGGAAATGAGCTATTTTCTTCCAAATCTTGAATCTGAAGAACTCATTTTTTTATGCAATCACTTATCAGTTCATACCTGCAGTTTAACATCGTAAATTAAACCTCAGAGAAGCAGTGATCAACATGTCAAATAAGAACGGCAGTTAGAAGAGGCTTTTAAATTATTGCTTCTTGGGGGAATGTCAAGTAACAAAATGGTTCTCATTCTTTATCACCGTGGTAAATAACATCAAACCAGACAGAGATATTAACAGCCCCGCCACATGTTTTTCGTTTGTTTGCCCTCTTCACTTGTGATGAGCGGGGGGCTCATTTCTGGTAGCAGGTGGGTCTCACCATGGAATGTCTCCGCATCCCGCACGGCTCCATTTGACGCCCACAGGCTGGGTGCTTCCCACGTGCCTCCTGATTTGCTGCCTTTTTCTTTGACTACATTGTATTATTTATATTATTATCATCACTGTTATTACATCTCTCACTGCTACTTAATATCAGGCTACTTTTTCTTAGATGCCTATTAGCTACTATGCAGTGCTGGCTTCCTTAAATAATTAAAAATAATTTATTCTCACAGTAGCTTTGGGAGTGATTTTATTTTGCAGATGATTAACAGAGGTCCCGAAAGGTAAAGTTATTGACTATGGACACACAGATAGCATGTGATAAAATTGCAATTTAGACTTATTCTGATTTCAGAGACTTGACTTTTCTATTATATTAGTCACCAGTCTCCTTTCAAAATAGACTCTTAAGAATCAGTTACTTAAACAAATCAAATAAAGAATCTCTTCCATTCCTTCACCTGAAATTCGATACAAATAAATTTGTGACAAACCAATCCTGGCTGGCACGGTGAGCAAGTAGGAAGTATTTGGTAAACCCAAGTGCTTACAGAGGGGAAGAAAAATCCTGACTAATCTTGCAAGAAATACGAGGTTTCACCTCTTAGATAAGGCTGATAATTCTCTTTCAGGAGCAGACAAATTACTGTGAGTTTTCTGAAGATTTCATAAAGACAAAGAACAAGACTTCTGCGTTTTCTTTTCTTAAAGAAAAAATGAAGTACTGGACAAGATTCCATAGATGATGTTTTAGCCCAGCATCTATTCTTTCCGGCAGAGCCTTCTGTAGAGTTGCTCCACTAAGGGAAATTACCAGTCATTTATCATCGCCTACTTCCTGCTTACCAGGGCCTCACAACCCAGCTGACAGCCTCCGCCATCTGTTCTCAGATCATAGTCGGGGACAGTAATTACCTCGGAACAACAAAGCAACGCTCTTTGTGTTTATTTATTTATTTTTTTGCCGTTACCGTATACCAACCTCATAAACACACTGTGTGGTATTTCATTAATTTAATCACTCATATCACAAAATCCTTTCTGTTGGGGAAAAATATCAATTTTCTGAAATCTCACACAAAGTACGTATTTAATTACTTTTGACCATATGTTTAGCCCTGGAACGTCTGCATATGATAAAGATAGGATTCAAAGTTAGTACCCTGAGACAGCTAATGTGGAAACTTGAGCTCTGGAAGAATGCCTGTCACCTCAGCAGGTGACAAAATGTAGTCAAACAATGACATTCATTTTACACTTACTGAGTGGAGAGGGCTGTGTGTGAAGAAAGGAAGAAGGGACACGGAAGGAAATTCCAGACACCTGATGACATTGTCCTGCCCTGGAGCAAGCACTGCAGAGAAGAGCTGGTTCGAATTTGCAGCTACATGGAATCTTAACTGCACTTTCCTCGTTTATAAAGTGGGGTTGACAGCCATCCTACCGACTTCCCAGAGTGGCTTTTAAGACAGTAAAGCACAAGAGGTGTAGTCTAACTCTCCTTTACCAACGAGCATCCCGGTGGTCCATGTGGTGAGAGACACAAGCATACGAAGTTTGAATGTCACAGGGGACTTTGAGTTCCTGTGGCTCCAAACACACACTGAATGCAATCACTCCAACATGTTCCTAGAATACCAGTATGTTATGGGTACATTTCCAAATATTTTGTTGGTTATTTAAATAAATAATTGAATTTATCTATTCATGAGAGGTAGGCAATTTAACTGGTATTTTAAGAATATACTTTCAGAAAGGAATCACTGAGAGATCATGGCTTTATCCAGGGTTCTCCTAAATAGATTTTTGCCAGAATTGAGTTTATAAAATGCATTAGCGCAAACAGCATAAAATGCCATTGTTACATTTTACTACCCTCAACATTCTGCCTTGGTTATTACCTTTGGGTTCTCAGATTTATGTACAGAAAAGGGAAATGGATGAGGAATAAACAGAAAGAACTACCGTGTCATGGTAGAAGGAGAACCATAAGGCTTCTTATATCTGCCGTGATTCATCTATTATCCTAAGATACTTCTATAAAGCCATGAATTAGTGGTAGAATGGATAAATCTCATGAAACTGTTCACTTGAAAAAAGAAGTCTAAGACATGTTACTTCTTTTGGAACCTGTGCTCATGAGTATCCTTTTCTTGCTCCTGGATCTGAATAATAGCACTACCAGGGTGTTAGGTAGTATCCTGATAATTAGAACCACGGAAAGTTACCATGCTTCCCCCATGACCCCAAGAGGAAGGAGGAGTGGGAGGGAGACACAGACATTCCACAGGGCTGATAAAAGTTTCTGTGAATGGCAAGGATCGAGATGCTTTTCTCAGCCATGTGTGGATGCTTCGGAAGCAAAGGTCTCAAAAACCATTCAGTGCAAAAATCTGTAGTCAGTGTCTTAGGGAGATCAGTTTACCAATTTACAAAGTGTACGTACTTCTGAGCTATATCTTTCAGGGTAATTCTTCCCTATTTCAATTGTTTTGTTTTTTAATCCCTGTTTCTCTGTAGAGAAGATAAGATTTCAAATATAAATGTCACTTTTGAGATGATAATTGTTGCCAAAGGCTCAATTCAATCTGTTGCACGTGGGCAGAGGGGGAGATGAGAAGAGACAAGAGAGTAAGAATGGATAAAAAAGCAGGCAGTTTTATAAGTGGACCTGAAAAAGGGATGCGTTTGCATCTGATATGAGGGGAAAGGGACTGCCAAGGTGATAAAAAGTGAATAAAATGGCAGCCTGAGATTCAGAATTCTTCACAACTGTGCCTGGGGGTGAGGAGAGGCATGTGTAGGGTTCCTATTCAACACTCAAGTGGTAACTTTTATTGTTATTGATTGTTGTCCTATTTTTACTTTGAATTGGGTTGGGGGTGAGTGGAATAGACACCATGCATAGATTTCTGTCACCCGAGTGCACCCCTGCTACGTTGTAAATCACACAAGCATATGTAAGGTCTATAGTCCTCTCTTCTGTATCTTCAGGGCCTACACATTAAGATGTGTTGAATGAATGACTGAATGGCTTATAAAGATTTTTCTTGCTTGCTTTAATAAGAGAGTTTATTCCCAGAGACTGACTTACTTAAGCCACCATAGTCCACCCGTCATAGGCTGTTCCCACAGTGCCCACATACAGTGGGTGTGCCATAAACACCCTCCTTTCTCCTCGCATAGTGATATCATCCAAGAGCTTCCAAAAGCAGAGTGTAAGTGGCAGGCCACTATCAACACACACACATTTCAGCTGAGAAATAAGGTCAAGGAGCCTTAACAGAAATTAGTTTATCAAGTAAATTAGTGGCCCATATCACTGTAGGCAATTTTGAGTCTCTGACTAGATGCAATGTGACAGGATAACACGGAAATGGTGCAGGGTCTGAAAAGAGTGAGTTGGGAAACACGGCCATGACAGCCTTAGATGTCTAGGGCCATAAGGAAAGCCCTACATAACTGAACCAATTGAGCACACCTGGAAAAAGAAGACAGGCCCCAAATAATTGGGCACGGAAAAGGGTCCCGAGATAGGATGGCTTGGGCAAAAGTGGAAGAGAGACTGGAATCCTCAAAGAATGAATTTGCCCATTATATTATTTTGATGAAGGCTGTTTTGGTATTTACAAATCTGTTATCTATGAGTGGAAAAGGGAAAACAACGCAAGTAAATTCTCCTTGAACAATTTCTGGCAAGCAGTCTTAGGATTTTTGGTTTCTACATCTGCATAATTTTGGCTGCTGCATAAAAAGAAATGTCCTTTTAATTTTTGTTTTTTTTCTGAATGGGGCATACTTGGCACCATGTGCATGGCATCCTGCATGTGCATAAAACTAAATCAATCATATTTTCCAGGAGTAATGAAATAAGAGAAAGAGAGCCAAATCTGTAAATGCATTGAGAGCATGTGGGCCTCCATAAATGGCAATATCATAACTTGATGTCATTTTAAGACATAGATTAAGCATTTAAAAATGCTGAAATGATCAACTTAATCAAAGGCTAAGGCACATTTCTGCCCCAAATAATTTAATTACAGTCCATATTAATTGAAAATTTGCCGAAAATATTTGGGACAGAAAATAGCAAACAGGTTACTGCCAAGATATTTTGGACCATGATTTTTGTTCAAGGTTTTTCTCATTGTTTTGTGGTAGTGTATATAGAGAATTCTCAAGAAGTCAAGAATCAAATGTCAATTTGTGAATTATTCAAATTGTTGTTCATCTCGAGTCTTTCCTTTTTCTGCCTGTTAACATTTTTATGACGATTGGCCCACTAGGAGTGGTTAGAAAAATCAATATGAAGATGAATTTACATGCACTATTTTCATCACCATTAAAATTTTGGTTATGTTTCAAGGTTACAAGAGAGGCCAAAAACAAATTCCAGCTGTCTGAATTTTGGTAGCTTTTTACTAAACAGCAACTAAAATACTTCCTACTATAATAAATTCATTAAGGGAAATAATTCCTGAAACATTTTGTGATTTTACAGGTGCATTGAATCAATGGCATATTTAATTAAGTTTTTGGAAGTTTTAAATTTTATTTTATGAATTTGCTTTCATATTCAAATAATTATGAATGGCTTTTGAGGGTAAATGATCTCTCCAAGATTTTTTTTCTGTAAGGTAGAAAATAACTGGCATTTCCCCCTAAACATTAAATTAATGTTATTAGAGTACATTTACCATCGCTTAGTCCATAACATTTAACATAAATTTCTCTGAATTCTGTGTAATTAGGCTATAATTGTGAAATGAAATGTTAAAGTATAATATTTCCAAAACACAACGATTCATGTATAATTAGATACTGATTAAGGGAGTAGATTATCTGGTAAACCAGTTTTTTCTTTGATTGCCTGATTTTTGGAAATTCCCGAGGCAGTTATTATATGCTGTGATTGGGCTTTCAATATTTACTAAAACTTGTAACATCAGACAGGATGACCAAACAGATTACATATTTAGACTAGCTGGGTCATTTACATCTCAGCTGAAAGAAGATAACAGGAGGCTCTTACGTACTTCTACTACTTCTCTTAGTTAACAGGCTAATATTCCTTAGTTTTCACTTGAATGGAATGAAATTTCCTTTCTAGTCCTGTTCTCTTTTGGCAAAAAAGACACTACATTAGAGATACATCAAGATTATAATTACAATAGTTGCAAGCACTGTTTTGACAAATATTCTTACCCTGAAAAATACTAACCATCGGTTAGTTAGAAAATGTTTAATCTTTTTGTCATGAAAAGACAAATGAGATGATTCAAAAATTTTTAATGAATTAGTAACAATGCCACAAAATTTACACCAGTCAACATCTGGCTAAATTTAAGGTGAGAATTTTATTTGTATGATTTCTTGTAAGAAACAGAAATGGGTTCATTAACCTTTCAATTTCCAAAATATTTCAGAGTTGTTCAGGAAAAAAAACCAGTGTAATATATGCTATTCAGGATAATTATTGTATTATGTGGCATTTTATGGCCTTAAATATCATGTAGTGAATAAGTCTGTTCATTGGTTGAAAGAAAATAAAGTTGCTTGAATTACAGACTATTAATTATATAATGAATAAACCATCTTCACTCTTATTAATCATAAGAACAAAAAATGCCTTTCTGGTTTACAACTGAATATTGTGTATATTTGGTGACATCAAGAACAATTTTGAACAAAGAGAAAAATAGTATTTAAAACAGGTGGAGTCCTTCTCAGAGGTTAGGAACAAGCCTCAACCCCTTTCTTTATCCATTTACATCTATCACTTGTGAATTTCTCTAAACTGGCTTTCGGTAGCAGTGAATGGGTATCACTTTTTATTGGCATATGAGTAAGAACTTAGGCTATGTTTGACTTCTCCCAGTGAGTACTTAAATGAGCCAAGTACCTCCTTCATGTGCAGTTTTGATGAGTGCCCTGCTCCACCACAGTCTCCATCTTCCGTTGCCTCCATCTGTAATGTGCCCTTACCTAACAGACACCTGGAAACCCCTATACATTAGCTGTAGTTGGCAGATAAACTAGGATGTCACAGGGTTTGGGTGACTACTTTCTAAGTACAGTATTATAAAACTATTATAAAGTCAGTTATACAGTTTATAAAGACTATTATAAAACTTACCGACAGAAAGAACATGTAAATGTGAAGATGGGAAGCAGTAAAGAGGAAAGAGACAACCCAGTGGGTCAAATGTCTAATGGGATGAATAAGAATGAGAATAACAACTGAATTCCCATCAGGATAATTCAATATTTCAGTGGTTCCCAAGTATTTTTTATATAACCTAAATGTGTTTACAAAGACTTCTTGATAAAGTTATGCTTAGCACTGAACAGGAAAAGGAAACTGTCAAGTGAGTATCAGATGGAAGTAATAAGGAGGACTATGGGTACACATACCCCAGAGACCTCTCCCACTGCTGCGTAAATGCGGCGACATGAGTAAGAGTCTTCACTTGAGTGGCCAAGCTTACCATCTACTCTGCAACATAACAGGCTTAGAGCAATTAGCACTGTTTCCGGCTTCTTCAGACTCATGGAACTATCGGAAAATCATCAGAATCTACCTTCTAGACCAGTGACAGTATGCAAATGTAAATTTTGATTGGAGCACTTTTACTTAGTATACCACACATTCAATTAAATGCCAGATAACGTAAGAAGTTATTCATATTCATTTTAGTTTTAACTTCTATTATAAAGGTGAGTTTACTTTCAAATGAGTGCAGTGTAACCTTCATTTAGGTTTATTTGATTTTATCTTTCTTCCCACTAGTTTAATGGAAAGAAGAAAGCTATTTTTTCTTTCCTTCAACATTTTGGAATTGCAGATGCCACTTGCTTCGTTCTGAGAGAAACCAAGTATGAGAAAACCTTCTTGAATGACTCTCGGTATCTTTTTTTTCAAATATGCAGGTAAACAAATTAAAACATTTGACAGAATAGTTTCCAAAAATTAAACTTAGTCTGAATATTTTTCTCAAGAGTAAATCTATGTGAAGAATTACTGTTATTTCTGTTACCTTCTAAAGATGGATGGAGATTCTATAGCCCTTGGGACACCCAAGTATAGATAATTTACAACATTTGCTCTACAATTTCAAGTATTTACCTAGTCAAATGCAAATACTTCCCTTCCTAGATTTGACTTTTATTCAACGTTTTTTGCAAATCTGCTATACTATCATCCCATTTCTTTCTGGTGAAAAAAAGAGAAAATTTTCTGTGTGTGTGTGTGTGTGTGTCTGTGTGTGTGTCCAAGCAACTAAAACGTTCTTTTTGGAAAAAGCCAAAACAAAGTATCTTAACTATTTCCAAGCTTTCACACTCCCTCTCTCTTTCTCTCTCAAATATTTTCCCATTATTTTTATGATTACTTTTTAAACTCAGTTTATTATAGTGCTTGAGATGTAGCATGTACTGAAAAATGTTTATTGAATTCAGATTAAGATAGAATCAGGTCATTATCCTGTAGTCACTGCAACATCCCATAGAAATAAAACAGTTTTTTATAAATTCAATTAGTAAATGATAACCCTAAATGAGAAGTTGTAAACACACAGAATTTCAGAACTGTGAGAGACCTAAGACCACCTCTCATCACTTTGTTCTTTATACCATTCAGCAAATGCCAACACTGAAATCCAGTGATGCTAAGTGATATATTTGGGGAACATACATCATTAGCTTGAGATCACAAACACCATGAAACCTTGAATAACAGTAAAATGACTATTCAATGTCATCACTACAGATCAAGAAAAAAACTCAGTTATGATCAAAGACCAAATTCAGCTTGCCCCTGGTATGTTTCTACCAGGAAAAAACAGAATTTGGAAATTGCATTTGTTTAGAGAATATCATGGTCAGGTTCTATATAAGGTCTTTTTAAACATATTTAATTTTTATGACAATATTTGAAGAGTACATGGCAGGCAATAGAAGCTCAAGAATACTAAGCTTTGGGCCCTCAGATAATAGGACAAATTTACGTTTAAACAAAACTTTCTCATTTTAAAAAATGACTGCTATGCTCTGAATGTTTGTGTGTTCCCAAAATTCGTAAGTTGACATCCTAATCCCTAAAGGTGATGGTAATTAGGAGGTAGAAAGTTTGGGAGGTGATTGGGTCATAAGGGTGGAGCCCTCATGAATGGGATTAGTGCCCTTATAAAAGGGACCCCAGAGAGCTCTCTTGCCTCTTCTGCCATGTGAGGATGCAACAAGCAGTCTGCAACCTGGAAGAGACCACTTATCTAACCATGCTGGCACCTTGATCTTGGGCTTCCAGCCTCCAGAATTGTGAGAAGTACATTTCTGTGGTCTACAAGGTGCCCAGTCTGTGGCATTTTGCTATAGCAGCCTGAACAGACTAAGGCACTGACTTTACCTCGACCTTTTGGATAGTGGTCCATTCATCCATCTCGGTCTTCCTCTCCAAATTTCTCAAAACTGTCAGCCTGAGTCCTCCCCTTTCCTCTCTGATTCACTGAAATTGAGCTGAAAGTGGTCTTTTGGGCCTACTACCCTGAAACAGATACTACAGTTTTGATTTTAAGTAACCTGCCTTCTACATTTGATGTTGTCAATCATCATGAAACTCGTTACCTACTTGGCTTTCATGACGACACATTAGCCTTCAACTCATGGTATTCTGCTTTTATTTCCCTCCATGGTGGACGCTTCACCTACGTCCCCTCACAAATGCAAGTTCCCTTTTCTCGTCCCTTCCCCATGGAAACATACCGGAGGCAATACCGGTCTGTCCTCTGCTCAGCCTTGATTTGTCCCCCTGTATTCATAGCACTGACTCTTCCGCTGCACACTCCCTAAATGCTGGTTTTCTGTAGGGTTCCATTCTTGCACTACTCTGCTTACCCTACATTTTCCCTGAAGATCCCATGTACTCTCTTGATTTCAGCTCTCACTTGCACATTGATATCCCCATGCCACTATCTTCTTACCAGCCCTCTGAGATTCTGATGGCATATCTAGCTACCAAGTGCACACCTCATGCACAATATGGCAATCAAATACTCAACATCTGTTCTTCTGGAACTTTCTCTCCTTAGCAGCATTACAAAGTCAACTATTCTAGAAATATGAGTCAATCTTGACTCCTTTCCTACCCTCCTTCAATATCCAATTAACTGGATGCTTATTCCTATATTCCTATTCCTATTTGTTTCTACAAACCGTCCCTACCTCACCATCCCAACTCCCATAAACCCTCTTCATCTCCTGCATCTGAGCAGTCTCCAGAATCTGGTTCTTGCCATCTTCCATATGGCTGTTGGCATGACAGAGCAAAAGTGCCAAGTCTTACTATGTCAATTCTCCTCTGAACACCCTATCCCTTACTTTATTGCTTGGGAATTCAGACATTTGATAAATATTTGATGAGTTAATTCATGAATAATAGATTATTTGCATGAATTTGAGTAGTGAAATATATAGTCAGTCACTTTGTGGCATTAATAATACAAATGGCATTATTTCATTCTTTTTATGGCTGAGTAATATTTCATTGTGTGTGTATATGTGTGTGGTGTATATATATATATATGTGTATGTGTGTGTGTGTGTATATATATATATATATATATATATATATATATATATATATGACATCTTCTTTACCCATTCATCTGTCAATGGACATTTAGGTTGCTTCCATGTCTTGGCTATTGTAAATAGTCAGCAGCTGAACTTTTTGAAGTCAACTCACATCGCTTAAAATCACAACGGTAATTTGCTTTTCTAGGTAGGTGCCTCTGTCTGTCCTGCTTCAATTTGGCATTTGCTTGACATATTTCAATCTATATTAAAATTGAGATAAACCTTAAATGATATTTTTCATCTATTGAGGGGCTATTTTTCATATTTGCTCTCTGAGAATAACAGAAGTGCTCTTGTAGATTATGTGAACAGATTCTTCAAGTAAGTCCTTGAAAAAGTCTACTTATTGTCAAAGATACAAGCATAAAGCAGCATGTTAGCGCCTTAATGCTTGGAGACTTGCATAACTAATGCACACACAAGCACACGTACTCACACATTCATACATACTCATGGCACTCCTGCACATGTAGACAAGGTGAATTAAGGCAAAGATGGCTTAAATTATGCTTTTGGTACAAGATTTGGGAAATGTGTACAGTATATTCTCCTATCTAGCATCTCATCTACCACATCATTCATTCCAAACCTTTCCTTACATAAGTGAAAATGCATGAGTTTTAGTGTGTACATTAAGTTCCAGCTGAGACTATCAATCTTACACTCATGAAAATTCTTTCTTTCCAGGGCTTTTGTTCTTATAAATAATAGAGGTAACATAAAAGGTATTGAACTGTGGAAATGGCTTGCTTCTAGGGAAAAAAAACTACAAAAGCTTACAAAAGAAAAATAGTCAACGTTAGGTAATTCAGCACAGTGAGAAATAAGAATAGAAATGTATCCTGAGACTGAGTCTATGAGAAGCCTGCCTGATTTTTTTTTTAATGAAAGGAGCTTTTGCACTAATTGTAAAATAATGTACAATTATTTTTAAAAATCAATCAATATGGTTCTGAATAAAAAAATCAGGTAAAATGTATCCAAAACTCTATGTTCTATCACCTACATGGTGATAACTATTGTTAACATTTTGATATCTTTCCAAATTTCTTTATGAGGACACACACACACACACAAACACACACACACACACAATCCCAATTTTTCGTACGTGTATGATTTCCATTTTGTCTAAATTTATATTATGGGCACCAATCACTCTTGGTTTTCTGCCTTCATCATTGCAACAATTTCATACTCTCTTTTACCCTGAATTCTCTTATCTTCCAGTGTCTAAATATTTAGGTAACACAAGGCTTAGTCCTTAAATGTCTATACTGACCTTATCGATAATAAGTCAGTCTCACAGTTTTAAATCAATTTATAGACCAAAGTTTCCCAAATATATACCTCTATTTCTGCACTTTGCCCTTGAACACCACCTTCATATATTCAGTTGCCAAGACAACATTATTTATTGGGTGGCTGAAGTGCATGTCAAATTTAACCTGTCATTCCCTCCCCAGAATACACAGGCTCCCTCCCAAGCCCGCCCCCTCCCTCTTCCTCAAGACTGACAAGATCCATGAGAAGGTTAATTCACTATTCCAGGCTGGAGATCATGGTGAGCTGAGCTGGGAAGGTGCCAACCAGGATGGGGAGAGGGAAGATGGATTCTAATGAATGAATTCCCTCTATGATACAGAAATACAAACTTGGGAACATAAAGCAATCTTATAAATTACTTTACCCATTTTTTTTTTTTTTCATTTTCGGTTGAGGAAGTGACGTCTAGAGAGATGAAATGACTTTGTAAATTTATACACCCAAACTCCTTTCCAACACGTCTCTGTCCCCTTCCGGAAAGAATTATTTTAGTTAGCCTCCAGAGTGATTTCCTAGATTAACTCAAACACAGCTAGCACTCACATTTTAACTAAAAAACTATAATGATCTATAATGCAGGTGTTTATATCATGATGGCATGGCTTACTAACACTTTCCTATTTTCCTTAAATGTTATACAATGTACTGCCAACTGTACTCTAGTTTACCTTTAAATATTTGAGGAATATTTAAAGATTTCACTTAATATTTAATGTGATTCTAGAAAAGGTTCAATCATTAAATTATTCCTTGGTATCTAGCTTTGCAATTCAGGCCCTTATAGCTGCAAGTTTTCTCGGGTATCCATCCATCTCACTGATGTCCCTGATAGCCTAGCAGTACCAGAACGTGTAAACACACGAGAGCACGTGATTCTCTGTGCTCATATTTATTAGAAGTTTAACAACATACACATGTTTCATAACTCATCTTCTTTACTAATTAGGTAGCAAATCTCATTCCCTGCAAATGACTTGGCAAAGAGACCTAGTAAGAGAATGAAGGGACAGGATAGTTTTAGCAGCTCTCCTAATACAGATTCTTGATTATAGTCCTGTCTGTGAAGAGAAATTTTGGTAAGTTCAAAATAATTCCTTAATGAGCTTTCTTAAAAAGAAAAAAAAGCCTCCTTGATTGTTTTATAAAGCAATTATAAAATTGATCCAAATGATCATTTTCCTTTTTTCCTAGCATATATTTGCAACTTAATAATTAGTTGTGAAATTTAAATGCTACCGAAATGGTATTGCCAAAGAATTTCTAATTAAAGTGCACTTTCTATTCACATTTTCTAGGTGACTTATGGGCCAATAACTCCATTCTCAGTTAGTCAAAAATCTACAGAGGCACCAGTTCATTTTTCAAGAAGAAAGATTACCATGCTCTCTTCAAAACTGTTCAAATGTAAGCACTTACTTTCAGGTTGGTCAGAAAAGTTGGCCAACTATGAGGGGTTCTTTTTTATAACTTTGAAGCAGTAATGAGTTACTATTGCTCATGTGAAAGACTAAAGTCGTAACCATGCAAATATCACAGTCTGAAATCAGTGATACAGGGTTTTTTTTAAAAATGCCAACATGTATCAAAAATTTAAAAATGGATTAAACTATATCATGTAAAAAGCATACTCCTCTCCTTTTAATAACAGATCATTAATGGACACGTTAACAAAGAGTCAATTGAAAATCTGACCATGAAAACTAAATAGAAGAAGAAAGTAAGGATTAAGATAGAGATCCTTTGACTACGGTGGGGCTGACCAGTGAACCACAGTTTGCATGTATGCGGCTCCATTTTCTATGTTTCCATCTGTTACTCCAAAGGCCAACAGGATTCTGGGGAATAGTTATCTATTTTGAAAATGCCATGCTTTTTGCACGTTTTGACACTCTGATGACTTACATTTTGTCAACTGAGCACTGGAAGATTGTTCCATTATACTGCCTTGGAGTGGGAGGAGGCTAGCTAAAGGTGACACGCAGGGGCCACATGCAGGAGGCTGTGTTTTAACTCAAAGATTTTAGTTTTAACTGAGGAATAAGTCATTCTCAATTCCAAATCTTCCAGAAAAAATTTGTCCTCTAACCATATTTGAAGACAAAAGTGAATCATGTAGCTAAAATGTCTAAGCCATCATAAAAGCATCCAAACAAGCAAAAGTTAAAATACTGATATAACTCCTCCCCCAAACATCTTAAAACAGTGACCTTTAGATCAGAAATGATTGTACTCCAGATAACTGCATTCTTGCCAACCTCCCTCCTCCCCTCCCCGTCCTCCCTTTCCCCCTCCCTCCCCACCACCCACCCCCCTTCATCCAAATGCAAGCACATTAAAACTGCTTTTTGCTGTTTAGGGGAACTGAGAGGCTACATTTTAAATTGGTGTTCCCTAATCCAAATAATTATTTGCTCATCTTTTCTATCCACATTTAGATTTCAGTAGTTTGTTTTTCTTTCTAAGGAATTAAGAAAAAAAATTTTCTCATTTGTATGATTAGACATTTTAGAAGACTCAGAATCAAAATGAAAATACTCAAAGCAATGCAATTCCAACCTGAATTAGTGGGTTTTTCATTTCTTGGGAAACATATCTGAACAAAACATTGCTGATTTCAGAAAAAGTCTAGGGTGCATGCTAGTTTACATGTTTGATATTCTTTTGGAAGATTTCATTGAAAAGACAGATAGGAAAATTATTCTCTCTGATTAAGACTGGGAGTAAAGCATGGGATGAGAAAAGAGGCAGAATATGGCAAGTTGCCTCATTAATATTCCACAATATTTTGATTTAAAAAAATTAAGTCTCGGCATGAAATTTATCTAAGAAAAATATCTGTGCTACTTCCCAGTTACCTGGTGACAGTAAACTATGGTATGATTATTTTGAAACTCTGCTGCGTCCTTAATATCATGGCTGAGTTCCGGTATGGAGCTGACACCAGCATTTCCCTCTTCAGTGGTCCCATAAGCCATGAGATAATGATAATTCTACACATAATAATGATGATGGCCTTCTGTTTCTGAATGCTTATTATGTGCCAGATCTTATGCTAAACACTTTACATGCATATTATCATTTTTTAAACAGTATACTCTAAAGCAGATTTAAAGAAAGTGTTGGTCAAAGCATGACTTCCATTTAGATAAGGACTTGGGTTCCTATAATCACTTCTAATAGCATTCTGCGTTTTCTTTAAATCAAAATTCTAAGACCTTGATGTGCTTCTCTTCCAGCAAAATAGTTTAAGCTCTTGTGGCTCACAGCACTAAGGATGTAACGCATCTCCCGCTCCCTTTTCAGCCTAACTGGGTGTCACGGCCAACTGTCTCTAACGAAGTAAAGACATCTCCCACCTCCCTGTTAACTGATTCAGGACTTGGCTGTGCAGATTTATAACAGACTCTACAATAATTAATTAGGCCTATTTCCTTAATGGTATATCATAATACTTTTGTTTTTCATAATTCTTTCTATTAGCTTTTGCTATGGTTATTATTTATGGGTTTCATAAAAAATGATTTGCTAAAGGAAATAAGACTCTATTCCTAAGAAGGGAAGAATCCTAACTTGGCCTTTCTTAGAAATTTCCATCTATGTGCCTATGACACTGTACTGTTCTACCGGTTGAAAATATGGCTTCTTTCCCCATATGGTGTGTTTCCAGAGAGCTAGACAGGGGTGTTTCGGATTAAGCAGAGCAGGATGGAGTCATTGCTGCTGGAAAACATCCCGTCCACACAGTGAAACATACTAGCTGAAGAAAACATTTGTTGAAACGTTATCTATCAGGCAACCTGTTCCCGTGCTGAGAAGCTAATGTCCCCTCTCCTGCACCAGTTAATTCCTTCCAAAAACACATGTAGTTCCAGCCGGGCTGTATCATTCAAATCATAATCCATCGCGGGACACAAACCTGGAGATGTTTGACTTTTAATATTCAGTAGTCAGATCTCTGATAGATTTCCTGACTTACCCTAAAGAACATAATTCTTCACTCAGATCTGTGCTGCAGGCAAAAGGCACAATTTGAGAAACAATGTGTTTTCTACTACCTAAACTCACATGTACAATAAAAAGCACCAAGATGAATATTTTGTAATCCTTGCTACCACTATAACTATGACAAATGGCACTAATGTTTGCAATGACCAAATTAAGCAGTAGACGTGGATCTACTATTCCCCAAGAAAATATTCTCTATATTCTTATCCATTTTATATTTCTTAACATGTTTTGAGAAGAAACATTTAAAGTATGTTTAGTGATAAATAAAAACAAAATCCAAGTTAAAACTGTTAATTTCTTAACACAAATTTCATTCCCAAGCTGAATAGTCAGTTGGTTGGTTAGTTCATATTTTCTCCGTTATGACGCTTCTCTGAGGCACTAGTGATTTGGATTTCTTTAAAATAAAGTTTGTTTATCCTGAAAGTGAAATAACTTAATAGGCTTGGTATGTTTTTATTTCATAACAGTCTAACTTCGCTGAATTAACAAGGGCACTTTTGCTCTTCCCTAGTCCATATGTAACCGGAGATAATTTCCTCTTTGTTACTCTGGAGGCTAACTCTTATTATAATTAGCCTACTGTACCTGGGGAGTTTCTCTAGGGCCTATAATGTGGAGGTTTTTGAGGTGTATCAACAAAAAAGAGAGCCAAGAGAAAACCAGAATGTACTTACAAACTATTTAGATGTGAACAACGGCAAGAATACCGCATATTAAACATTAGCAATTCAACCACACTGGTCTTAGAAATTTGTTAGCTTGAATGGATTTGTGGAATATAAGAAAGGTTATAAACAAATAAGGTAAGCATGTGATTCCAAAGGCTGGAAAATAATCATACAGGTAACCCAAAGGAAGAAGAAAGAAATGAATAATGAAAAGAATGTAGATGTAATGAATTAGATAGCAAAAGTAGAATAGATTTGCAACAAAACCAGAACTAGTAGTAAAATGGAAAAACTTCACGCTAGTTTAATTTGTATTTTTTTTTAAGAGAAAGAAGTCCAAAACAAAATAAATAAATAAATAAACAGAGGCGGTTCATTTCATTCCACTGGCTCACTAAGGACAATCACATGGCCATCTTACCCCCTCTCTAACCCAGTCTGTGACTATTGGCAGAGGCAAAATAATGATGTGATTTAAAAACCTAGAATCTGGAGCCAAATCTTACAGGTTTGAGTCCTGGTTCTCTCACTTACTAGCTGTATAACCCTGGACAATTTACTTAACCACCCTTGCCTTACTTTCCATATCTTTAAAATGGGAATAATCACAGAACCTAACTCAAGGTTTTATGAAGATCTGTTGAACAAAATTTGTAAAGCACTTAGAACCATACCTGTAAACAGAGAAAAAAATATTTAGTCAATAATAATAAAATCCCCTATTTTTCTCTACAGAAGGATGGGCGTTTTTTCATGGACCTCATTGTCTACACTGAAACATCAGACTACTGCTTTTTGTGCAACTTTGTACTCTCCTTAATGGCCATTTCATATTGTTTAAAAATGAGTCTACATATTCTTTGACAGTTCCCCCATCCAAAAGGGTAAGTGTAATTTCTCTCCCTCTAACTAGGGACTGACTGTAGTATCTTCTTTTGATGAATAGAATGTGTTGGAAGTGAGGCTGCATGGGTTCTGAGATCAGGCATTAAAAGGCGGCACAGCTTCCAGGGGCTGCTCTCTCTTGAGATTCTTGCCCTTGGAATCCATCTACCATATTGCAAAGAAGCCCAGGCCACATGGAGAGGCCACAGTCTCTCACAGACTGTTCTGGCCAACAACTTCAGCTAAGGTCCCTACCAACAGCCAGTATCAATCACCAGATACGTACAGAGATCTGTTGTACAAAAATGTCCATATAGTTTACAACACTGTAACGTATAGTTAATCATTGTTAAGAGGGAGTGATAGTTAATTTTAAGTGTCAGCTTCGCTGGACCACGGATGCACAGAGATTTGGTCGAACAGCATTCTGGGTGTGTTTGTGAGGGTGTTTGGATGAGAATAACATTTGAACCAATAGACCGGATAAAGCAGATTACCCTCCCTGATATGGGTGGGCTTCAACCAGTCTCCTGAAAACCGAGGGGAACAAAAGGGCTGAGTAAGAGGGAGCTCCACCTGTCTCCTGAGCTGGGAAACTTGTCTTTTCTGGCCTTCGGACTCAGGCTGAAATATAGGTTCTCCTTGGGTCTCTAGCCTGCTAGCTTTCAGACTGGAACTTATCCCATCACCTCTCCTGGTTCTCAGGCCTTCGGACTCAGAATGGAACTACGCCATCCATCGACTCTCCTGGGTCCCCACCTTGCTAAATGCAGACCTTGGGACTTATCAGCCTCCACAACTGTGTGAGCCAATTCCTTATAATCAACCAATCCCTCTCTCTCTCTCTTTCCATGTATATGTATGCATGTGTATATACATTTGGTTCTGCTTCTCTGGAGCAGGGGTCCCCAACCCCCAGGCCACGGACCGGTACCAGTCTGTGGCCTGTTAGGAACCAGGTCGCACAGCGGGAGGTGAGCAGCCGGCAAGTGAGTGAATCTTCATCTGTATTTACAGCCGCTCCCCATCGCTTGCATTACCACCTGAGCTCCGCCTCCTGTCAGATCAGCGGCGGCATTAGATTCTCATAGGAGCGTGAAGCCTACCGTGAACTGTGCATGTGAGGGATCTAGGTCGCGCGCTCCTTATGGGAATCTAATGCCTGATGATCTGAGGTGGAGCTGAGGCGGTGAGGCTAGCACGAGGGAGAGGCTGCAAATACAGATTATCATTAGCAGAGAGGTTTGACTACACAGAGACCATAATAAATCAACTGCTTGCAGGCTCATATCAAAACCCTATCAGTGCGTGGCAAGTGACAATTAAGCTGCATCTGGTGGCAGGCTTTTTAGTGGCAGGTGAGTTGATGTACTTCAGTTGTACAGCTGCAGCTGGTGGCAGGCTTCAAGTCAGAATCTGACACTTATTTTGGTCTGCGTGTGGTCTGCCCATTATTTTATTTATCACTTCCGTCCAAGCCTCTTTCCCGCACTGTGCACTTGTCTCAGTCACAGTTTTGGTAAGCCCACAAGCTAACCCTAGCTGAAAGGAGTAAAATACAAACATCACTGGAGAGCTTCTTTGAAAAGGGGGAAAGACCCAATGATGAGACAGCAAAAGATTCTAAGACTCCCAACAAAAAGAAAGCTGCATTTAAAAGAAAATACCAAGAGTCCTACTTAAATTACAGGTTCATTGCAACAGATGATTCATGTTCTCCAAGCCCACTTTGTATAATATGTGGCGACCAGCTATCCAGCGAAGCCATGAAACCTTCAAAAAACTGCTTCGCCACATGGAGACCAAGCACCCTGCATTAAAAGACAAACCTTTGGAGTTTTTCACAAGAAAAAAACGTGAACACGAAGAACTGAAGCAATTATTGAAGGCCATCACTTCATCAAATGTGTCTGCACTGAGAGCATCCTTCTTAGTAGCTAACCACATTGCTAAAGCTAAGAAGCCCTTTACTATTGCTGAAGAGTTGATCCTGCCTGCTGCTAAGGACATTTGTCGTGAACTTTTAGGAGAGGCTGAAGTTCAAAAGGTGGCACGTGTTCCACTTTTGGGTAGCACCATAACTAGACGAATTGATGAAATAGCAGAGGCTATTGAGGCACAATTGTTAGAGAGGATTAATGAGTCACCGTGGTACGCAATCCAGGTTGACGAGTCTAGCGATGTTGACAACAAGGCAACAGTGCTTGTTTTTATGCTATGTATTTTTTCAGGAGGATGTGCGTGACGATATGTTATGTGCACTTTTGTTGCCAACCAACACCACAGCTGCATAACTATTCAAGTCTTTGAATGATTACATATCAGGAAAACTGAATTGGTCATTTTGTGTCGGTATATACACAGACAGAGCGGCTGCCTGAATGGACAGCTTTGTGGTTTCACTAATTGGGTCAAAGAGTAGCTTCTGAATGTGAGTCTACGCACTGTGTCATCCATAGAGAAATGTTGGCAGGCCGAAAAATGTCACCTGAACTTAACGTTTTGCAGGATGTGATTAAAATCATCAACCACGTTAAAGTACATGCCCTTAACTCACATCTGTTTGCGCAGCTCTGTGAGGAGATGGACACAGAGCACACACGTCTTCTCTTATACACAGAAGTGAGATGGCTTTCTAAAGGTAGGTCACTGGCCAGAGTTTTTGAGTTACAAGAGCCGCGCCACAGATTTCTTTTAGAAAAACAGTCACCACTGGCAGCACATTTCAGTGACACAGAAGGGGTCGCAAAACTTGCTTACTTGTGTGACATATTCAACCTGCTCAACGAACTCAATCTGTCGCTTCAGGGGGGAACGACAACTGTGTTCAAGTCCGCAGATAAAGTGGCTGCATTCAAAGCCAAACTGGAATTATGCGGGGGACGAGTGAACATTGGGATTTTTGCCATGTTTCAAACATTAGCAGAGATTTTGAAAGAGACTGAGCCAGGGCCTTCTTTCTCCCAGCTGGTGCACGATCACCTATCTCAGCTTTCAAAAGAGTTTGAGCATTACTTCCCAACCACAAAAGACCCCTGAACTGGGAAGGAATGGATCCACGACCCATTTGTGAATAAACCAGGTGAATCGACTTTGTCCGTGCTAGAAGAGGATCAACTGCTTGAGATCGCAACTGACGGTGGCCTTAAAAGTATGTCTGAGACAACTTCAAATCTCCTTACGTTCCGGCTTAAAGTCAAGGCGGAATAGCCTGAGATTGCCACAAAAGCCCTGAAAAGCCTGCTTCCATTTCCAGCATCCCGTCTTTGTGAAGCAGGGTTTTCTGCAGTGACAGCGACCAAAACGAGATCACGGAGTAGATGGACATAAGCAACCCACTTCGGGTCACTGTCTCCCATCACCCCCAGATGGGACCATCTAGTTGCAGGAAAACAAGCTCAGGGCTCCCACGGATTCTGCATTATGGTGAGTTGTATAATTATTTCATTATATATTGCAATGTAATAATAATAGAAATAAAGTGCACAATAAACGTAATGTGCTTGAATCATCTGGAAACCATCCCTCCGCCCCCCAGATCCGTGGAAAAATTGTCTTCCACGAAACCAGTATCTGGTGCCAAAAAGGTTGGGGACCACTGCTCTAGAGAACCTGAGTAACATAGAGGGTAAATTTATGCTATATATATATATATATATATATATATATATATATATACATACACATACACACACAATTTAAAAAAAACTCCCCTGGAGGAAGTTATAAGGATTTGATGACTCAATATTGATAAAGCACTTAAAACCATGCCTGGAAAATAGAAAACTACTATTTAAATGTCCATTAAATACACAAACTTACCCTCTATTCTCTGGAGAAAGATGGGAGTTTGTCTACAGATCACATATAATTTCTTTCTCTACACTGACATACTGGAGTGGAGGCTCTTCTTTTCAAAACTTTCATTATTTTCAATCCCATGTCCCTTTTTGTCTTTAACCACTAACACCTAAATGTGAAGCCATGATTTCAAAAATCAGCCTGCATAAATTTGACCTCCTCATCTTCTTACCTCAATTCAACTACCACCCTGTACATTTATTCGCTTTCCTAACAGGGGATAAAAATCATATCTCTGGATGTATCTATTCTCCCTGTAAAGCACAGTGCTTTGTCTGCAGGAAGTAGTCTGCAGCTACCCTGCCTTTCCTATTCTCTGTACTGTGGGCACGTCATCTGCAGGTTCACCAACTTATTCCTCCTGCCTGTTTATTCTCCTCACGACTGTCCTCTTGTCTGAATCCCATTGTTATTTCATAAACCCACCTGTATCATAAAAACACCTGTTCCTTCCAGCCCTCCCTCCTTCAATTCCTATGGCAGCTATGGTCTATAATATAAAATTGTCAGCCATCAGTTAGGAAATAGGTCCAAAGGGTGCCAATGCATTGCTCCCTCCACCTTCAGGGCAGTGGGGAGTAGCCTGGAAGGACTGAAGCCCATGGGCCAGTCACTTCCTTCTGAACCAGCCTCATTGATTCTCTGTGTGCCCCAATATGAAAAAGTTGGGGAGCTCTGGTCTATACTAGCCATCTATGTTTAAATTAGTATCTTGAACTGTTTTTCTTTTAATGCAGATAATCATTCTATTCAGTTAGATTACAAACCTGTCCCAAGATCAGTGAACATTATCACTTACATCTTCTTTGACAGCAGAGAGCCATGCAAATGGTAGCTGCTTAGTGGAGTATACTTCGTAAATCAGATCTCCCATAGCCTTGGTTTAAAATCCCCACCTTGCCATTTTAAAGCCCCATGGTCCCTTGGGATTTCATAATTCTTAGTCTGTTAAGTCCTAATCTGTAAAGTGGGGAGGCTGAAGTGAGGATTAAATGAGCAAATGCATCTAAAGTGCTCGTCAGGGGCTTCCCTGGTGGCGCAGTGGTTGGGAATCTGCCTGCCAATGCAGGGGACACGGGTTCGAGCCCTGGTCTGGGAAGATCCCACATGCCGCGGAGCAACTGGGCCCGTGAGCCACAACTACTGAGCCTGCACGTCTGGAGCCTGTGCTCTGCAACAAGAGAGGCCGCGATGGTGAGAGGCCCGCGCACCGCGATGAAGAGTGGCCCCCGCTTGCCACAACTAGAGAAAGCCCTCGCATAGAAACGAAGACCCAACACAGCCAAAAATAAAAAAAATAAAAATAAAGTGCTCGTCACACAGAAGATGTTCCATAAATGACAGCTGCATTCTTATGTGATTTCCACGCTGCTGATGAAGATAAAGGAGGAGATGTGAAAGTTAATGCCTGTATCAACAAGATATAAACTTCCTGGAAAATAAAAATCTATCTGAAAAGTAAAAGTTTACAAGAATAGAAAATGAAAATCGGAATGTTAAGATTAAAATTCCAGAAACACACACAGCGGTTAGGTTTAAAGTGGGCACCTGATCTCCAGTAACTGATTTCTGTCCCTCTGCCTGACGATCTGCATGTTCTTTGGAAGAAGTCTCCCAGTCACATCACTGTCATCACACTTAGTTATAACCCAGGAGCATTTGCCAGTTTTAGTTCAACAAGTGCTAAGCATTTTGTTGCCATATGTGCTGTAACCAGATTTTTTTTAATGTAGCTTTCAAAGCTACAGATCTCCTTCTCTTTTTTGATGGAAAAATGTTAAAAAACCGAAAGCAAAATACAAATTTGGTTTTGAAAGAGAATTCAGGGAAACCTTCTGAAAACCTACCTGCTACCCAGAAAACAAGACGCTTACTCTCCCCTCCTTTAGTCCAGAGCAAACGTCAGTAGCTGCTATTTCATCCACCCTTTATAGAACGAATGCCAGACAGGATGACATATGAGAAGACATTCAGTGCTCTGCGGTCATCAGGAATAGTTACAGAAGTAAAAGGACAAGCCAGTACCCATGCCACCAGGAGCTCTCCCACTGCAGCAGCTGGAGGGTGACCAGAGGACGGAGGTGAGAGGACACCTTCCTGGGCCGCAAAAAGCGCTGGATTTGCAGTCAGATGCCACCCAAGAATAGAAATACAGAAATGAAACACCCAGGTGTGGAAAAGCAAAAACCTCTTACAGAGCAATTCTCGTTTTTTCCATGTAGAGCATGAAGCTTAGTTATTCTGAAAAATTATTTTTAACATAAAAATGCCCGGGTATATACAAAATCGGATTTCCCCAGTACACATAAGCAAGTGCACATTTAGCAAGCTAAATTCATGAGAGACACATTCCATTTGTCATGGGACTTAATAACCCAAACAAAAGAAATTAGGTGTTTTACATTTTAAATTTTGCTTCCTTAAATTTGGACATATTCATGTCCTTCTAAATTTAACCATGAAACTTTGACAACACGTGTCCTCCATCTGAGGAAACGATCCAGGTATACTCTATGATATGGAGCCCCTTTTCTTATGCCTGATGAAAGGAATCACTTAATTTACAATCCATCGACTACATTCAACTGTCTTGCCAGAGAACCATTAGTTATAATCATTCTGTGAAAGAATTCTATAGTTTTCCTTTTCACAGCAATGAGGAAGAACATAAGGCTTCCTAGAACAAGTTGTTTGAAGAGCAACTTTTCAGAAACTGAGTGAACATTTTGACTCTAGGTACCTGATTAAAAAAAAAAATCAATTCTCAAGAATTAACAATAGTCTGACCATCACCACAGTGGATGGTGAACAAACCAGTAAAAAACAGCTCCAGCAAAGATAAGCCACAAGGAAGGAGCGTGCGGACATCCCTGGGTTAGAGATGGCAAAAACAAAGCAGGAAAAGGGCCACAAAATGAATGAAAAAAATTAATTGAGGCAGGAAGATATGGCAGCACAAGAATGACAAATGGAAAGAAGAAGGTCCCTGGAGAAGCAGAGGAGTGGAGGGCGAGCTTGTTGCCCATGTCCAGATGTTATTTCCACCTTCCTTTTCCTTCTTCTCCTTAGCACGCCTGCAGCAGCCTGGCAGCCAGTGTTTCTGTGCTGCCCATCCCCGTCCCCCACTGTCCATAATCTGCCACTTGGAATAACCTAAATGCTCCAGCGTTTTTGCAATCACCTTTTCTTACTGAAATTTTGCTGTGTCTCATTCTTCAAAGTGCTTGGGGCGGGTAACGAAACTGAGAAGTGCATTGTGTTCATCTAATTATTCATTCATTCAACACATACTCATTAGAATATTCCACAATGAATAGTACAAGCAGATCTCTGCTGTCATCAAGCAAATAATAAAAAAGAAACACAAATACCTTAAAGCTACTTACAGGTTGTAATAAGTGCTATGGAGCATATAAACAGGGCGCTGAGATAGGAGGACCTAAAGTAAGCAGCTCAGGAAAAGCCTCTCTGAAGAAAGGAGATTTCACCTGAGATTGGATGAAGCCAGAAGAAACCAGCCATTCACAGTGTGGGCAGAACATTCCCGGAGAAGGAGAAGGAAGGTAAGGGTGGAGTGTTGTGAGCCATAGGGTCATGTTATGTCACAGTGCAAAGGGAAAGACTCGAGTTTTAAATGGAAGTGTGACATGTTCTAACTTATACTTTTCAAAAGATCATTTCACTGTTGTGTGGGAAATGAATTAGCATGGAGACAGGGTGGAAAACAAGAGACCACTTTGAACACCTCTCCAGGTGAGAGCAAGGAGTGGCCGAGATGCAGTTTGCAGGACCGGCTGGTAGACGTCACTTGTGTCGGGTTCGTGAGGGAGAAGTTTGGGGATTAGAATGTAGGGGGTGAAAAGGAAACAAGATGGACGGTTTGGACATGAGCTAAGATGTGGCAACAGCGGCAAAGTCTGGCTGATTTATTTCTAAATATTTCTTGCACCCATCTCTTCCTCTTCGTTCTGACCATTGCTCCCCTAGAAGATCCTCCTCACCTGATATCTGAACTGACAAGAGGTGCATTACTCCATCAGAGAGTATCTTATTGCTCCCTCCTGAACCCTGGTCATAAACAAGGATTTTGGAAGGAATATAGTTCTCTGACGGAATATTCAGACCGGGTTGCCTCAGAATATAAAATTAATCTTTTACATATTGCACTTTTCTTTATTAGATCAGAGCCAAATATACAATCTTTTACTAAAGTCAAATTTGTAAAGCTAAGAAAATATATTAAGCATCTAATCAATTCCAGCTTTAGAGAAAACCACAGACTATTTGACCTGGAAGTTTCTCAGGCATCATGCAGTCCTGCCACCTGCCTTGTATGAATGAGCGAACTGCTTCCAGGTACACGAGGAGCTGCCCACAGAACCGGGACAGGAACGCAGGCCTCCTAATTCTTAGTGTGCACCATTTACACTTCCAATGTAACCACATTATATGATAAGATTTAACCAAAACAACAGCCGTCAAAGCTATTTTTTTCCAGAGGAGGCCAATATGGAAATTTCAGAGGCTCTAATGCCTGGACATTCTGTTTTCTTGTCAAATTTCCCAAATCATAAATAGATTAGGGGGTTGGAAAGAAACAGGTGTCCTTCTTTTTGTGTGTTCATTATTAAGTAATCTGGCATGCATCAATGGAACATTTTTTTCCTGGCATTTTCCAATTGGCTTTTATAGGGCCTTTAAAATGGAATAATCCCTAATTGTGATATTTGAAACCTGTTCAAAAAAAAAAAAAAAAAAAAAAAAACACCTCCTCTAGGACAGGAACAAAAAAAGAAAAGCTGCCAATCCTTAGCCAGGACGCTTATCATTGAAATCCAAAGTACACACTGGAACCACAATTTGATGGTGAGCCAGAGAAGGGATTTCAAAAGAATGGTGATGATTTGGTCAAGTCGGAGACACCCTTGACATTTAAAGCTATCAATACTTGCGCCACAAAGAGCCATATACACTAATAGAGATAATCTATGTGGGGAATAACGTGCTATTGTTTGAATAAAACAGGATAATCTCTAATTGTATGTGGCATTCCAGAAATTCTAAGAGGAACAGAAAAATCTCTGCAATTCTATAATTGAATGTTCACAAATCTTTAACAGGATTCTTTACCAGCTGGACTCTTTATCTGCATCATTTTTCTCACCTTTATCAATCACAGGATGTCTTCCCATCCATGGGTTCCCTGGTGGATGAGCCATGGTTTCTGATACTTTTGTGCTAAGTGACTTTCTCACAGCACTGAGAACACTGCTTTTTTGTCCACCATCCACTCTTTAGGATTTAGGGTATAAAATGGCAATCAATGTATATATTTAGTGCACAACAACACCCAGCCAACAAATTATGCCAGATGCAGCCTTCTAAATATTGAGTGTGTTTCCAACTCAATCATATTCTTCCTTTGATATTCCATTCCCATAGGACCATGTAGTAGAGAAATCTGGAACTGTCTGTGTGGGGAGGGCATGATGGAAACTTGCCCATCACACTAACTCAAAGCTTCCCCTTATATCAATTAATCACCATCCCTGCACACTTCTAAGTTTTCCAAAATGTCTTTGGTTTATTTGAAGAGAAACGTTAGTCCCCAGTACTAGAAGTAATCCTTTCTGTCTCCTTCAGGCTCTTTCCTCTCTATTTCTCTCTCCGCCTCCTTCTCTTGCTTTCTCTGTTTTCAGTTCAGTAGGAAGGACTCATGCCATTCACCTCGTCATAGCTTTCACGGTACCAAGCTTACTGAGAGCTCAAATACAGGGCACACTTGACTAATAACCCCAGGGAGCATCATCCTGTCAAGTAGAACACGTGTTTAAGATCGGACCAACTCCTGATGCTGAAAGTTTTGCTGCTGACTCATCCCATCAAGCAAGGGATGCAGTGCTGTGGCTGATCTCCGAGTGAGTAATTACATCTGAGTGCCTCGGTTCTCCCTGCAATTTCATCAAATTCTTCCTGTCCCAAATTACAGTGTTAACACAACAGTCTACTGTTAGGTAGTTTGCATACTTCCAGGTCAATAATAATATTTTCTTATTATATTTTTGAGTTGATAAATACTTTCTAGTATCATTAAGCTTCCTTAAGGTTCAAAGAACCGTAGAAACATGAAGGAACATACCTTTAATAGTGGCAACGGTTAACCATTCTAAACTCTATCAAGAAGCTGTGAACTGTGAAAAGCAAGACAGTAAAATCGCCCTGTTTGGTGAACTTCTAAACTAAATTAGACTGATGTGACATCACAGAGAGAGGGCTGTTGAGTCGTCAGAAGCACAGTCCTAGCAAAACTCGTGTTTTGCGTGCCTGCCGTTCCCATTCCTATAATGTGCTACCGTAACCGGCTCTCACTTTAAAGTGGTTGTACTAAACAAACACCGTATGCTAACACATATATATGGAATCAAAAAAATAAGGTTCTGAAGAACCTAGGGGCAGGACAGGAATAAAGACGCAGACATAGAGAATGGACACGGGGAGGGGGAAGGGTAAGCTGGGACGAAGTGAGAGAGTGGCATGGACATATATACACTACCAAACGTAAAATAGATAGCTAGTGGGAAGCAGCCGCATAGCACAGGGAGATCAGCCTGGTGCTTTGTGACCACCTAGATGGGTGGGATAGGGAGGGTGGGAGGGAGACGCAAGAGGGAGGGGATATGGGGATATATGTATATGTATAGCTGATTCACTTTGTTATAAAGCAGAAACTAACACACCATTGTGAAGCAATTATACTCCAATAAAGATGTTAAAAAAAATAAAAATAAGAAAATAAAGTGGTTGTACTGCTTTTTCCTCTGCTGTAGTTGCTAGGCTACTACTTTTTGCTTCTAGGTATTTTTGTTCCTCAGGGCACATATACATTTCACTCAGGCCTGCCTGAATGTAATGCTTGGCTGTCTGACCTGTCACCCCTACTCTAAGGCTGAACACTCAAAACCCATGAGAAAAACTGAGATGTGCTGCTCCCCTGAGGCTATAATGAAGGCCCAGACAAGGCTCTGACTCCCTGAGCAGAAATCAAGTTGCAAGCCAATCACTTGGGCTCTGATCCGAGTATGATCATGAATGATCAAGTCAACCGAGCCTCCCTCTCTCTCTTGGCTCCGAGAGTTGGCTCTGGCATGTGTAACTGGGAACGAGGGTGGCCCCTCTAGGGGAGATGTTGCTGGGACTCAGGGAATGACATCTGAAGTATGCCCATGAGAGAGATTTTCCAATCATGATTATTCTATTCCACCGATCTTCTGTCTCTGATGAATTCTCCTGCTTACCTCAGAGGTAAGCTACCGAAAAAGAAAACTATTCTATACAAAACCCTGGGGTTGCTTTCACCCCAGGGATTTACAAATCCATCTGCCCAGGTGGAATGTCAGTGATTATTCATTGAACAAATCATTATTCACCAGCAAAACCTATTCCACTTCGGATATAGCTCAGGTATTTTTACTTTTTATTTTTGGGTTTTTGCACCCTTTAGACAGTGTACCCTATAGGGAATGGTTTTCAGAAGCTATTACAGAACCTAGGCCTAGCAATGGAACTGGGAATGATTGAGACATTCTACAGTAGTTTTCTGTCAAAGTGAAAAAAAATACATGATATGAGACCACGAATATCTGGGAAACAGATTCACTGCACCACGAAAAATTGTAGAGATCATCAAATGAACCTGATTTGGTGAGCAAAATCTACAGTAGGCCAGTATATAAAAAACAAACGCTGTATAATATCACTTATATGTGGAATCTAAAAAAGCTGAACTCAAGAGAAATAGAGAGTAGAATGGTGGTTGCCAGGGTAGCAGAAAAGGGGAGACGTTGATCAAAAGGTACAAACTCCCAGTTATACGAGGAGTAAGTTCTGAGGATTAAATGTTCAGCATAGTGATTATAGTTATCAATACTGTATTACATACTTGGAAGCTGCTGGAGAATAGACCTTAAACGTCCTCACCACAAAAAAGAAATGGTAATTATGTGACACCATGAAGGTGTTAGCTAAGACTATGGCGGTAATCATTTCCCTGTATTTAAGCGTATCAAATCGACAACTTGTATGCCTTAAACTTACACAATGTTACATCTCAATTATAACTCAATAAATCTGGGAAAAATTAAAACATAAATTACTGTTTTTAAATGAAAAAAGAACTTTTGTAATAGGTTCCACTGTTGCCAAAGACTTGCTCTTAAGAAGGCAGTGGGTTCAGCTCCAAGGTGGATCACGAGGGCTTGAGTCACCTGGGCTTACGGCTCCCACAAGAAAGCATGGAGAGCATACATTACAAAACACACATACATAGTCAACTCTATTATCTATAATTAGCCTTTCAAGTTCGATTAATATAATTAAGTTAGAGGGTTTATAAATCTACTGTTTTAATATCTCCTATCATGACTTTTACTGAATCTGTATTCAAAGACACAAACATACAGCAATTTTTCTTTATATGCATTTTTTTTTTTTTCAGGAAAACATTGTTTTTCATGCACGGTCACATTGCTTAGGTTGAAGGTCTACATCATTGAGAAAGGAAATATTTCTGAGCTTTGGAACAGGGTAAAGAAATTAGAAAATAAGTTAACTCCTCTTGAACAGTATCTCTAAAGCTACTCTTGGAAGTGTTTTGAATGCTTAAGAATTTTAGATGCAAAAATATCCCAAAGTCATAAGTGAAATAAAGGTAAATATACTATCTATCTGCACCACTGTTTCTTTCTGTTGTATGCATGGTTCGAGTCAACTGCACAAAACCTCTGTAGAAATGCAAAGATAGGGCACATCTGCTGGGAAGTAAGGAGAGTGGAGTGCCATGGTCTCTCTGTGCTCCCCCAACATTCCTGAGCGTTCTAAAATAGTAAATGGTCATAAATATCTATTCATTAATTAAGCAAATAAAATGGCCACATACAGAAGACAGTATGAATTAGAAACAACTTTTTGGACTAAATACTACTTAATTAAAGAACAGAAGGAAAGAAATTATTTTGGCCCAAAGGATAAGGAAGTGTTTTGTAGATGGAGTGAGAATGACAGGCACAAGCATTTTTAACTATTACAATGGATGAAAGTGTATAGAGGGATGTGTACATTGTATCAATTTTTAAAATTGGTTGATTGAAGCATAACTACCATCCAGTTGTGTAACAAAATAGCCATATTTTCAATTTTCATTCCCATAGGACTTTAAAAATTTGTAAAAGGTTTCTGAATATTATAGCATTAAGTCTTGTTGGAGAATAACTCAGTGATGGAGGAATAATCATCCTCACTTTACAAACAAAGAAATGAAGGCTCAGAAATGTTAGTGAATTATCTAAAGGTACTTGCAAGAGGTAGATGTATAAATTTCTTCTGATTTACTGTGTAATGTACTTCTACTAAGCCAATGTGTGGTTTATACAAATGTAAGTACAATTTTGTGTGGCCAATGGGGAGGAAGGATGGGGAAAAAAAACATAGGAGACAATTATTGGAGCTCTTAAAATTCAAATTATTTATCGTAACTCTTGCCTTCTACCATATATTGAATTTTCTTGGTAAAAATTCTTAAAAAATCAGAGACTTTTCAATTTGTAGTTCTGGGAAAAACCACAGGATGTCATCTTGTATAATTCTTTTTTCAGGCAAGCTGTTATTTTTAGATGAGTAATACAAATTTTAAAGCTGGTATAAAGCTTATTTTTATAAATGAATTTTATTATTTTGAATGGTAATTCATCCCTATGGCTTAGAAATCAAAATGATTTAATAAATTATATATTAAAAAGTCTTGCTCTGACTCTAATTTCTGTTGTCCTCAATTTTCACACTCACCGACCCATTCTCACCTCATTGTGTATATCCCTCTGTTTTATACACTCAGATACACACACACACAAACACACAGAACACACACACAGATACACTCACACACATTCATAGTTCCTCCTCTTTCTTACAAAAAAGGTAGCATAATGGACACATCACTCTACACTATTTTAAAATTTAACCCATCCTGAGATATTTTACAATCAATACAATCTAATCAATTTTTAAAATTCATTTTTATTGGAGTATAGTTGCTTTACAATGTTGTGTTAGTTTCTGCTGTACAGCAAAGTGAATCAGCTATACGTATACATATATCCCCTCTTTCAGATTTCCTTCCCATTTATGTCACCACAGAGCACTGAGTAGGGTTCCCTGTGCTATACAGTAGGTTCTCATTAGTTATCTATTTTATACATAGTATCAACAGTGTATATGTGTCAATCCCCATCTCCCAATTCATCCCACACTCCCGGTTCCCCTCTTGGTGTCCATACATTTGTTCTTTACGTCTGTGTCTCCATTTCCGCTTTGCAAATAAGTTCATCTGTATCATTTTTCTAGATTCCACATATAAGTGATAGTATCTGTGGATGTTTATGGAAAGTGCTTGGGTTCTTCCTAATTTTTGCTGTAAAACCTTTGAATAGTGAATTGTAGAACAGAGAGAGCTAAATTGTAAAGTTAGGTATGCCCATATCTGTGGCCTTTGACCTTTAGCTTCCAACGCTCCCTCAGTTCTCCTTTGGGGGATGACATCCTTTGACCGCTTGCTCACCGTCACCGTCGATGTTCCCCTTATCGCCTCAATAAAGGAGGAGAGGAGTGGAAGGCAGGATCGGGGAAAGATGTTCTGTTTCCAAATTTTCTGGGTAAATGCTAGGTTATACTTTCAGGCCAAAGTTAAAAGCAACACATTCAGATGCTAAACCATAGACACTGACGAGTTTTTAACACATAGATTTCTTCTGCATCACCCCTGGCTTTTTCCAACACGCATTAATCTAGCCATATGCACATGACTCCTTTTGCCCTTCAGGGCTCCAGTCATTAATGCTGAGGAATTATCAACAATCACAGTGCAGGCAAGGAGCTCCCATGTAGAAGATCACTTTTTTTTTTTTTTTTGCCTGTAAAGATTAAATTTCCACTAGCACCTGATAATTTGATCCTAACCTATCTCTACTTGCAGCTTTATGTAGATTTAGCATTAGATTCATCTCCACCCAGGGGCAATGTAACCTGAAAAAAAACCTTGGTTCAATGTTTTTGATAATAAAGGTCTGAATGGGGAGCACCCTAGTGATTCAGAAAAGAGGTCAGCTTTCCGGCACTGAGCAGAAAACAGCACACAGACATGAACCACCTGCTCCAAATTATTAGCCACATCTTAAGTGATTAAATAATTTTTAATGCAAAAATAGTTATTTAAGGTGTTGCATATCAGAACGTGCTTAAAAGTACCTTAGGGATATTGTGAAATACCACAATTTCCCATCTTTCATTTCTACATATCTTACTGCTGCATTTTATGTTCGGCACTGGTTGTCTATACAAAATGTTTCTGGAAAATCAAAGTTTATTAATGACATGCTGAAAAAAATAACCAGGTCTCTTTCACTCCATTTAATCCCAGTGTTCATTTCCTCTTCATCATTCTCTCATATGGCCTTTCATTGGTGTTCCAAGCCAGGTGAATGGTACAGTTTTCCAGGAAGGGTAATATTTCTGGAATAAATGTTCTTTCTAGTCTGAGCTACACGACAGCAACAAACCCTGTTGAAAAGAGAAAATTCTTTCCTACCTGACACCAAATAACTGTTTTGAGTGATTATTTTCTCTGAACTGACAGGTTGTTCTGCAATGTAGAACACAGCTTAGTCAATTTAGTGCATGAATGGTACATGAGGGGTTCCATATTCAAAGCAGAAAAAATGTACACCTGTTCACTCAACATCCAGAGTATTTATTTAGTTCAATAACACCTATTTTAAAAGATTGACTATGTAGATTATAAAAGGTTTTCTTTCCAACTTGTTCATCTTACCCACTACATAAAATTGGAAAATAATGACAATGGATGTTTAATAGTTTTGTTAATAACTGATGAGGTGACAGATATGTCAAAATCTTAAAAAAATACCATGAACTCCCACTTTTATAAATCCATCACAATCACAGACACTGTAAAAAAGTTATATGCAAATTTGCTCCTTGAATTATTATTTATAACTAGAAACTGGAAACAATCAAGAAGATCTACAATAAGAAAGTGGTTAAATAAAAACAAAGGCACATTTTAGTTTTCATTCTTCTCTGCCACATAGTGCAAGAATGATTTCCAAAAGCTGAGTCAATTTCAGAGTGGCATATTGTTCCTTATTCTTCCTACAACATCCTACAAGGAGGGATTCCAGACATTGCACTCAGTTTCAAGATGGCACACACACTAAAAATGGAATCAAAACATAAAAAGGTGATTTTTGTCCCCTGTTGAAATAGTTCTAATCCAATTAACTTAGTCCTGGGTCTATGTACAACTGAACTTGGGAAAGTTTTAATCACCTAGAAAATACATTATTATTTCCCCTGGGATATGGGAATTAGCGAGTGATTTTCAAAAACTTATGAAAAGAAAAGAGTACCTTGTGAGATTAAGCACTGCACCAGCTTGATTCCATCATACTATTTACCAGACCCTGTATTATTAAAATGAACAGATTTCTTGAGGCTTTTTCATCCTTATGATTATTATTAGAAAAGCCCATAATGGAGTTCATAATTTCACAGCAAGTCATATTCTTTTCAGTGTTATTTACCATGGGTGAGGGGGAGATTGTCTTTTCATATGTGCCAGTGAAACCTTAATGAAGGAGTTCCTTTTGGACCTATATTTTCTCTACATGAAAGCGGCCTGAATGTCTGCAGTAGGGGCACATTCGCCCCTGTACGCCTAGGAGTGCAATTTCCTATAAAACTTATATTTTAAAGCCTACGCGTAAGGCTTAAAGAAAAATGCCACTCAGAAAGCAACTTGGAACAAAGGATCAAATGAAATACCACTATGGAGAAAGCATGGTAACTGTGGACTCTATATTTTCTTCCCCCCTTCTGTTATTATTAATTCTCAGCTTAGTTCTAAAAGCATTCTGCTTTCCAGGGAGACAGCACAAATTTGCGTGCACTCAGTATGAACGCCTTCCAAAGGCTGACTTATTTTGTCTTAAACTTGAGGGTAGTTATCACCCTGGAGTTGTTCTGAAATCCAGCTCATTTAAACAATAGGAATGCAATGTTAAAGGCTCTTTTTCTGCCTTGAAAGTAGAAAAAAGAAAAAAAACAAAAACAAGGACAGTAATTCTATTTTCATTTCTAAGTAATGTCTATATAGAATCTATAAATGTTATGAAGATGAAATTATTCTCTCATAAATCTGAAAATATACAAGCTATCACACAAATCAGACACTTCTCTTCAGTGGCATGGACACACCTTCCTTACCCATAAGATTGATCTTTTATGTTTGTTCGTTTGTTTTTTAATAAACCATCATAAAGCCCCGCTACCCTTGTAACAGACACTTGATATTTTTCCAAAGCAAGATGTTTCATTTAAAAAGACAGCCAAGATTCATGCTCTGGTCATTTGGTATATAAATCAACAGACAGCGCTGCTGCTTCACTTTGCATTTGTATAGTGCACTTTAGCTGATTTAAGGCAAAGTCCAAAGCCCTTTCCATGTAATGGACATTACACCTCCCCAATCCCCACTTTCCTTCCACGGGGATACCCCTTCCTGTCATTGTTTTTTCAAGCAGAATGTCAAGTGAGAACACAAATTGATCTCTTGCTATTTTGTGAGCCTCAGTTAGAGTCTGAGGCCATTAGCAAGATTGTTAGAGTGAACACACGTTTCATTCAAGGTAGCCCACCCTTTACTTCAGCTCCTTTTGTGTGGCAGAAACTTCTGAGCAATGTTTACCATTTCTACATTTCATAAAATGTTTCACATTATTAAAAGGTGTATTGATTCAACGTGCTCACAACTATACAGCAAATGGAAAAGATAATTAGGTGAAATAAGTTCGCTAAAGTATTTTGCATATCAAAAGGTAACACGGGTTTTTTAGTTGCTTGCTGTAATTCTCAATGCTCTTTTAAAATGAGAGACTAAACGAGTTTTAAGTAATATCTTGAACATTCTTTCAGTCACAAATTTCTTTTTTTCTTATTCAGGAAAAATACCATTGTCTAAACTGATCTAGTCAATTTGCAAATGTTACTTAAAAAACACTAAACAAACAAACGAACCCTGATTAGCTTTCACGTGGAATGCCACTGGGATTTTTAAAAAATTATTATTGATGTTTTCATTTCAAAATCATTTATAAAAAATTTGGGCAGTTTTTAATAATCAGGGCACTGAGGCATTAGGTTAAAAAGTGATGTTAATATGCTCTTTCTCTGTGAATCCTTACCTACAGGCTCCCCAATTAAAGTTTTTACCGCTTAGGACATTCTTTTTAACTTTCTCCTGTTATTATAAGTAACAGGGCATTTATAGTCTGTCCTCTGCTTCATAAAAATTTACTTGAGAGGAGTTGTATTTTCCAATTTCTTATCCATCTCTCATCCATTCAACGTGGAGATGAATTAAATCGCTTAATACTAACGTGCCCTACTTTTTGCAAGGTGGCTTCTGAGTGACCATCAGTTGGCCAATATAAGCAGTGAGATAAAACAAATAATACGGTGTACATTGTCAGGAACACTCACTTTTCATCCTGGCACTGACTGAACAAATTACTTTGGGCCTCTATGTCTCTGTTCTAAAGAGAATTGGATGAGTTATGTTATAAAAGTTCCTTTAAATCCAAATTTTAAATGATTCTACTATGTAATCCAAATCCAAAGTACCTCCATAAGCACCACTGATGTGAAACTAAGTAATCACCCAATTCAAGAACAACATGACACACATGACACCCACCTAGTGACACATATGACACCCAGGGACAAAGGGAACCGCCATTATTAAGAACTCTAGGAAGGACTATCGCACGTGTCCTATTCTAGTCTACATGTTTAAAATTCACTTGTCATCTGGGCACTGAGATATCCCTCTACGCAAAGCGCTAGTCTACTAACATTTTATGAAATTCCACAACGAAAATACTATTAAAATGTTAAAAAAAAGACTAATATGCAATAAAGAAAAATTTCTAGACATATAGTCAAAGGCCAAGTCAACTTTATGAAATGCTCGTTACTATTTCAATGATCGTAATCGGTTTTTATTTTTTATTTTTTTACTGTTTTTGAAAACAATACTAATATATTTATTTTATTATTAAAATATTCTACTCTTACCCATTATACATATATTTATTCAGGTCAACATAAACAAACAAAATCTTTGAAATATGTTTTTACAATTATCTGTAAGGAATTTATATTATTGTTCTCTAAGGCGTGAAGTTGTACCACTGAAAACTGTGATTGAAATTTTTGGCAATTATGTAATTCCAGCCAAAATACTCTTTTGATTCAGATACACACAGCAGGCTTCAACTCTGATCTTTCTCTTGAGCTTCAGATCCATACACTTTGTCTGCTAGAAATCACCTATTTTAAAGGACTTGCTTTGTCAAAATCAGTCCAAAACTCAAAATTTCCCCTCATGCTCCCAGGTGTTCTATCTCCCCATCCTGATTAGTGATGGCCTCATTCCTCTCCTCACTCAGCTACAAACTTTGGAGTCTTTCTCAACAACTCTTTTTCCTTTACTGCATACATTTTCAATTGATCATCAACTCCAATGAATTCTACTTCAGAGATAGTTACACAGAAAGGTACATAGATAGATAGATAGATAGATAGATGATAGATATAGATAGATACATAGGTAGATAGATAATTTTAGAAAAGATATTTTGACTGGTTGGAGTGAGAAGATCTTGGAAGCAAAGATACTACAGGCATACCTTGTTTTATTGTACTTTGCTTTATGCTTGGCAGATATTACATTTTTTACAAATTAATGATCTGGGGCAACCCTGGATGGAGCAATCTATCAGCATTATTTTTCCAACAGCATTTCCTCACTTCATGTCTCTATGTCACATTTTGGTAATTCTCACAATATTTCAAACATTTTCATTGTTATTGTATTTGTTACAGTGATCTTTAATCAGTGATCTTTGATGTTACTATTGCAATTGTTTGGGGTGCCACAAACTGTACCCATGTAAGACAGCAAACAATTGATAAATGCTGTGTGTGTTCTGACTGTCCCACTGACCAGCAGGTCCCTGTCTCTCTCCCTTTCCTCGGGCCTCCCTATTCCTGAGATACAACAATACTAAAATTAGGACAATTAATAACCCTACAATGGCCTCTGAGTGTTCAAGTGAAAGGAAGAGTCACATGTCTCTCACTTTAAATCAAAAGCTGGAAATGATTAGCTTACTGAGGAGGCAGCTGCACACTGAGACAGGCTGAAAGCAAGGCCTCTTGCACCAAACAGATTGTGAATGCAAAGGAGAAGTTCTTGAAGGACATTAGAAATCTACTCCAGTGAACACACAAATGATAAGAAAGTGAAACAGCCTTATTGCTGAAATGGAGAAAGTTTGAGTGGTCTGGGAAGAAGATCAAACCAGCCACAATATTCCCATAAGGCAAAGCCTAATCCAGAGCAAGGCCCCATCTCTCTTCAATTCTATGAAGGCTGAAAGAGGGCAGGAAGCTGCAGAAGAAAAGTTTGAAGGTAGGAGAGGTTGTTGGTTCATGAGGTTGAAGGAAAGAAGCCATCACCATAACAAAAAAGTACAAGGTGAAGCAGCAATTGCTGATACAGAAGGTGCAACAGGTTACCCAAAAGATATAGCTAAAATAATTAATGAAGGTGGCTACACTAAACAACAGATTTTCAATATAGACAAAACAGCCTTCTATTGGAAGAAGATGCCACTAAGACTTTCATAGCTAGAGAGGAGAAGGCAATGCCTGGCTTCAAAGCTTCTGAGAACAGTCTGACTCTCTTATTAGGGGCTACTACACCTGGTGACTTTAAGTTGAAGGCAATGCTCATTTACCATTCTGAAAATCCTAGGGTCTTTCAGAATTATGCTAAATCTCCTCTGCCTATGCTCCCTAAATGGAACAACAAAGTCTGGATGATAGCACATCTGTTTACAACATGGTTTACTGAGTATTTTAAACCCACTGTTGAGACCTACTGCTCAGAAAAAAAGATTCCTTTCAAAATATTACTGCTCCTTGACAATGAAATTGGTCATCCACGAGCTCTGATGGAAATGTACTATGAGATTAATATTGTTTTCATGCTTGCTAATACAACATCCATTCTACAGCCCATGGGTCAAGAAATAATTTCGACTTTCAAGTCTTATTATTTAAGAAATACATTTTGTAAGATTATAGCTGCCATAGATAGTGATTCCTCTGATGGATCTGGGCAAAGTCAACTGAAAACCTTCTGGAAAGGATTCACCTCTCTAGATGTCACTAAGTACATTTGTGATTAATGGGAAGAGGTCAAAACAGCAACATCAACCAGAGTGTCGAAGAAACTGATTCCAACCCTCCTGGATGACTTTGAGGGGTTCAAGACCTCAGTGGGGGAAGTAACTGCAGATGTGGTGGAGATAGCAAGAAATTAGAATCAGAAGTAGAACCTGAATATATGACTGAATTGTTGCAATCTCATGATAAAACTTTTAATGGGTGAGAAGTTGCTTCTTATGGATGAGCAAATAATGTGGTTTCTTGAGATGGAATCTCCTCCTGGTGAAGAGTCTGTGAAGACTGTTGAAATGACAACAAAGGATTTATAGGATATTATATAAATACAATGGACACAGAAGCAGCAATGTTTGAGAGGATTGGCTCCAATTTTAAAAGAAACTCTACTGTGAGCAAAATGCTATCAAACAGCATTGCATCCTAGAGAGAAGTCGTTCATGAAAGGATGAGTCAGTTGATATGCAGACTTCGCTGCTGTCTTATTTTAAGAAATAGCCACAGCCTCCCCCGGGTTCTCTTCTACAACTGCCACCTGGTGCGGTCAGCAGCCATCAACTGGGGGCAAGACTCTCTACCAGCAAAAGAGCTGCAATAAGACTCGCTGAAGGCACGGATGATGGTTAGCACTTTTTAGCAATAAAGTACTTTTTAATTAAGGTATGTATGTTGTTTTTAGACATAATGCTACTGTACACTTAATAGACTACAGCATAATATAAACATAACTTATATACTCACTGGGAACCAAAAAATTCATGTGACTTGCTTTACCACTGTCTTTGCTTTCTTGTGCCTCCCTGGAACTGAAGCTACACTATCTCCAATGTGTGCCTGTAGTTAGGAAGCTGTTAGAGTAATCCAGAAAGTAATGATGAAATTTTCACTGAAAACAGAAAAAATTAAGATGGGAATGAATACACAAAGACACACACACATACTGAAGTAAATCGATCGATCGATCTATCTATCTATCTATCATCCATCATCTATTTATCTATCTATTTATCTATCATCCATCAACTATCTATCTATCTATCATCCATCATCTATCTATCTATCATCCATCATCTATGTATCTATCTATCTATCATCCATCATCTATCTATCATCCATCATCTATCTATCTATCCATCTATCATCTATGTATCTATCTATCATCCATCATCTATGTATCTATCTATCATCCATCATCTATCTATCATCCATCATCTATCTATCTATCTATCTATCTATCTATCTATCTATCTATCATCCATCATATCTATCTATCTATCTATCTATCTATCTATCTATCTATCTATCTATCTATCATCCATCGTCTATCTATCTATGCCTTTGGTGAATTTCCTTTGCCCAGTCAGACTAAATCCCTTCTCTTACACAAGAGGTACTTGAAAGTTTGCTAAGCTGTCTGTCCCCTCTGAGTTTACTGCACAACCCCAGGTAGTCATTCTGGTTCATTCATACCTCTCTATATACCATGAGTTCTCTAACTTAGGGCTTTTCCTTGAGTTCAGTATTCTTCCTGAAATCCTTGAACATCCACATATGAATGAAAAGAACCTCAGATAGCACCCTCTGTCCCCAAAATAGCATTAAACTACAGGCACTTCTCAGAGTATTAGAAAGTCATCACAGAACAGAGCCAATGTATCATTTTCATCCACTGGAGCCCAAAAGCTGGAATACTGTTTTTATCATCTTTCTACCTGCCGTCCCTGCCATAGAGTAAGCTCTTGATATGTGTCTGTTGAATAAATAATTGGGACAAAATTATATTTTTGTTATAATTATTAATAGCTGGTTTAGATTTTATTTCGCATATACAGGTCTGATCTAAGTGTGGCATTAAAAAGGCAAATGTTTTGAGACAAAAAGGAATTCTGAGATACGGTTTATAGAACATGTATAGTTTATGTTATGACATATTTTTAATATTCTCATCTCTGAGGTGATTGACGGATCAATTATTGAACAGAAAAGATGAGGATTCATGCTCATCCAAGAGGCAGCTGAGGCAATTACCTTGGTAACTCAACTCAAACCTCCCAGCTTTTTGAATCTATAGACCTGAATGTTTAAATATAATGGTGCTCTGTAAATATTATCTTATGTTGGCAAAATGGCTTATTTTTCTTCTTCTGCTGTACTTTCAAATATTCTTTAATAATTATGTAATAATAAAACCTGCCAATATATGGTGCCTGTTCTGTGTTCCCCTGTGTTGGGGGTGTATGCACATCCCCTCTTACCCCTCCCATGTAGGTGGGGTTCCCACTATCTTACTAATGAGGACCAGAATCTGAAAATATAATACTTTAATTATGAGAAAAAAATGTGAATGGGGAAAAACTGTCTTTTAAGAGAGCAGCTGAATATTAAACCTAATTTTGATTTTTAGTTAGTTAAAATATGAGAAAATTACTTCTGTAATTTGGCAAACCTAACAGAAACAACGCCACTGAGGTTACTGAGCACCCAGGATTCAGGCTGGAGGCCGTCTGCAGAGCTTTCGACCCCAGAGAGCAGGCTGTGAACAGTAGAATGCGTAGCAGGGCTCGTCTGGAAGCGCTGGGCTGGGGGGTCGCACACAGACTCACCAGGACCTCAAGTAGCAAATGATGTGTGTTCTTTGTCGTGAGCCCCTCATAGCCTTGCTGACATCAAATTCAGGGACAACTCATCTCCTCTGGTACAGATGACATAGAGCCAGAAATATGAGACATATTTCACATGAGTTACTTCTCGTTTTTCAAAAGCAACCTGGGAAAAGAGCAGTTCAGCTACAAAACATCCTCCTGCCTCTCTCTCTGGCTCCTCTTCAATTTCCCCTTCGAAGATTTAGAGAAGATGATACTCCCAGAGGCCTCAGAAATGACAATAACCTATGTTCAATCCTCCACATTTCATATTCTGGGTATAAAATTTTAAATGTATATGTTACTATATTAATAGCAATAAATGATAGCTATCATTTGCATAGCATGTGTACTTGATGAAACAACTCTGCATATGCAACTTAATTTAATTTAAAACGAGTCTACTGTACCCCAGCGGGATATTATAAATGTCTGTGATAGGATATACATATTTTCAGTGTTCTGGTGACAAATGCTGTATCTATGCATCTTTTTCTACATATCCATGTATCTATATATTTATCTATCTCCATTTATCCATACACATACACACACTTGAGCACACACAGACACACTTAATTGGTTTCTCTCTGTCTTCACCTCCTTGGGTTATTCACATCTCCGTGTGGCCCTTCTGGACTCTGGTCCTTGGGGAAGGAAGTATAAATGTGGTGGGCTGGAGAGGCCTGGCCTTGGCTGACATCGGCAGAAGACCCCCCTCTGTGTCACCTTCACTCTCCTCTGTCCTCTCCTTCTGTCTCCCCTTCCTTAGGAAACACCCTTCCTAATAACGCTCCAGCTTCTGTAGTTTTCTGCACATGGGCACGCTCCAAGGCCATCAGTCCTCTTACTCCCTCTGTCTGCCATCTTTCAATGACGTCTTCTTCTCCATGGTTTCAACTGCCGCTATGCGCTGACGCTCTACTCCCTCACTGAACCCAATAACAGAGGGTGAAAAAAAAATTCCCACTTTTAGCTACTTGCATTCAGATGTCTTAAAGGCTCAATTTGATAGCACTTTCTATTTAAGTAGATTTAAGGAGATTATAATGCAAATATGTGTATATGAAGTCAATGACTTTAAGACAAAATGAGCATAAACATTATATTCAAAATTTCAAAGTGAATGAGGGAATAAATGGAATATGATTATTGGATCATATGCGCTCCAGAGAAGAAAAGCCCAGAAGAATGGAAATGAAAGCCAAAACTTTTATAACAAGCCTCACCAAAAAAAACCCATGAAAAGTGCAGGTGTGTAGATTTCACTGACAGATTTCAATTAGTGCAGCTCTTTTTAAAATTAGCACCTGTCTCCATTGAGGACTATGCAAAATAAAGCATGCAGGTATTTTCAGAAACAAAGACTAATTGATCTGGTGATTCCAAAATTGTATCCCATTTTTAATTTTTTGTTTTGGAAATAGGCTTTGCTTACAATCAAAAGAACAGTTGAATAGCATATTCAGATGTATACAGTTTGACATAAATACAATTTCCAAAGTCAGTGACATTTCAAAAAATAAATGTCTAAAGCTCTCCAGTTATAGGAAACACATATAAAACACACATATAAAACACAGATATAAGAAATTCTGAAAAAAATGATGTAAAATGTAAATTAAATGTGGTCAGGACACTCAAGAACTCATAAGAACTATACTGATACTGAGCAAATCATATATCCCTTTACTGTTCAGTGATCACATCTAGAATATGGACTAAATAATTTCTGAGGTCATTTCAAGCTTCATCATTGTACCATAATGCACCATCTTATCAGTCATCTTTGTGAGTGATCATTCTATACCACTGATGCTGAAACATTAGCCTGTCATGAACTTTACTGCCATTCAATCCAACTACTCCCTCCCCTGATCTTTGGGATGCTTTATGGCCTGCACCTACCTCATTAGTGTCACATTACCACCTTCCTAAACCTCTTTTCTCATTTCTTTCCTCCTTAATAAGACTTTGAATAATAGTATAAACAAAGCCAGACTATTTTAAGTCTAACTTACATTTGCCCAATGTTTCATTTATTTTTATATACATATGTTACATAATATATATGTATATAAAAATAAAATTGGTCTCATATTATTGTTGTAGATGGTATAAAGCTCAGAGAGTTATATGGATTTTAACATTTTTTTATAAATCAAGACATACTAAGTACCAGCTCTTTAGTCCTTCACGTAGAATTACAGAACTGAGTCCAAGCAGGAGACATGAACCGGTTCGTCAACAGGCATTCACCATCCATACAAGGTACGGTTAGTGAGTAACCTCTGAGAAGGGAGCTAAGGATGGCAGGGGCAGTAACTAGAATGCTAATTTACTTTCCCTCCTCTTATACATATTTATATTCCACTTGGAAAAATGTCATTAATATATGTGAACAAATCAGAGGACAAATTTGTTTCGAAAACGCGGTGTTGCAAAAGAAGTCTGGAAAAAAGAGAAAACTCTAGCTCTTGGAGCGATATAAAAGACTTATTTTTGGAGGTGGGACTTCAGCTAAATTGTGAAAGATTTAGATAAGCAAAGAGGAGGAGAAAGAACACAGAGGTGAGAAAATGATATGAAAAGAGACTCAGAGGCAGTTCTTCCCTTCCTTCTCCCTCCCTCCCTCCCTCCTCCTTTCCTTCCTTCCTTCCTTCCTTCCTTCCTTCACTTCTTCCCTTACTTATTTCTTTTCCAGGGAGAGAAACATGGTAGAAGGCAGGGGCAGAATCAAAGAGAAGAATGTTGAGAGAATCAAAAAGTCACTGATTCTCATCAAGGCAGAAGAGAAAGAGACCAAAGGGAAGATGTTCAGTGTCTTACTATGTCTGTATCAAATGCTACAGTAGCATCGTGGGGAAAGAGGTTAACAATGGACATGAGATAGAGTAAAAGAGTTACAGTTAACTCTAATGAGCAGTGTTTCAGGGAAGTACTGGGAAGAAGCCTTAGAAGGAACGTAAGATTATGGTTGCACCAAGAAAAGAGTAACTGGTATGTCTGTAAAGTAACTTGTGTTGTCTACCTCATATTTATCCAAATTATGATGATTGGTACATACAAGCAATAATTAAAATGTTTTGACCAAATTTGAGTATATGAACATCTTAACAACCAGAGCTGCTTCTATAAACTGTGGAACCCTAATTGACTTCCACACACCTGCAAACCCTGATTCCTTCATGTCGTACCATCTGAGGCTAAAGCACGTTTCTAGTGAGAACTTTGTCTTCAGTCCACTACACTTACTGACCCCGATTCTCGGAAAATTCACCTAGCCTTTCTAAATGTCAATCCTCCATCTATAAGTTGAGAGTGGTAATAATAGTAATGAACTAGTAAGTTTGTTTGAAGAATTGAATATAATAATGCTTGGAGAACACAACCCCATGGATAGCCCCTGACTGTTATTTAATGTTAGTTTTAAATATTAGTAGCAGCCCCAATCAAAATAAAACTTATTAGTTACACAGGTAAATGACTGGCTTGGATAGGAAACAAAAGCCTATTCACAACTTTGCAGTACGATTTGATCTCCCACTCTAGCTTACTCAGTTATTAAACCTGCAAACTTGAATCAGATTCAGAGTTGTTTAGGAAGAAAAAACACATAAATGAGATGTAAATGAAAGCATTTTTTGAAGGTATGGAAGGGAAGATAAGTAGGGGACTCTACCACTTTAAAGAATGAGTGCCCTGATTGGTGCAGTTTGAATCTGTACCAATGGAAGCAAAATGCCAAAGGCCAGTTGAGTTCCTCTTACATGGTTGAGATACACAAACTATCACTACCTCAAATAGTTGAATTACTGAATCCATTGACCAGCATAACTTGATCCAAAAATCAAAGCTGCCAAAACAAGAAATAAACTGGAATAAAATATGGAGGAGTTTGCTCATGAATCCATCCATTGAAAGCTTTTAAACAAACACATAATTGTTTAGAATTGTATGGTGCCAATTCTAGAACTTGCAAGATGAACCAAAACATTTCTTCATTGCATGTTATTTAAAAGATTGATTTGTGGTTGCTCAAGATGGAGACAGATCAAGAAGACTCTGTATTTAACAATTTATGTTCAGGAAAACATGCTAAAGGAGAAGCCTTTGACTTCTGACTCTGACAGAATGAAATGCCTTCATTACTTAGTGATATTTTTTTATCATGCATCATTTTATTTTGCTTTTTGTTTACTTTTAAAGTAATGGTGGCTTCTTTTTTATTATGATTCTTACACAATTTTATGTGGTAAGAAGAAATATGTTTTACAGTATAAAATTATAGCAATCTTCAAATCAGCATTAATTTTATAGTTAACTTAATTAGTAGACTCTATATGTCTTTTGTTCGTTATACCGAAGTTATTTTTTATTTGTAAAATATTTCCCAGTATTCATGAACCTCACTTTCTCTCCTACTCATAAATGCATCCTGTATGAGGTACATTTATGTATTTATCATACATTTATGTAAATGCATCCTGTATGAGGCGAGCCTGATCCACCGATTTGATTTCGCTGTATCCTAATGAGAACTCTCTCTCTCTCATTCACTCATCAGGTATTTACTGAAGGCTTTGCTATGTTGAAGTTGCTGTTCACAGTGCTGGGTGGTAGCAGTGAATGAGGCAGAAGAGGCCCTGCTTTAATGAGCCTTACAACCTGCGACAGGACACAGGAAGGAGAGGATGCTAGGTAAAGACAAAGTGGGATCATCACTGAGTAAGACGATTTCAGAAAGTGACACAAACTTTAAGGAAGAGAAAGGAAAGGAGAGTAATGGAATAGGGGTAGCTGAGGGAGATTCTATGGCATAGTCTGGGGAGACCTCTCTGAACAGCTAGAACCTGAGTGAGTCAGAAGCAGCCACCTGAAGATTTTGGAGAGAGCTCTCTGGGCAGAGAGATTGGCCAAGGGCCCTGGGGCAGGATAGAGACCAACTTGATAGCAGCACTACAGAAGGCTGGGGAGGCTGCAGAAGAGTGAGCTACAGGCAAAGGATGGGCGATGAAATCCCAGGTACACGAGGGGCCAGGCCCACAGGGAAGGGAGAACGAAGGACACTCACACGGCTGGCATCTGGCTGCCATATACACACATAACGTAAAATGCTTCTCATTAGCAGGAGCCCAATAAACAGTTGCTGATTGATTATTGTTGGAACAGCTGGTTGATTACAGTGCATTCCCAGTAAAAGCAAATTGTTCTCCTGGGAGAAGTAATGAAAACGATACCTGTCCCCATGGAAGGGATAGTTTTCCTAATAGAAGCTATTTATTTTGCTGGAGGCCAAATGGATTACTTCTCATCCACCCCACAGCCACGCTGCCTTGCGAGGCAAAGCCTAACGCCGCCTCCCTCTGCTCTTCGGACCACCTCGAACTGGAACCCAGGACCTTGTGTGATCTGACCCTTGCCTGCCTGCCAAACATACCTCTCAACAAGGGCACCTTCCTTTCTCTCCCAGTGGCGCAGACACATCAATCTTACAGTTCTGCAGACACGTCATGTCATCTCTGCATTTGCTCCTAGTATTTACTCTGAGTGCCCTTATCTCCCACCTCCAACTCATGCTGTTAAAACATCAGCTTAGGGGCTTCCCTGGTGGCGCAGGGGTTGGGAGTCTGCCTGCCAATGCAGGGGACACGGGTTCGAGCCCTGGTCTGGGAAGATCCCACATGCTGCGGAGCAACTGGGCCCGTGAGCCACAACTACTGAGCCTGCGCGTCTGGAGCCTGTGCTCCGCAACAAGAGAGGCCGCGATGGTGAGGGGCCCGCGCACCGCGATGAAGAGTGGCCCCCGCTTGCCGCAACTAGAGAAAGCCCTCGCACAGAAACGAAGACTCAACACAGTCATAAAAAAAAAAAAAAAAAAAAAAATCAGCTTAGGTGATATTTTATCTAAGAAACTTCCCTAACTACTCAGCCTGTACTCCTAATCTCCCCTCGCTCCCCCTCTCCACCATGTCCTCATTGTAGCCTGTGCATATTTTTACGTCATTGTTTGTTTAGAACGTAGGTTCTCCGCATCAGATCACAGGCTTCCTCAGGATGCAGATTTCAAGCATATAAATCTTTGCATCCCTAGGACCTAGGAACAAATCTCAACATAGAGGAAGTATTCAATAAACAGTTAATGTAAATAAACGTTCTTGACTTGGATCAAAGGTACCTACTCTTTGACACCATGCTTCATACCCCAAGTGGAAATGAACCTGCTCAGCTACGGGTCTTCATTGTGCTTTTATTTTTATATCTACAGCAACCTATAAAGATTATTATGAGTGGACTTTGTTCTACTTATGTTGATATTCCCAATACCTGAGAAAAGTAGTTGGTACATAATAAATGTCTGTTGAATATATAAATATTTGAGAAGTATCATTGAATTTACATTATATTATGGTGGCTTTGAACCAATCTTTATAATCAAACATCATCCAAGCAAATGCATGATAAGATAATGGAAAATCTCATATTCAAAAGGATTATAATTATTTAATGCTTTAAATATTTATAATTTACCTTGCCTTCTTGTTATTATGGTATGGCTCTGGTGAGTGAAAAGGAAATCATTTAAAATTATAATTAGAAGATGCCTCTGCCAAAGAAGAAAACAAGTTTACACAGTGTTGAAGGTTATAAACAAATTCTACGTCTCCGCCACTAAGACCCATGGCATTAGTCAGAGGAACAAAATAAAAATTGTAACCTGCCCTAGACGACATAGCCTACAGTGAAACTGGCGAGCACGTGGCTTGTTTATGCAGTAGTGCAAATATTTTTTAGTATTTAAAAAGTCAAGGCAGGGAATTTTAAAATATAATTTAAAATGAAACATTCCCGGCTGTATCAGCTTACTTGGTTTTATTTCATTTTAATATAATATTCTTATGATAAAGTAAGAAGGCATTCAAACTATTTTAGTCATTTTTCCTGGCAACATTCACATAACCTTTAATTAATTTCACAACAGTTTTACATTATAAGATTTGAGACTAATAAATATGAAACTGAAATAATAATCTATAGGTCAAGTGTTGTTCAGGGTTAGGTTTGACTGTTCATGGAAATATTTATCAGCAAGAAAACAGTATATGTGAAAATATTCCTTTAAGATTTTTTCCCCTGAAGACTTCATTTGCATGAATATTTTTCTAAGAATAATGCTTTAGTGAAAGAAATACATTTGACATGTGTGTTAGCTGTTCTGTGAGGCCTAAGAGCAATAACGATGAGTGAACCCTAAAAATGCAAAGGGATTAACAACGTAGATTGTGCTACTTCTAGACCTTGAGACCAGTATGAGACGCTGTGATAATATGTGAAATATTGAAAGTTATAAAACCTGTCTTTAAAGAATTAGCATTCTGGTTGAAGAAAACAAATACAGATTTGGGGATAAAAATAACAGTGAAAGCAATAATAGTAATAATAGCTAAAAACTATTGATTACTTCCCACCATAGGCAAAAGACTATTCCAAGACCTTGACTTGAAATCATTTAATCCTGTCAGTACACATCGGAGGTGGACACTTATTATTCCCATTCCACAGACACAGAAATGAAGCCCAGGCTCACACAACAGAAAGTGGCAGAGCTATCATTTGAATGTGGACAGCCAGGCTATAAACCCTGAGTTCCTGTCCATTATACCAGCACTTAGAACATGATGCACAAAGAAACTGTACTAGAAGCTCCTCGAAGGTAGGGGCCATGAAAATATAGCCTTTTTGCCTCTGCAAATTTTATGTCACTGTGCGAAGAACATAGTAAGTACAGAGTGGTTTAAAGATTCGTTCATGGAACCAAACCTCATGGAGCACAGTTTAAATTGTCCAGGAATCTCCAGCTATCGGGGCTAGGCAATTCCCCTCCTAGTATAAGAAGGAAGAGGACCAAATGAGTTGAAATACAGGTTTTATAAACTCCTCCCTTCCTCTTCATGTAACTTTTTAAAAAATATTTATTTATTTATTTTTGGCTGTGTTGGGTCTTCGTTTCTGTGCGAGGGCTTTCTCTAGTTGTGGCGAGTGGGGGCCACTCTTCATCGCGGTGCACGGGCCTCTCACTATCGCGGCCTCTCTTGTTGCGGAGCACAGGCTCCAGACGCGCAGGCTCAGTAGTTGTGGCTCACGGGCCCAGTTGCTCCGCGGCATGTGGGATCTTCCCAGACCAGGGCTCGAACCCATGTCCCCTGCATTGGCAGGCAGATTCTCAACCACTGCGCCACCAGGGAAGCCCCCATGTAACTTTTACCTACATTTGTATGTTCTTTGGTGAGGCTCCAACAAAAGCTGAGAATCGTCCACTACGGCTGCAGGATAAAACGGCCAGGCATCACCGGGAAAGATGCGGGTGCCCCTCTCCTTAGCACCCTTCCTTCAACATTCACTTCCCTATGTTTTCAGCAAAGATGCTATTCTGGCAGTATATTTCTATGAAGAACGTGTGAACATACATATTCACTTATAACTTAATAATCAGTGGGACTTTCAAACCCTGTTCCTTAGATTGATCAGTTATTACCTTAGCCAAGAATCATTTGACAGCAGGTAGATAACCCCCAAAGGGGAGTTTCTTTCAAAGATGCAGAAACAGTCCATGGCGGCTAAAGGCAGTAAGTGTAGCTGGATCTCAAAAAGAGAGGAATGAAAACCCAGGGTCCTGAGATCTCCTCAATTCTTGTTTGTTCGGTTTCATTCTTCAGTCTCTCTGCAGAAAGATGCTTCTATATCTCAAGTGTCAGAAAATAGCCAGCCACCCAGATACACCTCACTGTTCATTCTGCATTAGGCGGTAACCACAGTCCTAGCTTTAACAGTTCAGGGATGACAGGACTTTATCAGCAATCATATCCTGGACTTTGCCTGGGGCCGACTCACCAGGGCTAAGGGGGATGATCACCCTAGGAGGCAATTATCTCCTCATGCCACACCAATCCAATCCCAATATCTCGGGGGTAGGATTCAGAATCACCTTTTCTAGCTTCTGGAGTGATTCCAACGCGCAGCCAGGTGTGACAAACACAGGCTGAGGCCAAGTGAGGTACTCAGAACAGCGGAACCAACATTGCCTGGTAGCTTCTTAGAAATGCAGAATGCCCCAGAACTATTGGATCAGAATCTTAACAAAATCCCCAGGTGATTTTTATGCACAGGGAAAGCTGAGAAGCACTGCAGTAAACACGTATCAGAGCTGGTGGGAAGTGACTGTCGTTAACTCACGGAGTTATATTTTCGCTAAAACTAGAGGTTGGGTTTCACTTATTTATTTCTCTATGATGCAGTTAACTGAACTAAAACACTGGCTATGTCAGTACAATAAAAAAAAAAAGTCTGCATTGAAGCCAGCATTTATGCATCTATCCCACACAGATTTATTAAGTCAATACCATGTGTCTGACACTGTACCAGACATTGAAATTTTCAGTTTCCAATAAATAAAAAAAGAAGACTTTATATGCTCAGGATATAACATAGTGATCATTATGCACATGGCATATTGTTGAACTGAAATTCATCTATCTTGTTCCTTCATAACAATCAATTCCTAATATTTACCTATGCATATCAAAATACATCTCCTGAAAATATGAATGTGATTTGTCCTAGGTGAATTCCTATGTACTTAAGTATTTCTGAAATGTGTAGAGTTTCTGTGAAAGGCCAAACCAGAACATCAAGGAGGGATGTGTGGATAAACATCATAAAGACCAAAGTCAGAAGATGTCTCTGCAAAGGGGAAACGAGGATACATGAGTCAGCACCTAACATTTAACGCAGCCACGCTAACTCTGGCGTTCATCACTAAGGGGGGGCCCTAGCTCACCATTCTCATTAGGTTTTACTTTAACTCAGAAGCCCCTTCACCTTGACTCAGGCATAGCAACTGGTCCTGCTCTTGAATTACAGGTGTTTCAGGAAAAGGAGCTGACGCAGAGACCTCGTGTTGGGGTTTCTGCCTCATCTTCACGGGGCACGTATGAGAGTCACAGCGGCGGAAGCGGACCGCGCCTCTCAGAGCGTAAGTGCAGATGGCGGTATCGCAGCAGCTGCTGGCTCGGGAGCGCGGTTACGGCTGGCGCAGCTGACTGGACGCTATTAGAGAGGAAGACCTTCTAGACGAAGTACTAGCATAACTAAAAAAGAAAGCGGGTTAGCAAACCAGCCGGTTGTGGTTTAATAAACGACTCCCGTCAAAAACGCCCTATGATACAGCTATCATGCTTATGCTTTGAAAGAATTTGTAAGTTATAGGAAAGACTTCCAACAGAAGGAGATAAGAAGTCGGGATATAGAAATGCTCACGTATGATTTTTGTGGGGCTGGAGAAAATGGAAGGAAGTGAGGACAAATTAAAATATGGTGATTAAAGTTAATAAGAATGCATACTTGAAATGTGTTAAAGAGAGTAGATCTTAAGCGTTCTCACCATACACACAAAAAAGTAACTCTGTGAGGTGATGTATAAGTTAATGTGCTTGATTGTGGTAATCATTTCACAATGTATACATGTATCAAACCATCACGTGGTATACCTGAAATGTATATACAATCGTTATGCGTCACTTACACCTCAGTAAAGCTGTGTTACCTACACATTTAGAATTGTTACATTTCCCTGTGAAATAACTATTCTATCAGTATAAAACGTTTTTCTTTATCCATACAATCTATATTGATATATGTTAGTCAAATTTAACCAGTTTTCTGAGTTTTATTATATATTTTTTCCATATCTTTACTTTCAATCTTTCTGTATTTTTATCTTTAAGTTGCTTTTCTTTGAACATTATATAGTTGCATATTTTATCCAATTTGGTATTACTTGTCAAGTGTAATATTTGACTATTTATATATGTCTTACTGGATTTAATGGGTTTTACTGTTATGTTTGGGTTTATGTCTACCATAAAACTATTTATAGCCTATTTGTCTTATCCATTTAATAGTTATTCTTCTCTGTTCCATTGTCTTCTTTTGACAACAGAGAGCCTAGGTTGTTTTCTACAATTTCTCCTTTGCAAGCTCAGAACTCTAATTTCTCAGTCCGTAGCACCATGAAAAAGGTAGAGGGGAAAATAAAACTGTTCTACTTTTCAGCTGTTTTATGCTTGGCTTCTTAGACTTTTGCCCTGAGGAGCTTCATTAGCAAATAACTCGAGAAATTGATACTGAATATTGGGCTCATCTCTCTGAACGTCTCTTCTGGGTTTCTGTTTCCTGGGTCTCACGGCAAAATTCAGCTCCAAGTTGGGTCTCCCAAGCTTCAAGAGGTTACAGAAAACACTGGTGCTTTCTCTGCCTCTCAGCAGCTGCTCTCAACATGTCTCCTGCCCTGTATCAGCTCCCATAGAGTGAAATGCAGCAAACCTGGCTCACGGTGTTGTCTTCCCTTCTCTCTTGGCAATCGCCTTTCAGGTTTTGGCTGCTTCAGCAGCTGTCTGATCCTCTCAAGCATATTTTACAAATTTTATCTGACTTTTCTAGTTGTTCTCAGTAGAAGCATTGGTCAACTACAAGCTATTCCATCGCAACTGGAAGAGTAGTTTTATTTTAAATGAAAAGCATTAACGTTCCCTATCTACTTCACACATACTCTCTGGGTAACTGCCAGCTACGTAGGAGAAAAAAAAGTAACGAATAAAAGTATAGTTAGGTAAGAACATTTTCAATTTCTAAAATAATAGTAGAAATATTTTCCTAATGATGTAGTTAAAATAAAATAGCATGAGACAGAATTGTGTCTTTTCCCCCATCGAGAAGCTATTCCCTTAAAATAAATTATTTGAAGAGATCTTTACCTCTTCTATTGCTTTTCATCTTGTACTATATTCTCCACAGTTAAAGTGCCCAAAGATTTGTTGATCAGATGACCTAGATTATTTCCTTATACTTAATTACTGAGTAAAATATTTTTCCTTTTTATGTGAATTCTTTGTCTATTAATGTAATGTGCATTTGATTTCCAATATAAATTAATTCTCCCCACCCTTCTCTCTCTCCATACGTTATATATATAGTTATAATTTGAGTTTCCTACATTTAGCTTTATTTAACCATCACATAGTATAATATAAATCTTTTCACACTGAATTAAAGCTACCTTTAAGCTCTTGTCAGTAAAATTCATGATGTCCATTCATGAATGCATTAGTTTGAATCTGAATGGCCATAGTGGTTAAAAAATGTATAGAGAATTTTTATTCTTCTAAGACCAATGATACACATAATCTCTTTAATGATTTGGCAACATCTATCAAAAATGTAAATGCACTCAAATGTTGACCAAGCAATTCCACTTATAGGAATTTGCTGTGCAGATATATTTGCTCATGTGGACAAAGACATATATACTGGAAAATAGTTATTGCAACTTATTAATAAATCAAAAGTTTGGAAATACTCTAAAGACCCATCACTAGGGACTGGTTAAATTACATTAAATGGATTCAGTGAATCACTGTGAATACTGAGGTAATTTGCTATGTGATAATAAGAGCAATCACTAAAACGTATTGGTAAATGAAAATAAACAAAAAGAAAGCAATGAAAGGATTGTGATGCTCCCTGAAAAGTATACGAGAAACTGTGAACAAACCCCTGCCTCCCACCCAACTTGAGAGATTTACTTTTTTAATTATGTGTTCTTCAATACTATTTTTTCCCTTTCTTAACTATATGTTACCTTTTTACTAAAAGCATTCTACTTAATTAAAATAGAACACTTGTATCTCTAGTTCATTCCTTCAAATTGCTGCATAGCGCTCCATGGTATTTTTTTAAACTTATTAAACACCCCCCTACTAATGGACATAGAGATTGTTTCTACAAAAGCAGAACTGCAAATTTAACACACCTCCATGAAAGCCTTAATAACTTAATAACATAAGTGAGATACTGTTGAAAACAAACTACCTTTTATTATAGCAGAAATATGGGCTTCAGGGTCAGAAAGCTCCACCAGTGATGACTTATCTGTCCTGAGCAACTTACTACTAGCTCTGAGTTAAATTTGCTAAAAGTGAGAAAAAAACACAGAAAGGGATTACCTTAAATATAACCAAGGGATATTTATATTATGGGTGTGTAGCAAGTATTACATAATGCAAACAATGGCATTAAATAGTCTCTAAATTTTAAGTCATGGAGCTTTACGGAATGTTTTAAAATGTTATTTAAAAACTCAGCTATTTAGAAATTAATTTTTAAATTTATTTATTTATTTATTTATTTTTGGCTGTGTTGGGTCTTCGTTTCTGTGCGCGGGCTTTCTCTAGTTGCGGCGAGTGGGGGCCACTCTTCATCGCGGTGTGTGGGCCTCTCACTGTCGCGGCCTCTCTTGTTGCGGAGCACAGGCTCCAGAGGCGCAGGCTCAGTAGTTGTGGCTCACGGGCCTAGTTGCTCCGCGGCATGTGGGATCTTCCCAGACCAGGGCTCGAACCTGTGTCCCCTGCATTGGCAGGCAGATTCTCAACCACTGCGCCACCAGGGAAGTCCAGAAATTAATTTTTTAAAACAGCTTAGCAAAGTAAAAGAGCTACTGTAAATTTACTTGATGCTTATGGTATACAGTAATTTTTCTAAATTTTGTGTATTGTACCAAAATATTAATGATAAAAATGACTAGCATTGTTTGTTTTAATTAATAGACTACTTTTTAGAGTTTTAAGTTTACTGAAAAACTGAGGAGAATTTACAGAGAGTCCCATTTGACACCCCCCTACCAAAGTGTCCCCTTTTATTAACATATTGCTTTAGGATATTTGTTGCAACTGATGAACCAACATGGTATATTATAATTATCTAAAGTCTGAAGTTTACATTAGGTTTCACTCTCTGTACTTTTTATGGGCTTTTATAATGGCATGTATCCACTATTCTCCCCTGCAACCATAAAAACAAAACAAAACAAAACAAAACAAAAAACAACCCTCAGCAACCACTGATCTTTTTACTGTCTCCATAGTTTTGCCTTTTCCAGGATGTCATATAGTTGGAATCATACAGTATGTAGTATTTTCAGACTGGCTTCTTTCACTTAGCAATATTTATTTAATGTTCATCTATGTCTTTTTTGTGGTTTGATAGCTCATTTCTTTTTAGCACTAAATAATATTCCATTGAATAGATGTACCCAAGTTTGTTTACCCACTTACCTATTTTTGGACATCTTGGTTGCTTCCAGGTTTGGGCAATTATGAATAAGTCTGCTATAAACATTCATGTGCAGGTTTTTGTGTGGATATGTTTTCAACTCATTTGGGTAAATACCAGGGAGAGTGATTGCTGGATCATACGGTAAATGTATGTTTCGTTTTGTGAGACTGCCAAACTGTCTTCCAAAGTAGCTGTACCATTTTGCATTTCCACTAGCAATGAATGAAAGTTCCTGTTTTCCACATCCTTGCCAGCATTTGGTACTGTCAGTGCTTTGGATTACAGCCATTCTAGCAGGTGTGTATCAGTATCTTGTTTTAATTTTCAATTCCCTAGTGACATACGATATTGAGCATCTTTTTGTGTGCTTATTTGCCCTCCGAATATCTTCTTTGCTCAGGAGTCTGTTCAGATTTTTTGTCCATCTTTAAAATTGAGCGATTTGTTTTCTCAGAGTGTTCTTTATATATTTTGGATACAAGTTCCTTATCCCTTAGGTGTTTTGTTAATATTTCTCCAAGTCTAGGCCTTTTTTTTTTCCATTCTCTTAATAGCACTCTTTTAAAATGTTAAAAAATGATGACATCAGCTATACTATGAATTAACTTTGTTACTTTCCTTTTTATCCTACTACATGTGGGAACTTTCAATTTTCATTGCTTACAAAGATATACAGATTCTCATAATGAGACTGTAATATCTTGAATCAGGATATTAAATTTTCAAGAGATGAATATATAGAATTGTGTTCTGTTTACACCAAAAACATTCTTAGAGATTACTCTTTAGTTTTATATGTTATATGACAAAATTTACAAAAATAGGTTTTTTAATGTATTGATGATGCAGTTATTATTGTGTTTTTTCCTGTTATATTTTTGTTAAAAATGATTAAATCAGATGTTTCCTTTACCAAGCATTTACATTTAAGTCCTGGATTATAGAGTTAATTGTTTCATATGAATTACTTTTCCCATGAGGCATACTGACTGAACAATGTATATATTTACCTTTATCCAACCCTGTTTAAGTGCAAATAAAACTTTTAACCTAAGAAGTTGATTAGTCACAGAAAAAAATATCCTGGAGAATTATTTTTAAAATGCATGCTTTTTAAATAGTTAAAAAGAAAGCTATGATGTAACTGCGATAGCATAGGAGATTCAACTTTTTATAAAACAGACTATCTTTTAGGAAACTTTATATTTTGTGACGTGCTGGGCCTGGAGTCCATCCTATAAAGATGATCCTAAGCACAGGATATAGGCACAGGTCAGGCTCAAGCTCTTAAAAGTCAGCTTGTCTTTTAAAAATATAATTCTGTGTAGGCTATTGCTGATCCTTGTGAGTTACTTTGGCCTATAAATTATAGAGCTTAAAGGAAAAGAACTAGTAATTGAAAGGCATCCTTGATATTGTACTCTAAATTTTAAAGGTTAAATTCGCTCTGCTGATTGCTCCATTCTTAAAATAAGCATTTGAATGCTGCCTGTCAGGTCTAGAATTGTACGAGTTTGTGCCACTTGAGGGCATATCCTGCACAGTTATTAATAATATACTCTTGATTTATCTGATAAGATGAAGCAGACACAGATGGCTCCCAAGTTAATAATAGCAAATGCAAAGGAAGGTCACTTTAGTTTCAAAGAAGTCAGCAAAGTCTCCCATCCTAAAGGGCCAACTGTGTGGCAGGGAGAACTGGCCCCGGGGGGAGTGCAATGAGGCTGCGCCACCTAGTGGTCGTAATTTAGCTTCCAACAAATCAGCTAATTCCTTTGGCAGACACTGCATTCGAATAGTAATGTCTGCTTATGGAAATAATTATAAATCCATTACCTTATTTGACTCTAAAAACTTATGAGAGAAGAGGAAGATGAGTTGTTGTCCCTGTTTTATATATGAGGAGACAGTGTCAGGGACTTGCCCAGGGTCCCACAGGACACTGCCTATGGTTTCAGACATTCGGTCCAGGGCTCCCCCCATTCTCATTCCTTATTTGCACAAAGCAGTCATTGGGAAGCAGGGGCAACAGGTCACATCAGGAATGCTTTAAAGCATTTCACCATTCCAACTGTTCAGTGCCAAAGGGCTGAGTCATCCAGTTTTGTCTTAGCTCATTTGAATGACTGAGATTTTCGTCAGCATTTTGATGTCTTACGGACTTGATTTGTTTCTGTGTGTGGGGCGAGGGAAACCCCTGAAACAAATAAAGCCTGCATATGAAAGTGTTGAGATTATACCTGCAGTAACAATTGAAAGTTTGATGGATACAAGTATTAAACAGATTTCAAAGCTAGCTTGCTCAGTGGAACAGCGCATTAATTACCTTTGAAATGGAGCAGGCATTTCGGCTTGCTGACCTCTTTTCAAAGAGGAAGCCCAGCCCCCAGCCACACCTTCATCCCCCAGCACTTCCAACCGTCTGTGAGCACAGCTGAAGCATCGGCTTATGACAGGAGGCTCCTAAAGCTCTTCCACATGCTGCGTTCTCAGTCACATACACTTGAAGATTACTGAATCTCAAGCGCTAAGATCTAGTCTAATCAAAATAAGATTCAGGGTAGAATGAAGGCTGGAAGGGAGGAAGGATGCATCTTTCCACCCAGATGTTCAGATGTTCAACCAGGACTATGGAGGTTTGCCCTCTGTGAATATATCAAAGCTAATTTTAAACTTGGAAGTTTTCCATTTTAATGAATGTGAGATCATAAACAAGACGAAGATATAGCGTGATTTTTTAAAAAATCTTTATAGATATAGGTATGATCACCTCTATAAACAGCTTTCTTATGCTTTGTTGAAAAATACTTTGAGTTACGATGCAGAACACTGTATTACTTTTTATTTACTTCATCTTCAGTCTGGGAAATCTACTAGTGAAAACAGGCTCTTACTTGGGTTCAAATTATTTCGCAACCTAATGTCATCCTGCAGATAAGAGGGAAAATTATAAAACCAAATAAGAAGCAAAGTATCGAATAGGAACAAATATGGCCATTATTTTCCTATCATTAAATTAATGCACTTGGGGTTTTTAAGCTCTCCCCAGAAAGCATATGTGTGGGCAGGGAGCATAACATTTACAAAGACATTTTTTTCCCTTTTTATCATTTTTTAGGTGATATTTTAAGTGGAACTTTGAGGCTATTTTTTTTAAGTGATATTCCATTTTTAAGTGGAACTTTGAGGCTATTTCCTGTGAAACATTCCAGGAGTATTACCCTACTTCAATTTTTCTTCCTGTCCTTAGCTTGATAAATGTATCATCCTTACATTGTCAATAAAGGACTTTATCCTTGGGATCACTTTATTGATGATTTCCTCTTCACAACATGGAGAAGACCAACGATTAGAAGCAGTGCTAGGTGCCTCAGATCACTGCATCCTGCATTTATCCACAGGTTGCTCTATGTCCAACTGGGTTCACTTTTTTTTCCTTCATGACTCCTGCCAAGTATGTTTCAAGGAAGATAAATGAGGGTTGAAAGAAACTTTATTCTCTAAGGATTCTAGATTGGAAATAACTATGATATCCCACCTACTTTTCAGGAAATAAAATTCCAAAACAAAAGCATTTCTTGGTGATGAAAACCTTGCTGAAACAATGGCGAAAAAAAAATGGTAAAGTTTTCTTGGATTGTTTCTCGTAGCATTTCTAGTCTTGAGAATAAAGTTCACCTGTACTGTGGGCCTCCAGATTATTCAATAGAATCACTGTATTGCATACCTTTTTGTCGCTGTAGAAACTCAAAAAATAAGCAATTGTAATGGGTATGCTTAAGCCATGCTTAAGAATTCTATGTTCCCATCTGAGTCTTAGATATCATTCCTACTGTTGAAAGAATTAAATGAAAGAAAAAAATTTCAACTAAGACTATCCTGTAGTGGGAAACGGAACATTAAAATATAGCAGTCAAGCTTGGTAACCCTCTAACTTTATTCTAGAAAACCCAGTAAAAATTACACAGCGATTTTTTTAAAAAAACCTTAAGTCCTGCCAGGAAATTCTTAAAACTCAGTTTCTTATGATGGTATAAATCCCTCCATAACATTTTTTTATTCCTACTTAGATTCTTGTACTATAATTTTTCTATATTGTTAAAGATTATTCTGTGTAATTTCTAGAAACAAATACGCTGGATGAAATTCAATCTCTTTAAAACAAAGGTCTTTCCTTGAAAAAGAAGAGAATCAGAAAATCTCATTCATTCTTAATATTAATAAAATGCTCTCTGTTATTTGAGAGAAATTAGATTGACATAAAGCAATTTGGATCCGCTTGAGCTGTAAATGTAGGCTTCACTGACTTTGATTTCACTCTTCCCATGTCATCACTTAACACTCTCAACCAATCTGACAATTTGCTACACCAACCAATCCCATGAATTATAAGAAGTTTGAAACAAACAGAATAACTTACCATTATTTTTAAAAATGTTTTGTGAGTTTCATTTTGTGATTTGTTTTCCCCAGAAGCTAATATAAGACATTATAAAATGTGTCTAAGCTCCTGACTGTGCTGGATAAGAAAAATAAAGAAAAAAAATCAGTGCTTCTCTGAGTTCAATACTAACACCAAATAATTTTGGTAACATTTGCCTTCCTAATTTTTAGCTGCTGTCTCTCTGAAAATCAGACTACTGGATGAAATAAGTACTTTTTTAATGTACGGAAAACTGAATATATTTTAAAGCTCTCTTGACATAGGCTAGGTGTTCATCCATTCTGCTCTTAGTGTGTATACGTGTGTGGGAGTCCAATGTATGGTAGAGATCAGAGTAGCAAGAAAAAGGTACAGAAAACGAAAAAGAAATGCAATATTCATCTCTGTAAATACCTCAACATGAAGATGCAATGGTTAAATTACTGAAAGACAATCTCAAACCTCAAACGTTTTCAAAAGATATGCTGACAAAGGGAATAAGGTAAGTGTAACAAAATGGAAATAAGAACAAAGAAGATTGGTGAAAATCAAATAGACAACTTTTAGTATAATTAAAATATCATTGTTTGGTGAAGGCTAATTTTGTTAATGTTAAAATGAAAAATAAGGTGTTGACTATGATTCAAACATCATTTTCAGAAGTTACAGCACTAAATTAAACATATAAGTACTTAATAATGTCAAGGTGAAAAAGCCCTAAAACATTAAGTACAATGTGTTCCTATTTCCCTTATTATCTTAAATTCTTCCAGCAGGGGGGCTTCCCTGGTGGCGCAGTGGTTGCGAGTCTGCCTGCCAGTGCAGGGGACGCAGGTTCGGGCCCTGGTCTGGGGGGATCCCACATGCCGCGGAGCAACTAGGTCCGTGAGCCACAACTACTGAGCCTGCGCGTCTGGAGCCTGTGCTCCGCAACAAGAGAGGCCGCGATGGTGAGGGGCCCGCGCACCGCGATGAAGAGTGGCCCCTGCTTGCCGCAACTAGAGAAAGCCCTCGCACAGAAACGAAGACCCAACACAGCCAAAAATAAATAAATTAATTAAAAAAAATTCTTCCAACAGAATGTCTTAATGTCAATCATTAATTTTTTTTGAAATATAATAATTAGAAAAATACAGATAATTTTGCATGAGTCTTTTAAATAAATGAACCTTGCTTATATTGTGCAATTTGAATATCTACTCAGAGGACTGATGTTCCAAAATAGCATTTCATTTGCACAGTATCTCGTAGATTACACCAGTTAAATTTATTTAAATTGCAAAAGTATTGCATATATATATATATATATATATATATATATATATATAGCAACCCTATAGCTTTCTATTTTCACTTCTCTTTTCACCACAAACATGAGAAGGATGCTAGTGGCAATGTAATATTTGGAGACACATAGATCTCGGAGTTAGTAAACACATGTTAAAAGGAATAAGTATTGCTATATATAAACTATAATATTGATGAATTATTATAGTTTGTTCTATATAATATGTACTCTGCTATAAAAGAAATATTAAAATTTAAATAGGTATCAGAAAATACAGAAATTGAACACCCCAAATCTCTTCCTTTTTGGATTTTCTAATGTATTATTGTTTGTATTATGCAACTTAAAACTTTTTCATGTGCAATTAAATTAAGGATGGAGATGTACCCACGTACCCTCAGCATAGAGAAGAATCTACACTCAACAGTGCTAGGCTTTCTTCTACCATAACATAGATGAGTTTTCATATTGTTGCTTATTTAATGGTTTACTTTGCCATAGACTAACCATTGGTGAGGGAAGACTATATCCATTTTTTTCACTGCTGTATCCCCAATTCCTAGAACATCAATGGCAGACAGTCAGTCCTCAAAATGTATTTGTTGGAAGGATGCATGAATGGATAACATAAATCAGATATATGCAGGGAACAAATAAATTAGGGATTTTGCAGTATAGAAAATGAATCTGGATCTGCAAAAAAAAAAAAAATCATCATGGGTTTAAGGAGCAAATGTCCTTTCTGAGATTAAAATAGAGTACTATAAATGAAAACAGACATTTTTAAGCATTTGTAAGAACACAGCATTTCAAGAAAAATAATGTTTTATTTCACCACATTTCAATTAAATGTATAAATTTTGTATATTGAGTTAGATATTTTAATGTTAGCCCACTAACTAACTAACACACCCTCTCTTTCCATACATTTTTTGTAGGGAGAGAAGGTAATTGAGAATTACCCAATTGGGAAGTCATTTCACTGAAAGTTTCCTCAAATGTTGAAAGAGAAAATTAAGTGAACTAGATGGTGGGAGGAATTATCTACTAATTGTCTACCTATTTTTAGATTGGGTCATCATTTATTTTAGTCCCTAGTCATCTAACACTGATAAACATAATCAAGCCATTGTGTTCTTAGCATAAAGCAATTTTTTTAAAACTACAAATTAAGGTCTAGAACTGTTGGAATCTATCAGCTAAGTCAGTAACTCCATTTTTTATTTCCAATGTATTTTGAGCTTTTCATACAGATAGACCGACTCCAAGTAGAATACATTCTCTCTACTTCTATCAACAGTACAGACAGGGACAAGAATGCTTGAGAGATGGCCTGCACAATCTAGATTCCTAGAGACTACCACAACTGCCCAGCTGGAAACAGTCCTGGAGGTATTTACAAGGTCAAACTCACCAGCCTCTTATTACCTACCCCTCACACACATGCATACATAAGCATGCACACACTGAAGAAGAGAAATTGTAAATAAAACTTAAAGCAAGTAAAAATATGAGTGCCCATTTTAAACACGATAAGCCAATTGCCCCCTGCCTTTGCACCTGAAAGTGAGAGAGTATCTTTCCCCCTCCAGGTACCAGGTACTGTACTTGGTACTGACTGGCCTGCAGACAGCAGCTGCCTAGTTTAGTAGGCTTGTCTGTGGCAGGAGAGGAGGGCAGTCTCGGGGACAGAGACAGGACAGCAGGGAAAATAAGGTAATTTTAAGGTAAGGTAACAAGGCAGTCCCGGGGGTCTGCAGGTCACTTCTGATGGACATCCTGTGCCTTGACCTAGACTCTGGGCATGTGTATTTCAGTGTTTGCAAAGGGAATGAAAATCATGGCTGACAGCTACGAGGGACAACACAGTGAGCGATTAGTAGGTCCTCTGGACAAGGAGGAGGTACTTTGGGATCCCAAATGAAGGAGAAAAATTCCGATGTAACAAAGGTGAAGAAGGAAGAATGTGTTAACAAGGACTTCAAAGATCTCTTCCTTCATTTGCAAAACAAATGAAGCATTATTATCCCTCTGAGCTCGGAGTTAAAAATGAAACTAAACATATAACATTAGTCTGAAAACTAAATAGCATCTCTTTGTCTCCCTGTAGATGTTTCGTAGAACTTGCACAGAGCAAGGATGCTACTTGGAGGTTATGCAGGCCTTTTCTTAGAACAGGCTTACACTGCAGACATCCAGACTCAGGGCTTATTTATTTCTCCGCGTTTGGCAAACCCCAATGAGATGAGGGTCTCTCCCTGGGTGTCATTAAATGGCTGTGTCTACATGCTGGCTACAGATACAAATGGAAAGTGAACAGCCTCTCGGATTGCATGTTTACATCGCACCAACGTTCACGTTTGGTGAAATCTTTTTGAGCTCTACATACTATAAACACAACTAATATTTATTAAATCTTTTCATGAATTTTCTGTAACCAAAGCTTTCTCTCCCCAAAATAGCAGCTCTTTCGGTGGCTCCTTTCATTGATTGGTCACGATGTATCACATTGACAAAGCACAGCAACCAAACCATTTCAATATACTTTTCCCCACCAAATTCCCAGTTTTGTAGAAATGGCATGGTTTATTTATAGAAGTAGTATAAATTGAATACAGTGCTTTTTCTATTTATGTGAATCGTGAGACATTCAAAAGGAAGTAGCATGTCTTGGTCATCACTGGGTCCATCACAGCTTCTAGCAGAGTGCCTAGCATGTGGCTGTGATAGGACAACTACTTAGCAATTCACACACTGTTCATAAATTAGATAGGCGGGATCCTGAACTTTGGAGAGGGACACCAGACAGACAAAGGGAGCAAAAATAATTAATGAAATAGTAGATTCTACCGACAAAGGGAGTAAAAATAATTAATGAAATAGTAGATTCTACAGACAAAGGGAGCAAAAATAATTAATGAAATAGCAGATGATTGAAAATCAAGTGGCATTCTGCTTTGACTTCTATACCGTATTTCCAAAGACAAAAAAAAGAAAAAGAAGGATGAGGAGGAGTAAAAGAAGAAAGCAAACAGAAGAAAGGCTATGCTGAACTCAATTATCATCACCGCCACTGTTTTGTGCCTTGGTAAATGCCAAAACGCATGCTTATTTTTTACCTTTAAACTTCAACCTGTCCTTTGGTTTAATATTACAAGTAAACTTAGAATAATACCAAATAAATAGTTGCCAGCAAACTCATCCATTCCTTTCTCTCAATAAAAAACACATAGTATTGATTATTAGTAAGTTAATTTTACACGCGGATCGGTTGATGTACCATATTAATTTTTTGTGTTTATCTATAATTAATTACATAAAATGTCTTCATAAATTTACATCTTCAGTTTCAAACTTTGTCCTGGGCTCCAGAAAATGTATCCAATTATTCTATGTGAATACACATAGTGAATTCTACAAGTACTATTAAATATGGTCCCAAATTAAAGCAATCACTCCTTTCCCTTACTGTGTATCACCACCACTAACAACCACCACAAAGCAGTTCTTTAGAAGGTAATTGGGTTGACTTTGTTTTTTCCTGGTATTGTGTGGGTAAGTGTGTGTAGTGTGGATGAGTCTGGTCTGTGTGTGTACACACATATGTGTATACTGGAGAGGCAAAGGGACTGATCAGTGATCCTGGTGAGGAGAGAAAGTCTGCCAAGAGAGTTGTGGAGAGAAGACACAGTTCATTGGCTATGATTTTATTGCTGTGGGACACAGTTTTTACGAGTTTTTGTGACTGTGCGTCCTTCCATTGCTACCCAGTGACGGTGACTGATACTCTGAGGGGTGTGCTTTATAGGAGAACCTATTATCTACTCTGGCTCCAACTGAGGACACCTATTCATTTTGTTTTTCTAAAGTATACACTTAAACCTCATTATACACCAATACCTGAAGTATCAACGCCAGGCATAACTCTGCGTTGGATTCCCACCTGTTGACCAATGCCCAACTCCCCCTGCCATCTGACACGTCACACGGGCATGAATGCCGTGTTTTAGCATTTTGTTCCTTTAGAGAGGGCTGTGGCGTAAATTCCGTTTTCGTCTGAAGGAAAATATTGTTACTGTGCCCTCCTTCTTGAGAGAGATTTTGACAGGGTTTACAAGTTTAAGATGTTACTTATTTTTCCTGAGCACTTTGTCTCCTAGTGTCCACTGACGCTTCAGGATGAGAATTGTTAGTCGGATACTATAAGTTACTTTTAAGATTTTTCTCTTCATTTCGTAGTTTAATTATGATGTCTCCAGGTGTGAATATCTTTTTAGTTGCCTCTACTTGGATTTGGTGAGCCTCCTGAATAAGAGGATTGGTGGAGTTTATTGGTTCTGCACAATTCTCATCTATCTTGGAATTTTTCCTCCTGCCAATTATCTCTTCTCTCTTGAGCAACTTCCATTAGCTTATGTGAGGGTGTTATCTGTCTACCATCCATGCCCCTTGATCACTTTTTCATATTCTTCCTCTCTTTGTCTGCTTTTCAATCCCCATGGCCCTCTATCACCTTCCCTAATAGTATCTACAATTTTCAAATCATTTCATGTCATTTATCAAAACTCTGTTCTTCAAACTGTACTTCATGTTGAATACTGAATTTGCACATTAACCTCTAAAAAATGAATTGGCCCCTTTACCTCAATCACTATGACTTTGCAAACACCTAGCACCATTTTCAAACCCTGCTTCTTGTCATCACTTGAAATTGCTCTATTTCTGAAAAATCAGACTTCAAATTCTCACCCTGCCCACAGCCTTGTGTTATTCTAGACTTGAATCCCCTTAATCCAACTGTACCAGCCCTTCAACCTCATGAAAGCTTTCTTACCCTTGGCCCACACTTATCATTTCTTACTAGTATTATTAAAACACCCCCCCCCCACCAAGAACCTCAAGTCTGGTTCCTCTCCCTTAGTACCACTATAATGATATTTCTGTAACAAAAATGTGATTGTCATTCCCTCTTCAAACTGCTTATTCCATAGGTCTTTATTACTCCATCAGAGATGCAAGGAGGCCCTTACATAAAACTGGAATATAGCTCCAGCTCATCTTGCCCACCTGCTTCACAATGCTCCGTGTGTGTAAACTGCACTCTCTGTAGTTACTCACATGCACCATTATTCTTCCATTTCTATGTATCCTTTCATGTTGAGTATTCTATCTGGGATACCCTCCTCAACTAGCCACAACTCACCATGCACATGCATATGTGCACGTGCATGCACACACACACACACGCATGCACGCACACAGTTTTCCTCCTGATTAACTCCTACTCATCACTTAAGTATCTGCTGAAATGTCACTTCCCCCTGGGACGCCAACCACACCTCCCAGAGTGAATCAAGAGTCATTTCTCTGTGCTGCATACCATCCCATTTAGACTTCTAGACTATAATTTACACGTAATCTATTGTATTTATCTTTTTCCTCACTGGATCGCAGGGTGCCTTATCAATAGACAGCATCTTTTATCTTCATGTCTTTGGTACCCAGTGGAGTGTCTTCCATGTTGTTGGCATTAAAAGAAAAAAGTCAAATGGATGAATACCTAAAAGACCACTGTCACCCCTCAAACTATCAACATTTAACATAGACCAAGAAATCCTCTCTGCCACTTCTCTCTGTAGCATTTAGTTGGCATTGGAGACATTGGGAAGTAGCTCTAATTATTTTTTCAGGAGGAGGGTTGGAGCAGCTCTCAAACAAAACTGGTTCAGTACAGAGAGCTTCTAAATTCTATGAACTTTAAAGAAAAGTTTGCATTCATCATCAGAAGACATTTATTGAGCATCTTTGTGTGGATTTGATTTCTAGGATTTCTCATCTGCCTCCAGTCCCACCCTACACCCTCCTCCCTCCAAATCTTACTACCATGTAGTAAAATCCTCTTTATTATTAGCAATGAGGACTAGCAAGTGTATCCAATCAGGCTCCATCGGATACTTTCAGTTTAACCTGTGATACATTTTTTTGTTGGCTTGGGAAATCAGTTTTATGATTTGTTTTTACTTTTGTGTCCGCTACTCAAGACATATTTAAGGAAGTAGAGCGAACCATATGATGCCCCAAAACCAACTGCAATCACATCTCTCGCAAGTGACCAAGGGAACCAGGACGACAGATAACTAAATATGAAATGTATGATGGAGAAGCTTCCTAACAAACAAAAGCACTAGGCGTATAATACCGTAAACAAGACATGCCACATAACCCAAGGATTAATTCAATTAGCATTACATGAATGTTTTGTGAAAACTGAATAACCTCCCATCTCACAGTCTGAGATAATATCCTGTCATCCATCAACACTGGGAAAATCATGGGTTCCCCAGCCCAATTCACACTGAGGTAATCATGCCTATCCAATAAGAAATGTCAAGAATAAACATATTACACAACACTAATTTGATACATATTTTAAGCCTGATACTTAAACCTGTTACAACCTTATCCAGAAGGAAAAAAAAAAAGACAATGAAGAAAACATAAACAGGAAATTTACTTAGATTCCTTAAATTTTAGATCACTGCTTCAACCTAATCTATAATTTTATGATTTTGTGGATTATTTCTATAGCTACAATCTTTTGAAAATTGTATGAAGAAACTATTAACATTTATTTTTTTCCAAGAAGAGCTAAATTCAAAAATCTGAATTAGGTAAAAAAGGGATGATGTGGGGTTACAGAATAAAAGCTTCTATCACTCCATTAAAACAAAACCCTTTCTCTTGATATTTTTGGGCATGCAATCTTCTGACTTGTTTCCTCTCCTCCCCACTTTGGCAACCACTCTCTTCACTAGCTGTGTGTCCTATGGCCTGGTCGTTACAGCCCGGCCAGGGCTGGTGATGAATGAGCTGGAGGTAACCATGGCCACAGGTGATACCAGGAAACGTCCACATGGTATCCTGGGCGCCGGATTCAACCAGCTGACAGGGAAACTTATTTCCAGGAAATGTGTCTGTGACAGAATAGAACAACAAATGAAGTCTATCACCTACTAAACCCCCATATTTTAGTTAGTAGACTTTTAACATCATTGAGAGCGTGAATAGTTTTTCCTTAAATAGGGGAAATTAAGCCTGATAGCAACATGTGAAAAAAAAATAGCATAGGAAACATATGGGAATAATCTTTCTTCAAAACTGGGTTTGTTTTTAGCCACTGTAATATGATTTCCTACAAATGTTTCATGTAGTTCTCAAGTACCACGTCCATTAAAAATAATTTGAAAATAAAATTAATGTCACTTAACGCCCCTTTTCATTATGTTCTATGATTTTAAAGATTCTAAAATTTTAAATTAGACAATTAAAAATAAATAGTTATGTAAGATGTTATTATGTAAAATTTTGTATTTAAGAAATAAAAGAAAGGGGAATCTGTATTTCTGAACATATTCTAATTAAATGATAATAAATACTATTATTAGTTGTAAAAAGATACTCTCATTTTCCAGGGGTTCAATGACCAAGTATAAAATTGAAACAAGACTTAGTTCAACTAAATAAAGACTATGGTTTTTTAAAATAAGTATGTTCTAAAGATTTTGAAAGTTAAAATGGCCTTAAACTAGTCATTTAAAATTAAATCAAAATTCTAATTTAATCGTTAATTTTTTGATATTTATACATTATTCACTTCAATATGTCTAACTATGTAAACTTCAATAAATTAATTCATCTAAATTAACAAAATATATATTCCCCTTCCACTTACTCTGAAACTAAATATTCAACTTGAATGATTCCCTTTCACTGAAAAACAAATTAGGCTGGTGCTATGTAAGTATCATCTCAGAGTCTCATAGTAATAAGCCTTTACACTAAAATGTACTGTGTTATTTCATACTTGAAAAAGAATATTCAACTGTGCTTGGAGATGATAAATTCTAGTGATCCTTTTCATTACTTAGCACATAAAATTCCTTCATCAGTTCCTTAGGGAACACATTTTCCTTTGTATGTCCAAAGGTAATAGCCCTGAATGGAAAACTGATGAAATAAAATTGTTTTATCCTATAGCCAAAAAAGACCTTCAGAAAGTACGTGGTGAACACCACTACTGCAGGAAAAACACACAAGTCAGCTAATTTCAGCAATTGAGAACCTAGTTTTTTGTTTTTAATTGAAGTATAGTTGACTTGTAATATTATGTTAGTTTCAGGTATACAATATAGTGATTCAACATTTAAATACATTGATCACCATAATAAGTCTAGTAACCATCTGGAACCTCTTAAATCTATTACAGTATTACTGACTATATTCCTTATGCAGTATATTACCTCCCTGTGAATTATTTATTTTATAACTGGAAGTTAGTACCTCTGAATCGTCTTCACCTCTTTTGATCAGTGCCCCCATCTCCTTCCCCTCTGGCAACCACCAGTTTGGAGAACCTGGTTAATTTTTGATGAACTTCAAAGCAGACAACTCCAAAGAAACCTGACTATCAACATAATAGTCTTTTTTTTTTAATGTAGAACTTAATACCTCATACCACAGTTTAACTACAGTTATACATGTTAAATTCTTTGTATCACTAGCTCAAGAATTACATTATAATTTTGTCCAGACATTTAAAAGACAATACAATATTTTATTATAGAAAATCTAAGAGCTTTCTTAAAAATACAACATTCTGTAAGACACTCCAGTGAGCCTTTTGCCCTCTTCATCTTTCCATAAAAACGACTCTTGACAATGGCATCAAATAACTCCTCATTATCAAATTTAATAATAAATTCTCAGTTATCTCACTGGAGCTCAACTGATCCCACCTTCCCTTGAACACGTTCACATTTTCCTCCTGGAAACACGCCATCCAGCTCTCCCGCTCCTTCTCCACTGTGCCTTCCCCTCATCTCCCGACTTCTCAGGGCTGCAGTGGCCCAGGGCTCTGCCCTCGGGCCTCTTCTTTCTCCACACTCACTCCTTCGTGATCCCACCCAATGCCATGGCTTTCAGTGTCCTCTGTATGCTGATGGCCCCCACCTCCGAAATCTCTGTTGAAGCCCAAGTCCACGTGTGCAGCTGCCTACTTCTTGCCTCACAGATGTCTGAGAAAAGCACATCCGTGGCTGAGTCCTGACCCCGCAAAGTCTTCACTGTAGACATCGGGGACTCTACTCTTCCTCAATCTCCTCCTTCCTCTCACACACATCCCATCTGCCCGCATATCTGCTCTGATGGTTCTACCTTCTGACCATACTCAGGACCCAGCTGGTCCTCACCCCTTCTCCATCTTGCCCGGACCCTCCCAAGTCTCACTGGGGTCAGCACATCAGGCTCCCCAGCTGATCCCCACTTGCACTCTCCTCCACACAGTAGCCAATTCAAATCAGATCACATCCCACTTCTGAACAAAACCCTCTGTCATTTCCCACTTGATTCAGAGGGAAAGCCAACACCCTCTTGAGGACCTACAAGGCTTTATCTGATCTGCCTTCCCACCACTCCCAACCCCAAGTCTACGAACTTCTTCCCTTTTACTCTTCCCTGAACCCTTCTCTCCTATGCCATTCATCTCTAACTCATGGCTGTTTTTGTATATTTTTGCCACAAATGTAAACACAAGAATATGGTTCCCCTGAATGTATTAGTTGAAGTTGTTATTTTCTGCACTGTGTTCTTTTGATCCAGTGTTATATTCATTATTCATCCTTACTGAACTTGGCCCTGGCATGGGTTTTTTTCTGTAAGCACTGTTGGAGTCTCCCAAGGATGCCTTGAATTTGAGGTCTACCTGCCCAAGTGATTTTGTCCTCCTTCTTCACACCCTACACTGGCACTTTGGTTTCAACAGGTGACCACACAGACAGCTCAGGACAAAGTGGAACAACAGTGGATGAGTGAAACAGAAGATGAAAAGAGATGTTAAGACTTCCAAGGGGCAACATGTGCTTAGAACCTGACATAGTCGCTGTAATGAGATAATAAATTTAGCTCAGAATTCCCTGATATTTGTAAAGGAGATATTTGACTAGTTCTACAAATCTAATTATTTTTGCAGAAGACACATCTGTACTCCGGGCTTCCCCCCTCCATACTTAGCACTAATTTTCTGCACAAAATATAAAAAGATAATTATCAAAAAAAGCAACCAGCGACATTTACCACTGGGTTTACTCCAAGACTGTGGAGGATATTTCTAAAGAAGACATACACTGTTAGTATCATGATAGTTTTTTTCTTGAGCAAGAGTTTTCTTTCTATGACATGGGCACTGCAAATATTGTAACTGACAGGTTTCAATATCATCTTTATCTAAAATAAAACTTACAGACAAGCTTGTGGATCATCTCTAACAAGTATAAAGCCATTCTTGGCATGCTAATTCTTCAGAAAACATGTTTTCCCTTCCCTGCCCCAGTTCTAAGTCCTAAGCATAACCTAGTGTTAAATACCTTACTGTTACTGGTGGCAATATTTTGCTCTCCTACTTATTTTTCTTATTTCTTTGAATTTTATCGCATCTTGTCATGTTGCTTGTGTTCTAAAAATTGCCTTAAATGCTTTTGAAAATATTAAGACTACATAAAGAAAAATATGTAAAGAGCCAGAGAATAAGAGAAACTATTAAACCATTTTAAATAGATAAGCAAACTTACTTAGGATTTTTTTTTCAGATTTCTAAGGTAACATCTTAATTCTTCCTCTACCTATATTAATTGCTCAATAAATGCAATTTCAGCTAATAGACAGGTACCCAACAAATTAATTGCATTTAATTTTACATTTAGTTACCATAAAATACATTTTTGAGTCATATATATATATATATATATATATATATATATATATAAACCCCCTACACACACACACACGCACACACACACAACACACACACACAAATTAAAAATTGATAAGCCCTGAAAATATTAGTATCCTTTAATTCACAAAGTCATGCTATAGGATCCTATCACACCCACTTCCCCAAAAAAACTTTACTTCAAATTATTGAAAGTTTTTTTCCCTCCAATTTTAAATGTGAACCAAGAGAAAAGAAACCCCAAGATTGGTTATTTAAAATGAGAGGAAAAAAAGATTTGTTTTTTGTTTCATTATTTATGTCACCTAATAACTTGGGTTTCAGTTTCTGCATTAATTATGGAAGGACTTAAACCAGAAGATGCCTAAGATTCTTAAAGCCTACGTAAAGGTAGAGAAGTGGCACAAAGGAAAGTGAAAGATTAATATGCTTGGTTCAACACATAAGTTTTCAAGCAAAATTTGATGTTCAAAGTCAATTTTTAAAAAGTCAATTCTTGTAATTTTTCTTTTAGAGAAAAGCCAAATGTCTATCCATCAGAAACAAATTTAATTTGTGTAACTTCTATGGATATCAGAAGTAAGATCTTCAAAGAAAATGTGGAGTACTACAATTATTTGATGACAAAAGAGTCACCTAATCAAACACTGTAAGATCCTAAAAGAGAAAATGAATTTTTGAAATCTCTCTGTGTAATGAAAAATATTTTCTTATTTTTTGTGAGGGCAGGATTAACCTACTTTTTTTTTACTTGTGAATGTCTCTTTATATCATATATAAAATTTAATTAACATCTTTAAAATTATAAAAATACATGGCCATATGGAAATTTGGGTCAATGATTATTTTTTAAGTAGAAATGGTGAATCATTACACTGAAAATTTATACTTGTAGTTCAAATAGTTTCCAATTTATTTTGAAATCACCCTTTCAAAAGTTACTGGAGGATGGTACAGCACATACTGCTGAACCATGGAACACATAAACACAGAGATTTCATTTTCTCTACTCAAAGAACAAGCATGCAAGGTTTAAAGAAAAGAAAATAGCATGTCATCCTCTGTTTAGTTTTCCTCCCATCCCAACTACTAAGTACTCTCTAAGGTTTGGGAAGTCCCTGAATCTTTCCTCTCTTTTTTTTTTTTTTAACATCTTTATTGGAGTATAATTGCTTTACACTGGTGTGTTAGTTTCTGCTTTATAACAAAGTGAATCAGCTATACATATACATATATCCCCATATCCCCTCCCTCTTGTGTCTACCTCCCAGCCCTCTAGGTGGTCGCAAAGCACCAAGCTGATCTCTCTGTGCTATGCAGCTGCTTCCCACTAGCTATCTATTTCACATTTGGCAGTATATATAAGTCCATGCCACTCTCTCACTTCGTCTCAGTTTACCCTTCCCCCTCCCCGTGTCCTCAAGTTCATTCTCTACCTCTGTGTCTTTATTCCTGTCCTGCCCCTAGGTTCTTCAGAATTTTTTTTTTTTAGATTCTATATATACGTTTTAACATATGGTATTTATTTTTCTCTTTCTGACTTACTTCACTCTGTATGACAGTCTCTAGGTCCAACCACCTCACTATAAATAACTCAATTTCATTCTTTTTATGGCTGAGTAATAGTCCATTGTATATATGTGCCTCATCTTCTTTATCCATTCATCTGTCGATGGACACTTAGGTTGCTTCATGTCCTGGCTATTGTAAATAGAGTTGCAATGAACATTGTGGTACATGACTCCTTTTGAATTATGGTTTTCTCAGGGTATATGCCCAGTAGTGGTACTGCTGGTTCATATGGTAGTTCTATTTTTTAAGGAACCTCCATACTGTTCCCCACAGTGGCTGTATCAATTTACATTCCCACCAACAATGCAAGAGGGTTACCTTTTCTCCACACCTTCTACAGCATTTATTGTTTGTAGATTTCTTGATGGCCATTCTGACTGGTGTGAGGTGATACCTCATTGTAGTTCTGATTTGCATTTCTTTAATGATTAGTGATGTTGAGCAACCTTTCATGTGTTTGTTGGCAATCTGTATATCTTCTTTGGAGAAATGTCTATTTAGGTCTTCTGTCCATTTTTGGATTGGGTTTTTTGTGTTTTTGATATTGAGCTGCATGAGCTGCTTGTAAATTTTGGAGATTAATCCTTTGTCAGTTGCTTCATTTGCAAATATTTTCTCCCATTCTGAGGGCTGTCTTTTCGTCTTGTTTATGGTTTCCTTTGTTGTGCAAAAGCTTTGAAGTTTCATTAGGTCCCATTTGTTTATTTTTGTTTTTATTTCCATTTCTCTAGGAGGTGGGTCAAAAAGGATCTTGCTGTGATTTACGTTATAGAGTGTTCTGCCTATGTTTTCCTCTAAGAGTTTTATAGTGTCTGGCCTTACGTTTAGGTCTTTCATCCATTTTGGGTTTATTTTTGTGTATGGTGTTAGGGAGTGTTCTAATTTCATTCTTTTACATGTAGCTGTCCAGTTTTCCCAGCACCACTTACTGAAGCGGCTGTCTTTTCTCCATTGTATATTCTCGCCTCCTTTATCAAAAATAAGGTGACCATAGGTGTGTGGGTTTATCTCTGGGCTTTCTATCCTGTTCCATTGATCTATATTTCTGTTTTTGTGCCAGTACCATACTGACTTGATTACTGTAGCTTTGTAGTATAGTCTGAAGTCTGGGAGCCTGACTCCTCCAGCTCCATTTTTCGTTCTCAAGATTGCTTTGGCTATTCGGGGTCTGTTGTGTTTCCATACAAATTGTGAAATTTTTTGCTCTTGTTCTGTGAAAAATGCCATTGTTAGTTTCATAGGGATTGCATTGAATCTTAGATTGCTTTGGGTAGTATAGTCATTTTCACAATGTTGATTCTTCCAATCCAGAAGCATGGTATATCTCTCCATCTGTTTGTATCATCTTTAATTTCTTTCATCAGTGTCTTATAGTTTTCTGCATACAGGTCTTTTGTTTCCTTAGGTAGGTTTATTCCTAGGTATTTTATTCTTTTTGCTGCAATGGTAAATGGCAGTGTTTCCTTAATTTCTCTTTCAGATTTTTCATCGTTAGTGTATAGGAATGCAAGAGATTTCTGTGCATTAATTTTGGATCCTGCTACTTTACCAAATTCATTGATTAGCTCTAGTAGTTTTCTGGTAGCATCTTTAGGATTCTCTATGTATAGTATCATGTCATCTGCAAACAGTGACAGCTTTACTTCTTCTTTTCTGATTTGGATTCCTTTTATTTCTTTTTCTTCTCTGATTTCTGTGGCTAAAACTTCCAAAAGTATGTTGAATAATATTGGTGAGAGTGGACAACCTTGTCTTGCTCCTGATCTTAGAGGAAATGCTTTCAGTTTTTCACCATTGAGAACAATGTTGGCTGTGGGTTTGTCATATATGGCCTTTATTATGTTGAGGTAAGTTCCCTCTATGCCTACTTTCTGGAGGGTTTTTATCATAAATGGGTGTTGAATTTTGTCGAAAGCTTTTTCTGCATTTATTTAGATGATCATATGGTTTTTCTCCTTCAATTTGTTAATATGGTTTATCACATTGATTGGTTTGCTTATATTGAAGAATCCTTGCATTCCTGGGATAAACCCCACTTGATCATGGTGTATGATCCTTTTAATTTGCTTTTGGATTCTGTTTGCTAGTATTTTGTTGAGGATTTTTGCATCTATGTTTATCAGTGATATTGGCCTGTAGTTTTCTTTCTCTGTGACATCTTTGGTTTTGGTATCAGGGTGATGGTGGCCTTGTAGAATGAGTTTGGGAGTGTTCCTCCCTCTGCTATATTTTGGAAGAGTTTGAGAAGGATAAGTGTAAACTCTTCTCTAAATGTTTGATAGAATTCGCCCATGAAGCTATCTGGCCCTGGGCTTTTGTTTGTTGGAAGACTTTTAATCGCAGTCTCAATTTCAATGCTTGTGATTGGTCTGTTTATATTTTCTATTTCTTCCTGGTTCAGTCTCAGAAGATTGTGCTTTTCCAAGAATTTGTCCACTTCTTCCAGGTTGTCCATTTTATTGGCATATAGTTGCTTGTAGTAATCTCTCATAATCCTTTGTATTTCTACAGTGTCAGTTGTTACTTCTCCTTTTTCATTTCTAATTCTATTGATTTGAGTCTTCTCCCTTTTTTTCTTGATGAGTGTGGCTAATGGGTTATCAACTTTGTTTATCTTCTCAAAGAACCAGCTTTTAGTTTTATTGATCTTTTGCTATCGTTTCCTTCATTTCTTTTTCTTTTATTTCTGATGTGATCTTTATGATTTCCTTCCTTCTGCTAACTTTGGGGGGTTTTTTGTTCTTCTTTCTCTAACTGCTTTAGGTGTAAGGTAGGTTGTTTATTTGAGATGTTTCTTGTTTCTTGAGGTAGGATTGTATTGCTATAAACTTCTCTCTTAGAACTGCTTTTGAAATAACTACTGCAGAGCAGAATAAAGAAAAAAGAATGAAAAGAATTCAGGACAGTCTTAGAGACCTCTGGGACAACATTAAACGCACCTACATTCAAATTATAGGGGTCTCAGAAGAAGAAGAGAAAAAGAAAGGGACTGAGAAAATATTTGAAGAGATTATAGTTGTAAACTTCCCTAATATGGGAAAGGAAATAGTCAAGTCCAGGAAGCGCAGAGAGTCCCATATAGGATAAATCCAAGGAGAAATACGCCAAGATGCATATTAATCAAACTATCAAAAATTAAATACAAAGAGAAAATATTAAAAGCAGCAAGGGAAAAACAACAAATAACATACAAGGGAATCCCCATAAGGTTAACAGCTGATCTTTCAGCACAAACTCTGCAAGCCAGAAGGGAGTGGCAGGACATATCGAAAGTGATGAAAGGGAAAAACCTACAACCAAGATTACTCTTTCCTCCCTTTCACACCTTAGTGGGGGCCAGCTCCCAGGCAGTCTCGCTGCTGCTCTCAGCTGGGTGGGGTGAGGGTGCAGAGCTTAGGCTGCTGTGAGGTGGGGCCCCAAGTTCCCTAGGGACTCCCTTGGCTCCCAGGAAGTTCTGTGCATCTTACACCTAGATAACTGAATCTACCTTTGTTGGTTTGTTTCCATTTGCAAAACGTAGTTGCAGCATTCTTGAGGAGTGATTCCATTTGCTAGGGGTTCCCGGGTTAACGATGGCAATTTTTCCTCTCTTCCCCATTCTAGGACCCACACAACGGAGGATCTGGAATCAGGAGCAACTCTGTCCTGTGATACCTGAGATGTGGTCATGGAGAGTCCAGGCCTCTTTGCTCTTTGAGACTCTGTGCATGAAATACTCTGTTATCAATCTAACAGCTTTTCATTTATAATTTAGCCATAGCTCATCACCTACCTCAGAGGGATAGCATGAAATCTAATGAGATTGAGTCTAGAGGATACTATGAGCTTCTTGGAAGACAGACAGCCCATAAATAATGCACTAAATACTGGAATGATCTCCTGAGTTTTTCACTTTCAGATAACAAATTTTTTTAAAAGGCTCTAATAGCTTCAAAATCAGAAATCACTAAATGCTTGCTTTTATACTTTCCTTTTCGTATTTATGCACTAAAATACTTTTTGGAAAACTTAATGACGTGGCATTGATGTTAAGTTTGTATTTTTCTTATGTTCATAATTACATATGAATCTATAGTCAATAAACACTCTGTGAGACCCTATTATACGTTAGTACTTTCCCAGGCCTGAGATCCAGAAGAAAGAGAGGGGAAAGATCTGACTCCAGTTTAAGGAGATGCTCAGTATAAACGGGAAAGGCTAGTGATACCTTTTCTTATGCGTAATTCTTTTAGTTTTATCTGCATTTATTACTTTTTTGAGAAGTAACCAGTAATAATACTCACTGTTTAAAAGATTGTACAGAAAAGGTTCTATCACAGAAAATGCTTGAAAATTACAAAATGTCCAACTTTGAATGTCCTTTACAACCGCTTTATACATATTTACCTAAGTCCCAACCTTAATCCGGAAGAATACAAACAGGCACGTGATGCAAGCAGAGGGCATTCGGGTAGCAAACCAAGCCAGCCTCACGTGACTGAGTCGTCACTGGGGCTGCTGAAAGCACGGGACGCTCTGAAGGAGCACAGAGCCGCGGCTGAACAATCGAACATCCACTATTTATAAGAGGTTTACACCCGAGCTGGCGTGAGCTCTCGCAAAGGTTCAGTCACACACAGCGTTTCGTCTCCCTCATTTCAACAGTGTTTTCTGTTAATGTTCACCAACTCAATGCAGGAACTAAGACAGCTATTGTTGGTACTTTTTTGGAGAAAAGCTAGCAAAGAAAAGCGGGAGTGCTTTGGGATGTAATGCAAGTCAGAACAAATACAGGTACAGTTCAGGAGCCCCATTTCAGCATCCATCCTCCCACTGGCTGGCGCTGCACAGGCGATTATTCTCTCTAGGTTGTGAAATCGTGTGGATAATGATGCTGCGAATCAGTGATGAAAGCTCGACTCCACTTAAATGATGTTTGGAATTACTTGCTCTCACCCTTTGATTTTTAATGATTCACAGGAAATGCAAAAGGGCTACTTTTTAATCCTCTTTTAGGAAATGAGTGCCCTGAACTTCACCAGATGTTCATGCCCAGCGATAAGTTTATACTTCCAGTTTGAAGTCACTTATTAAAATTGCTCATAAATCTAAGACCATCTGAAGATAATTAGCTGGTTTGCATAAAAGTAAATCCATTATATAGAAGGATGGGCTGAGACAGGCATCAACAAGGTGAATTTAAATAAAATTCTTAAGTGCACCTAAAGACAGCATGGTCTAAGTGACTAGTAAAATAGTCATATCCCCAAAAATCGTCTCACACACGCATGTGCACACACATGTGCATACATGCGCACACATGCTCACAAGAACATAGGAAGGGTCAGAGTCTCTCATTTATCCCATCATTCCCCAGACGCTGAACGTGAACATGAGGAATGGACTTAGGTCTCTAAGATAGAGGCTCAACCTCTGAACTTCTGTTTTCTCATGTAAATTGGAACAGTGATACCCTTCTGGTGGGGCTGTTGTATATATGAAATAAGCTAATGTATATCAAGTGCCTGGCATTGCTCCTGCTACACAGAAGGTGATACTAGTGACTAGTTACAACCCTGTTGCTCTGCTATTGTTTGGGGGATAGGACTATTTTACTAGCCACTGAGACTACGCTCTCTTTACGCGCGTATCAGAATTTTAGTTAAAGTCACCTCGTTGATGACTCTCTCAGAGCATTCTTCTATATAATGGATTCATCTTTATGTAAACCAGCTAATTATATTCAGATGGTCTTAGATTTACTAAGAAAATTCCACAACAATTAACTAATGACCAATAATTACATGAAAAGGGTGACAACTTCTTCAATAATCAAAGAATAGTGGTTAGTATGATGCCGTATTTCCTGTCCAGGAGATAGTCATATGCTTGCAATGTTAACAGAGTTCATTACTGTGATGGAAAATGTTTTGTGGGTTGTTTAAAATGATTCTCTGAGCTTTAATTTTTCAAAAAATGTAGATGATTTTTTAATAATAAAAAGTACCCGACTTCTGTTTTTAGGGTAAAACTGCCTTGAAAATATTGACCCCCTGTGTTTTGTAATATTTAAAATCAAACCAAGCCCGTGAAGCCCGGCAGAGTACGCATTCAGACAAGGACAGTGTCAGCTGTCCTCCCTCCACATCTTCAGGGCCCCAGTCTCCACTGGCCAGGCATCATTCATCAGTGAACGCTTGGGTCTGCTAACCAGCTGTGAATCAGCATTAAATACATCCCCCAGTCCTTCTTCCAATACGTCCATAAGGGTGTCATGAGACTTTCCGAAATAACTTGCTAAAATAGAGGATGATTTATTATACAGTTACTATACTTTCAGCCTAAGCTTACTTTTTACATGTGTGTCCAGCCCCTTTACCTTTTAGGAAATAACTTGACATGCGTTCTCCTAGAAGGTAGTCTCAGGGCCTACCCACAGCGTCCAGCATAGGGTATGGCGAGGGCTCGGTGCTCAGGACAGACACAGAGAGTGAAATCATGGTGTCTGCGGTTCTCAGGATTAGCGGCCCAGGGACAGAAGGCAACACCCATCAGTCACTGTGTTTTCACTCCCGGTTCCAGCCTAGAGCTGAGCATCTCATGTGGTTTCCTGGCATTGTCTGCTCCTTGGTCCTGGTGTGACCAATGGGAAGATTGAAAAACAAAGAACAAAAACCAAATACCTGAAGAGAGCCCTTGTCTCCGTTCTCTGCTATTCCCCTGCCCTGGACTGTCACCTGAAAGTGACCTACAAACAGAAGAGGGCGTGTACTTTCCTTTCCCCAAATCTGCATTATAGCCAATGCTCTCCCCAGACACAAACACGCTGTCAACCATCCTCACGGATGCAAACATCCCAGCCTCATTTTCCATTTCATCCTTGAGCACCTCCTATTATTTCTGTTGTATTTTCATAGCTAGAAGCTTTTGTTCATGCTGTTCCCTCTGAACGTTATGCCCTTCTTTCCAATTTATTTCTACTGAAATAATCAGAATTTACTCCTGCCTCCTTGTTTTTTGGTTTTTTTCAGGTAGCATTTACTTGGTCCACACTACGCATCTTGCAATGTGGTGGGCCCTGTGCCTGCCCTCAAGGGGCTAAGACACGAGACTGGGGAGAGCCCGGTAAGTTACATTTCTGTGCTATGTGCCACCTGCATGCACTAACAAATAGGGCAGAGGCCTGAGGGGATAAGGAAAAACTTAGCTTTAAATATACACAAGACCATAAAATAAGATGTTCAAAAACATAGGAGAGTGAAGGCTTTGGGGATTTAGGGGCCAGGGAAACATTCAGGCCGGCAGGAGCGAGAGCCAAGTGGTGGGAGAGGGTGTCATCTACGTAGTAGGTAGGCTTCCCACCCTCCCTCCCGGCTACTCAGCAGTAAAACCCTCCTGGAAGCTCGGGGCTCCATTCTGAGGACTGTTTTCTACCAGATGGAGAGGGAGGTGGGCGAGAGGGGTCCAGGAGGTGTGATGCGCAGAGGCCGTTCCCAGGGGAGGTCCTCAGCAGTGTGGGCGGGAGACAGAGCACCAGACCAGCAGTGGCCAAGGGGCTGGGATTTGGGACCAGAGAGATTTCTACACACTTTTAAAAGGCTCAAATATCACTGTCCGTGCTAAACTTTCCCTTCCAGAAGAAAACTGGCATTCTGTGTACTATCTGCCGGGGAATGTGCTTCTCCTTCTGCCCTCAAGTTCACGTGGCTGTCTCTGCACATCACGAGTAGACTGGAGTTCGCTGTTCCCACCGGGGTTCAGGCTGCCGCGTCCCCGCAGCCCTCAGAGCACCTGCTCGTAGACGGCATCATTAGCCAACATGCGCTTGTTGAGCAAATGTGATTAGAGTTGCTCTAATGACTTTTCAGTGCGGGAAAAATCTATCTTTATGTATCTGTTAAAAATGTTAAAAGTATCTTTATCGTATTGCATTACAACTTCTTCCTCTTCTGTTTCTTTCTCAGGAATCCCTAGAACTGTGAAAGTGCATCATTAATCATATTGAAGTCCTAAAACAAATGTGGACCACAGCATTTTGCCCAAGCCAACGTGGACTTTCGAAGTTACGATAATACTAAGGGAAAATTTATCAAACTGAAAGAAAGGTTCCTACACTCCTAATTACCGACCTCCAGGCCTAGCCTCTCGGAGCCCCTCTCATCTCTCACCTTATTCCCATCAACATCTCACTCTGCTTGCAACTCCCTGTGGTGGAGGGGAGGGATCTGCACTTTCTCCCCACTGAATAGCAACTGTGGATTAAATAAAATAATACCATACATTTTTAAGCCCTTGTTTTCATGGTAAAGGCAATTGTGCTTTCAATTAATCTTCACAATCCAAAGAAGAAGTTTCTATTCCCTTCGAATGAGTGAAGAAAATGAGATCTGCAGACTTAAGCTGTTTTCCCAAAGTCACAGAACAGAGAATGGGGTAGTGTGGACACTGGCCGTCTGCACTATCTGCATAGGTGACCACCTCGCAGAATCCACATGGACGCTTCCGCAGCAAAAGCCCTTCCTGGTCCCACTAGGAAAGTCAGGGCCCCTTCTGTGGACTTACATTCCGAAGTGGGGTGTAAGTTTCTGTCTACCACCCCTCACGTGCCCAATCACACACAGACAGAGCAGACACAGGGCTACCGTGGAGCCCATGCCAGATGAGGCCAGGAGTGCCACTCACACACTGGGATTTACAACTGACTCACTTGGGCTTCCCTGGTGGCGCAGTGGTTGAGAGTCCGCCTGCCAATGCAGGGGACACGGGTTCGAGCCCTGGTCTGGGAAGATCCCACATGCTGCAGAGCAACTGGGCCCGTGAGCCACAACTACTGAGCCTGCGCGTCTGGAGCCTGTGCTCTGCAACAAGAGAGGCCGCGATAGTGAGAGGCCCACGCACCGTGATGAAGAGTGGCCCCCGCTCGCCGCAGCTAGAGAAAGCTCTCGCACAGAAATGAAGACCCAACACAGCCATAAAAAAAAAAAAAAAAATGGTACCCATTCAAAAAAAAAAAAAAAATGGGCTCACTTCCTCCACCCTCTACTTGCCACTGACTGCAGGCGGCCAGTATAGGAGAAAGTCAAGACTTCCCTTCCCAGAATGAGCAACCACCTGTCATCAGATTTCCAGAAGGCCTAATTAGAAACTTCCAGTCACAGGTAGAACTTCACAGCCTGTGAAGCTAGAAGTGCACCACCCCCATCCTGTGACCCCTCCCTCCCCAGAGCTGCCAAGGTCGTCATGGAACTTCACCCACTAACACAACGGCCCTGGAAGAAAACAGGCCTGCTCAGAGGGGCCAGGGTTATTTGTTCCTACCCGCCTCTGAAAGTGTGTAATCAAATTAAACAAATCCACACTAAGATCAAATGACCATTCCACACCTTATAATCTTTCCAGTATATGTGCCTTAAAAATGCTACTTATTCAACCAACAGAGCCAGAGAGACTGAGTGGGATCCAGCGTCTGAAGACAGAGACTGGCAGTCAGCCTTCTGGGCATTTTTGCTTGAAGATTCAACCTTTGTATAATCTTAGATATCCAAGTGAGGAAGGGTGGAAGGAAAAACTCCAGGGCATGCTTTCTTTGGGCACAGTGAACAACAGACCAGTGAAAATACATGGGATACGTGGAAGATGTAAAATGATCCGTTGAGGCTGGCCGGCTGGCCTTGGGCTGGCTGAGGAGGGCTGCCACTCCAGGTGAAAGACCCTGCCCTTTGTCCTGTAGACAAGATGTCCTGTGACAGCCTTTTTAAATGAGGGGAGTAATAATCCACATTTTATAAATGCAGTTATAGCTACAGTTCAGGAAAGGGTTAAAGGGAAAACGATTTATATATGTGTATGTATAAATATATATAAATAAAAAGTATATACCATTCTAATGTATAACAAATGTATATATTCCAAATGTAAATATATATATACTATTCTAACATATATTAAATATATATATACATATACATGTATATGTATCTCACAACCAAATGCACAGACATATACCCATAAACTTTTAAAAACTGGTGTAAATAGTGTTTATATTTATTTTTGGTTATAAGACTATAAAATTACTTGACTTTTAAAAGCACATAAATTACCTTAATAAAGCAAAAACAGTGAGGGGAGAGGAGTAATAAAATAGCAAAATAATTTTTAAAATTCCTATAAGATGCAAAATATCTACCTGTTAAAACATCCTACAGATGTACAATATTGCCTCAATTTGGGGGTCAGAATCACATAGAGTAAATTGGACTTCTGAGGCCAGGGATGTGTAAGTTGGTATAAATATAATAGAGGAAAATACAGTGATATTTATCAAGAGCTTTAAAAAGTTTAAACACTATTTTCTAACTTCCCTACTAAAATGGTGTCATAGAAAATAATCAGACTTGGATACAAACATGCATAATTACGTTAAAAATAGCATTATTTATAACTACTGTTATAAATTATATAACATATTATATAAGAATAAGTATATAACATATTATATAATATAAATTATAAATTTAATGTTCAATAGCAGAGAGAGGAATAGTGAAATACTTTATGGCAAATTCACAGAATGGAATATTACATAGACATTAAAATCATTTCTTACAAGAATATGTAAAGATATAATATTAAACTGTCAGGTGAAAAATGCATACAGCAATATAAAATATGATCAAAATATTGCTTAAAAGGCTTTTTAGTCATGTTATTTAGCTACTGGTTTTAATCATGTTATTCAGTCAACACACCCACAGTCTATGATTGATTATATGGTAAATAATTAAAATGTGAAATGTGAGATAACAAAAGCAAAACAAGCAAACCAGACCAAACAGTAGATGCTTTTGATTCCGAAACCTTATGGAAGTTGGAATTGAACTTTCTCGAACACTTTATATGGGTGGATTCAGAGTGACAGCGTCTCTTCTTATGTTGGAACATTTTATGTGTCTTTCTCCCAAGGTAAACTGTGAAAAATGTCTATACCCAGCAGTCGCTTGACTATTCTTTCCAGTGGAATCAGGAATTTTTGGATTTCTTAATAACCAGACCACAAACAATTACAGAACCACGAAGTCCATATTTTGTGTATGTGTCAAAATGAAAAATAATCCTGGCCTGACTATTTTTGAAACCGGTGACCTTCTCTGAAGCACTCACAGAGCCATAGGCTTACAATTCAGCTTGCACTGAATTTCCCTTTCCTTCCAAGGAATCTGATCCCTAGACAACATTCCTAATGTGAGGGATGAATTGTGCACTTAGCATTCAGCTGCTGGGAAGGAGGGAAGGTGTGGTGAGTGCAGGGGAAAGGTAAGTGTTGTGGGCGGGAATTCTCAAGGCTTCAACTGCACAGAAAATTCTAGAATGATCCATTCACTTTGTATAAATGTGTCCACAGCTCCTGAAAAGTGTGCAGGGAGGTTCGCTAAACTAGGGCACTGTCCTACACCATCCTGGGGCAAAGGCAAATCTCTGTGATTTCAAGCAAGTCACTAACTTCTTTGGACATCCGTTTCATCTGTTGTACCTCATACGGCAATTAACAAAGTATTTGGCAAATAATTGGTGTTTGAGACATATATATATATATATATATATATATATATATATATATATATACACACACACACACACACACACACACATACATATATATATGTATGTATATATATATATATATATATATATATACACATACATATATATATATATGTATGTGTATATATATATATCTCCTTTCCCTTAAGCTTAAAGCAGCTTAAATGAAGATTGTGAACTGCAGTTTTCACTCACACTCCATTTATCTGACTTTTATCTCTGGGCCTGTATACTTTATATATTCTGGGATAGTCTCAGTTTCAAAAAATGTTCGAAAATGTTAATTTATTAGATCAAGAAATTAATATTTGATTTTTCAGAGGTTTGCTGGTCTTTTCACATAAATAAATTTACAGCAGAAAAATATGCCTTTTCTAGACTGTGTCCTTAAGTTTTATTAGGAAAAAGCAGCCATCTTTAACTACAAATGATCCTAAGATAGGATCTTAGGTGTTCTTCTCTTTATTAATTCCCTCTTAGGTGCACCTAGGGCCTAGCATATAACAGCTGCTCGAAAACTATTTGTTGAAGGAATGAACGTCTGGGCGCTGCTGAGGGAGAGCGGAGCCTCGGACTGCGGGGGCCGTTACAGAGCCGGAGCTCAGGTGCAGGGAACTTTCACCCTTACCTGAAGCTCATGTGCAGGTGAACGCTGGTTAGAATTCTGGTAAACAACATAGAACGCAACTCTTGGAGCAGACGAGCCCTCTGAGTGGAGGAGGACAGAGTGCCATAAAGGGGCCCCTGTGCCCTGATAGGACGCGTGCACCCACCCCTCAGCATCTCTTCAGAGCTCCCTTCCCGAGGTGGTCCACAGCCCCCAGTGCCCACGTGGTTCTGTTCTCTGGGGTATCTTGGCCCTACCTGCCTTCTGGGAGTCTTCGCAGCCCTGAGGAACCTGCAAGTGGAAGAAACAAGCGCTCACTCTTCAGTGCTCTGCCTCTGCTCCCTTCATCTGGAGGAGGAGGTGTAATTCCCCTTCTCAGGTAGACAAAGTGCAGCTGAATGTGTCTCCCCAGCGGCCAGGAGGATGGAAGGCAGGTCCCTCCGGGGACTGGTGCTCCCAGGGCCCCTGCAGCCTCCCAGGTACCAGCCTGCCCCTCCCGCGTGGGGCTCAGTAGCACAGCCAAGAGGAGCCACCCCTGCCTGGCCAACCTCTCCCTACGCTTTGCTGTCCTACTTGCGCAGAGAGGAAATGTTCCCTGTACAGATGCCTGTGATGACTGACGACAAGCAGCCGAGGAGATGGTATGAGGAAGCATGTGTGTGTGTGTGTGTGTGTGTGTGTGTGTGTGTGTATACATGCATGCATGTTTATATAGTGCTGGTCAATTTTTCAGTTTGTCATATGTTTTTAGGAAGTACACACTTTAAATTGAGTAAATGTTTAAAGAATTTGAGTTTTTAAGCAGTCACTATCGATAGCATTATTAGCTTTTAATGGTCTTTCCCTTAATATTTGGGCTTGATTCCATGTTACTTAACAAAATAATTGGAAGTACCCACACAGCAGTCAATAGATCAATCACTCTAACACTGGAAATGTGTCTTTTAAGCCATGTTTCTTAGTCAGTGAAATAAAGAAGATGGTTGGGGTCCAAAATCATCTTTCTTTCTTTCTGTCTTTGTTCATCCATTCATTCATTTGATTTATTCCTGTATGTATAAGGTTGGCCACACTCACTTCAAATAAAGTAGGTGGGCAAAGTCCAATATATGAATGAGATAAAAGAGATGCTGATTGGCTGAGCCTGGGTTTGGGGGACAGGCTGCTGGTTCTAACCCCTCACGCCCTGAAAGGCCCTGGGGTGCATTCAGGAACCCTATGGTTCCAGGGAGAAAAGTTTGAAAAAAATCACTATTTTACATCTACTCAGTGCCCTGTTAATCTCTAAAACTGTTTATCACATACCATCCCGATGCCTGGGGTGAGCCAGGTAGGCGGAGCCAGAGGAAATGCAGGAATGGTCCACAGCCCCACAGGATGGTCCGACCTCGTGAAATGTGTCTGATCCTGTGGCACCCTGAACACAGTGGTGCCCAGGGGATGTCATCCACTCAGGGAGCCCGAATTACGGCAAACCCCTCCTCTGCTTCTCCTGTTCCAGGCCCGACCCTGCTTGTCCCAGAAGCCTGCACTATTCGTAGATGGAGGAGGCTGGGAAGCAGCAAAGGACACGAGTGGAAATGATACGGGGGCCTCATTGGTCCCCCCCCCCCCCACAAGCCCGAGTGAGCTCCGAGGCCACATCCATCATCATCGTCCTGGGTTACGAGCAGCCTGGACTCGTGTTGAAGGCCTACAGCCACAGGGCACCCAAAGACCCCTTGGCCATTTCCCTGACAGGCACGGTAAACAATGCATCTGAAACATATTGAAAAAAAGACTATTTCAGGATATGTTATAGGGTCTGTAAACGTTCATCCCAAACTCTGAAAAACTCCACGTAGACTTAGACTTAACTCACATCTCTGAGCCTCTGTCATGTCTTTGCTGTATGCACAGCCTTCTACACCGGCGCATTTATTCCTCTAGCCCCTAACAATTCTATGATGGAGACAAAGTATCACTGTCTCCTTTCTGAAAATAAAAGGAAAGACAAATGATAATATATGTTTTAAGAAGCCAAACGACAGCCAGCAAGTGGGATTTTGACGTCACCTACAGGGCGAGATCTCCCACCTGCCTCCCTGGCCCATCTGGGGCCCCAGGCCCTGCACTCCTTTCCCTCCTCCTGCTATTCTTCTTCCCGCTCCTCAGCCAGGCCAAGCTCTTCCTCTCCAGCCTCAGCACTTCGCACATGCTGTTCCTTCTGCGGGGACTGAGCTCCCCCCGACACGCTGCCTCTGACTGTGCCTGTCAGGGCCCAGCTCAAATCCTGCAGCCCCCCTGAGGCCCAGGGCTTCCCAGAACCAGGCCGGGCTCTCATGCTGTCTGGCAGCTCCCATTCTTTTCTTTTTCAACATTTTTTTTTAATGTGTTATCAATTAAGTAAAGGTGTGTTGATTTATGAATGTCTGCCACTCACAGGGGCCTACAAGCTCTGGGAGGGCCAGACCTGGCATTCTGAACACCCATCTAGTAGACCCCCCCCTCCCCTCCCCTCCCCCATGGATGAGCATATGCCCTACATCAGAGCAGAGATAAGAAAGTCTGAGACTCACGCGGAAGGTCCTCTTAATCCAAGTGCAGTGTGCCTTCCAATTCACCACTGCTGCATGCACGGCCCCAGACTATTCCAAAAGTCTAACTTTTCTTTTCTGAGTTATAAGTTTAAAATTAAATTATGTTTAGGTTTAATTTTAGTAACAAATACTTTTCTATTCAAATTTTTTTTTAATTGGCATCATGCATAAACAGTAAGGGAAATCAACATAAGCAGTGCTGTGAGAAAGCACAATTTTATTTTGATTTTCTACCATCCCTTGAAAATATACTCAGTGGGGAAATCTTTCCTTTCCACTGGTGAAACCTCTAGCAGAACCTCTGTGCCATTGCTGCATATGCAGAGTCAGACAGGCGTACAGGCCTTTTATGTTGCAAAATACTCTTAATTCTGCAATTAGAGCCTATGGTGAAAGGTGCCGCTCCAAAGTCCAGAGTGAAGTCATCGCTCGTCTGCCCTTGGCACTCCGCTCTGGTGAGAGGCCTGCAGCGGGGATGCAGTCCTTCTGCTGCACGAGGCTGTGGTCTGTCCTCTCGCAGCTGCTGGAGTACGGATGCTGGGTTCCTGAGCGTGACTGAGGCCGCCCCTCTTCACTGGGGATGTGGGGGGCCCTCTTGGAGGTTTCCGGCCGGCCCCTCCCTCCTTGGCTCTCGTCCTGCACAGCCGCCCCTCTGCTCTGGGGGCTCACTTGTGACTCCTTCTCAGCCTCTGGGCTCCCAGCGGAAGGCGTCCTGTGGGGACTCCTGGGCACCTGGGTGACGGGACCACCTTGCCTCTATGAGCACATCACTTGCATGAAAAGCACCCAAGTGTTCTCACTGCAAAGATTCTGGCCATCAGCCAGTCCTGGTGCCAGCCCCAAAGCACCCTCTCAGCCGTCAGCCACGTCTGGCTGCCCAGGGCCCTTGGGCCACAGCCCTCCTCAATCTTCCCGCTCAACGGCAAGCCCCCCCAGTCCTCTGAGCCTCCCAAGTGCGGGGAACACACCTCACAGCTCTCCGCCTGTGTCACCAAACCCTTCCCTATCCCATAATGGTGATGGGGTGGGAGGCAGTAACCCCTGCCTGTGACCGCACGTCAGGTCTGAGCTTCAGAACCATTTCCGGGGCCATTTCCTGTGGAAACGTGCAGAGGGGAGGACATGCTTTGATCGCCCTCCCTTTGATGTTTGGTCCCCCTATATTGATGCCTTAGGAAGCTGAAGGTAGAAGATTCCCATTCTAACATCGTCACAGTGCTTCGAAGATAGGATGTAACACTAACATTCTAGAATTCAACCATTCCATATCCAGAGTCTGACAGGGAAAGGATGAGCCCCAAGTGGTATCAGAGGGGATGTGGGGAAGAAAGGAGTCAAGGGGACTCCTGGAGAGCGGGGGGCCCAGGGAGGTGGACATCACCCTGGCTGGTGCTCCTTCCATCCCAAGTCTCAGCCATAGGTTTCAAAGACAGAAGACCGTCCACATCTCAGCATCTCAGATGGGTACAATGCTTCTACTTGGCAAGGTAAGAAAGAAACATGTCATTTCCGTTTAGTTACCTCTAGTGAATTATTTAGCTACCAAGGATAGGAGTTTCAGGATATTTAATACTTATCAATGAGCACAGCTGTGAACAGATATCTTCAGTTTGGTGCTAAGTTTCTAAATGAAATAACCCCTAGCTAGTCCACCTCTCGCTGGGTAGCTGGCGTGGGTGGCTGTAAATCCTGCGGGTCCCCGAAGGCCCGCGGACTCCTCTGTTGCCTCACTGTGTTCTTCTCTTCCCGCTGCCAATGAGGCTCCTGGGATCTGCGGAACACGCCCTCTACTGTGTGCACATCTCATCTTCCCTCCTGGCCAAAAATACTCCTTAAAGACACAAACTCTCTTAGAGTTTGTTTCCCCAATATTACTAAAGGTAGAGAAGGGGCATGACGAATCTTGTTGAATATTAAAGTATTTTTAAAAACTGATCGAAATTGATTATATAGAAAAACAAGTGTTAGAATTCAAGCACAGAATGACAGCAGCTTGAAATAAAGAATAGAATAATATATTTTTTAAAAAGAATGCCTTTGTATATTCACTTGGATTCTTGATGGATATGTTTAGATGCAAAGTTTAGGGGAAGAAAGAGGGATAAGACAGGACACTATATTATTTTCCAAAGACATTCATATTTTAAGTGGGGATTAATTTAAAAAATGCATAAATTACTTTAACCATGTTTCTATTCTTTTGACATGGAACATATTATTTTTAAAGGGAAAAGTTTCATCTTCACTAAATCGAAATTTTGTTTCAACAATGTCCCTCTAAGTCTTTAATGGGTCAGTGGATTTCTCTAGAAATCCAGATTCAAGCCAAATAAAAGCACAACAGCACTGAGGGGAAAGGGACGATAATGAAAGCAAAGTGCAGAAGTGCAAAGAATTAAATCATTCTATTGATTCATTTAACCAGTATATTGGAGCACCTAGTCTCTGCCAGCTCTGTTCTGAGCTATTGATATTCAAGAGTGAATAAGTTAGATTGGGTTCCTCTCTCTAAGACTTACATTCTAGTTAGGATGGGGGGGGGCAGGTAACAAACCAACCACAAATATCATTAATGCTGGTGCTGGGCGTGATAAAGTGGGTGTGGCAGGGGCTCTTTGAAGGGGTGATGTTTGATCTGAGAACTTTAAAAAAGGCCATGGGAATGTCTGTGTGTAGAACATTCCAGAGAAGTCTGTCCTAAGGTTGCATGGTAAAGGCAGTGTTGGTATGTGGGAGAGACAGCCAGAGGGCCAGTGGGACCGGGGAGGAGTGGGGAGAGCCGATAGTGGTAGCAGATGGGGTGGGGAGGTGGCGGGGGAGAGGGTCCTCCCTGGAGGTCAGGTGGAGACTTTACTTTAACCACAGCGGGGCCACAAGAGCAGGGTCTAAGCAGGGGTGTGTTTACAAGGTTTGCTCTGCCTCATGTAGAATGCACTCTAAGATCCTAATGATGAAAGCAGGGCAAACACAGTGGCCTGGCAGGAACCCAGGTGGGAAACAGCAAAGGCTGGGACAGGTGTGGAGGCAGCAAGAAGACGAGCTCTGAAAGGCTGGCTGCTGGACTGGGAGCGAGGGACAAAGAAACGAGAGGCGTAAAGGATACAAACAAGGATCACAAGTATTTATGCCATCACCATCCTCATAAATATACCTTACATCCGTGTGAGGTCTGAACCCTTAAAAAATACACTTGCTCCTTTAGCTCTCAGATCAGCCCGTGAGGTAGGTTTCATTACTCCTATTCCTCTGTCATCCCCTGCAGTTTGTTCCACGATCAGGCAAACTTTGCTTGTCTTAACAATAGTCTTAATAATCTTGCAAGAAAAAGCATTTGACTATTTTTGTAGACTTATAAAATGTATTTGACTTCAAACAATTATGCATTTGATAATGATAATGATGACTGTTCAATGAATTTCCTTTAAAGACTGAGAAATTACAGAAGATATTCTACAGAGAAGAGTGTAAAAATACACAATCTCCTCCCCCCTTTACAATTATGTCAAGTCACTACTGCTGTCTCTGTTGAGAGCAAATGTTTCTTCGTATTTTAAATTCCTTATGTTTGGGACTTACATATGTGGATAACTAAGGAATTAAAATCACTTTATTTAAATATGTAACCCTTGCTTATTCTGTCTCTACGCCATAGCCCAGCTTTTCCTATGTTGCGTTCCAAGTTACCTACATGTTATTTAAGACCCATATATTATTCTACTTGACTCAAAAAAGGCATGAAATTTCCTGAAGTTAACCATTATTTAATTTATTTGGCTTCTCTTTTACAATAAATTAAAGATAAGGTTCTATTTAACATTACTTAAAGTCTTCGAAACTTCCCATGATATCACCAAGAAACTATGTATTTTGATTTTAGATAATAGGTCACAAATGAAGTGGGAAATTAATTATAGTGATATGTTTTATATGTTCTTGTTGAATACATATGGTAATTTTATCTACTTAAAAAAAGGAGTTGCCTAGAGACAGATTGTTCAATGCTGTAAACACGACTGACACGTAGCTATTCTATATTTGCAAATAAAATACTTCATGCAACATTTGGGACATACTTATACTAAAAATGTATCTTTTGTTTGGCTGAAGTTAAAATTGAACTAGATGCCCTTTAATTTTATTTGCTAAATCTGGCCACCCTAGGCTATTAAAATTAAAACTATTTAAAATTAAATATAATTAGAAATTCAGATTGTCAGTTGCACTAGCTTTGTGGCAAGTGCCCAGAAGCCAGACACTACTAGACACTACTACTGACAACAACAATAATAACAATGGCTGACAATTTTGGATTGCTTTCTACGTGGCAGACGCCGTGCTAAACATCTTAACCACATTCCCACATCATTTTGGTTAAAATCTGATGATAGGGGCACTGTTATAGTAACAGTGCATCTACGGCTGTGAAAACCGAGGCTCCCAGAAGTTCACTCACTGCCCCAAGTTTGCTGGATGCGATGCCGTGGCACCAAAAGCATCACAGACAAGGTGCCTGACTCCAGACTCCTGCTCCATCCACACCCGCCACCGATACTGCCGAGACGGTGAAGAACTTTCACACTGGCACATCGTAGGATTTTACCCCAAGTACTGACCAGCTTAACGTTAGTAAATTTAAAGTATATGCCATTTCCGTTAACTTAGATGAATGGTAGATTATTACAGAAATATGAATCAATAGGAAATATGTAATTATGTTTCGAACAGTATAAAATGCCTTCGACATGCACGGCAAAGCTCTAGTCAATTGTTCTTAGAGTTTAAACGGGAAAAAATGATGAAGGATGACAAGTCTAAGGTGGCTATTCAAATAAAATGAAACTAGACCTCTTTTTTCTACATAAGAAAGATTTTCCAGGGAAAAACCCAGAGGCAGTGTCAAAGGCAGCATTTCTCTGTCCTTCTACAGCTCCCGTCCAAGTGACCCTAGCTCTGATGTCTGAGACCTGCTGCCTGAGAAGCTGGGTTAGAAATATCAAAGCAAAGGGAGAATCCGCCTGGAGAATTCAGAGGTCAGAGACAGAGGCTGGCAGAATGCGGCTCCCGGGTCTGGTGACATGAATGCATTACCTAATGAAAATGCCACCAAAGTGAGGCAGACAAGAATCTCAAAACGGAGGTGGCGAGTGAGGATGATGGTAATGAGAAAAAGCAGGAAGGCAAGCTTGAACTGGAGTAGAAGGACCAAATGACACAGGACAAAAAGACCCCACCTGCAAAGCCTAGAGTTTTGTTCTGTCACTAGAATGGCCAGGAAGCTTGATCAGACAGCTTGCTTCCCTGGAGATACTTTCTCTGCAGTCCTCTTGAAAACATCTAGAGAGAAGTCACCCTGCCAAGATCACAGCAGAGCTGGACATGTGCACGTGCTCCCTTGGAGTCTTATTTTCAAGTCCCGCCCCTATCCCCCAGCCAGTGCGTCTCACCTTTTCTTCTGTCTCTGTCCTTGGTCTGCCCTCCCTTTCTGGCAGCCATCTTCCCTTCTCCTCTTTCTCCTTTCTCTTCCTTGCTCTGTCTTACTTGATCCTACTGTTTACTTTTTATGATGACAATTTTTTATAACTGATATAATCCACAATTTTTGACCATTCTTTGTTTTCGGGTCCAAGTAAATGAATAATCACACTGGAGTTGAATTTTTGCCACAGCTTTCTAATATATGAAATTAAAACTACCTTGATGCTAAGTTGACAATTAAAAGGAATATAACTTAGTCCTATGGACTTTTGCCAAAACGGAACTTCAAGGGATGGTCATTTGAGCCTATACTGGAACTCTTAAAATAATAATATTGAAAGATTTCATTTTAAAATATGACATCAAAAAGTCATCACAGATATTTACAAAACTGGATATATTTTTGTGATTTTTGAATTCTCCATGTAAATCTGGTAATGCAATTGCAGTGGAAAGAAAAATACCTTTTCTTCTAGAAAAAGTCTTTAGATCCTTGATATGTGTAAGTGACCTAAGTTCTGGCAACTCTGAAAACATTCTAGGCCTGCCTCTTAACTTGGTTTTATTTATTTGCCTCTATTCCCTTCTGCAAATTGAAGACCCCATCAAAGGTCACATCTCATGAAGAACTGTACATATTTTATCATTTTGGTAATCAAAGAATATAGCTCCCTACACACATAACTAAATCTTGACTTGTACCTTTTTGGAAGCAATTATTATTTAAATTTAGCATTTGAGTAGGTAAAAGTAAGTAAAAAATAGGCAAAGGAAAGTTTAGGAAAGGAACTAAACGTAGTATTAATTACCTTTCACTGACGTGTTAGCTGATTTAGTGTAGCAAGTCTTAAAAGTAAGTCTTACTATCCTGAGTTTGCAGATAAAGAACGTGAGTGCCAGAGAGTTTAGGAATTGTTTCAGAGGTAAGAACAAAGGAAAAACTAACCTGACGTTCAAATTCAGTTCTGTAGTAGTCTCAGGTCTGTGCTTGGCCCATTCTATTATGCTTTAAGGGTTAATGCAATCAAAGTTTCAATGAGAATGCTCACGATGCAAGAAAAAGAGATACAGTGCTTCAGCTAGAGGGAAAGGGTGTAAATTAGGGAACATCATATTCTTATTATGCAGTTCCCAGGTTCAGCAGTATCTAAAAGTTTCCAGTACTTGACTTCCCAAGGGATAATTCAATGTAGGACATTTGGAATGATAGCTTTTAAGTGTGTTTGTTCTGAGATGCTAAAGTGGTTTTTGAATTGTCTCCTGGGGAATTAGTGAGTGATTTGAACTAAAGAAAGAATTCAAAATTAAAGATAGTTTGATTAAATGGAGCAGGTCAACTGTTTACACTGAGAGTGCTCATCTTAAAATTTAGGAAATAAAAACTACATAGTGAGTAATGGTACAGCCTCCAAGTAGGGTGGAGTAGTTGTGGGAAAAAAAAAAAAAAAACTGATCAGAACAAACACTTTGAAGGAACATGGGAGGACTGGTGACTGATGCCATTCAGAATGGCATCTTAACCAAAGGATCAAATGCTGCAGTGGAGAGGATGAAGAAACAAGGAGAGGCAAAAATTTAATTATTCATGCTATAAACACTTGTGGAAAATTTCTAACAGTCACGAAGAAGGTACACAAGCAAGATGATGGTAAGAATATAAGTCACTCATGCATTCTTGCAGAGACTTGGAAAATCAATTTAGTTTTATGTAAATCTGAGCCAAGAATTCATTATCTGTTGTGGGTTGAATAGTGTTCCCCAAAATTCATGTGTTGACGTCCTTATCCCAATACCCCAGAATGCCCCTTATGTGGAAACGGGATCATTGAAAATGCAATTAGTCAAGTTAAAATGAGATCATTAGGGTGGGTTCCTAATCCAATATGACTGTGTCCTTATCAAAAGGAGAAATTTGGACACACACACACACACACATATACACACGTACACACACACACGCACACACATACACACGGAGAACACCATGGGAAGATGAAGGCAGAGACTGGGGTGATACAAAGACCAAGGAATGCCAAACACTGCCAGCAACCACCAGAACTAGGGAGAGGCCTGGAGCAGATTCTCCCTCACAGACTCAGAACCAACCTTGATCTTGGACTCCTAGGCTCCAGGCTGTGAGACAGTTTCTGTTGTTTAAGCCGCCCATTTATGGTACTTTGTTATGGCCGACCTAGCAGACCAATAAAGTATCCACGAATGTATTTCTCATCTGGTTTTCTATACAAACTGTATCTTTTATAATAAGTCACCCACATACACTTTGCTTTTGAGATCAGAATCAAAGTAAAATGAAGAGCTCATCTCTCTCACATGAATCAGGTCCCTTTTTCTTAATAACACGATTTTTTCAAAGTCAAAAAGTGCAGCAACAAATTAACAATGGAATATTAGAAAAGGCAAGTATCTGAAATCCACTTATACTGTATAAATCTCAAATATTTCATATGAATGTATGCCCTGTTAGATGATTTGTGATGCATTTCACAAATTCAAAAGTAACAAAAATGGTATATGAATAAAGCAAACAGAGGCAAAGAAAGTCTGAACAAGATTTGGTAAAAATGTATGTTTCTTAAAAATATTTATTCTATAATACTCTAAGCCCTCCTTTATTTTGTGGATAAATCGAGGAGAGACCTATGTCATATCTTTTTTTATCATCACCTCCAGGCATAGTTTTTAGCACATTGTACATGGACAGTAAATGTTTCTCAAGTCTGTAAATAAACAAATAAAGCAAAATAAAATCTTACGGACAACTGAGTATATATGCATAAAAAAGAGATGAGACGAGATGTATTGAGATTTATAGATAATTCACATTATTTAAAATCATCTACCTGATGATTCTGAACTATGAAAAGTTTAAAAACAGATAAAAGGCTTAATTCATTCCTCTCCAAATTAGACTCTAGTGAGACAGGGTTGCAGTCAATGCCAATTTACTGCTACCTCCCTTTGGTACCTGAATTTATTACATATAAAATGTAATAATTTTATGAATATTGATTTTGTGTAAAAAATGAATTTGGTAAATTGATATATTGGATATTTGATACAAACATACAGTGCAACCAAACACAAACTTTATTTTTCATTTAAAATTTCAATTTTCTTGAGAAATCAATCTTACTTGGTTTTATATTATGCAAATCTGGCCCAGTTTGAAGTAATCAAGAAATTACTTTAATTCAGCTATTTATGGATTAAAGCATTATATTTGCTGCTAAAGAAACCCAGACTATGTGATTCTTAGTAGTTTCTTCTTGAGTCGCAAACAAAATCACATAAAAATGTGCTAAGTCTAAAGCCAAACTATCCATTATAACTAAAAATTTTCTCACAAACCTGGACAAAGAACCGTGCATCTAATATATTTGAAAAAATAACCTTCTCGATTTAACATATATTTATGGCTATGTCAAACTAACAACGTATACCTAATATAGAAGGATGTCTAGAAATCCACCCTTTTACTGTGTGCCTAAATAACTAAAATAACAGTAAGAATTCTTAAATGAATTTTAATAAAATTTCTGAGTTTACGTAGAAAAGAACAGTACATATTTAGAATAAATACAATGGGAGAAACATTTTTTAGTGAGAGTTGCATGGAAATCACCATTATAAGTTAGGCAAAGTTCTTTTAAAAAGTTATTTTCTTCTTTTTCTTTATAACGGGAGTAAAAGAATTAGTTATACCTAGATCATCAGCTAAGTAATTACTGCTTATTGAGTACTTTCCGCTATATTGCCACTGTAATTGCCACCAACTTTGACCCGAGGAAGGTAATATATTATGTTTCCCAGAAAAAATGATATCGTAAACACACACATCAAATGTCAGACACAATTCAGTTTGGGAAATGCTAAGATGTGACTCTCGGATTCAAGAGCCATGGTGTTTTCTAAGTACTGTGCTAGTTGTTTCGCACAGTTACCTCACGGATACTTGCAAGATCTCATTAGGTGAAAATTACCACCTTCCTTAACATACAGATGAAGAAACTGAAGAGGAGGATGATTAAACTACACACGAGAGGTCACAAAAGTAGCGGTGATGTTACAGACCACCTCTTTATGCCACTCTACATGATAACCTGCAGCAGGAACCAGTACTCGTTAAAAGTACTAATCCTAGAAAGGATTAGGGGACTGGAGATACCATTTGAAATCCTATGAGCTCAGGAATTGAATCTCTCAGCCTCAATCCTCCTTTTAAAATCCACTGTCAAGTCATCTTTCACTTTTTACTTTCTCCACATACTCCTTACTCTCCTCTCCATTTCACTTTTAATTTGATGATTTGATAAGAAAAGGCAGACTGCATTTGCTTCCCGTCTGTCTTCCTATCTATCTATCACATTAAAAAGTCAAAATCAATTGTGAAAGCAATGATTGGTTTGCATGGGAATGAATTCCTGAGAATTCTGATACGTTTCATTTTCTTTTGTTGGGGCCGGGGAGATCTATATGCACCAGGGACTGGGCCCCATCAACAAAGTACTCCCGTGCCACCAAATTACGAATGATTTACTCATGTTTGTGACATAGTCATTTTGTTAGTTTCTGCAATTTTCTTGCTCGAATCTCAGACTCTATTTCAATTCCATCAATATATTCCTGATTTCTTCAGCAAAAATAAATTAATTAAATGCTATATAATCAAACCTTATTTATAAAAATAGTTATTTTCCGTGCTATACAAATTCTCTGCTTCTATGACATTATTTTGGAATTGGTTCTGGTTAGCTCCCCAGCTTGCTTGAACTTAAGAAGCTCTTTACCCTCCAAGTCTCAGTTTTCTCACATGGGATATAGGACCAATAACAACTACCCTTACAATGAAGGGGAATAAAAATACAAAAAGCGCCTACCATGTCTTCCAGTCAGAGAAAATCAAGTATATATAAATAGTTGGCAAGAGAGCTACCATGAATCTGGATGTGAGAGTAAGGTTAGGGCACTTTTTATAACATAACTTTAACTTTGTAGAAACCATAGCCATTAAAATAAACAAACCTAGCAGGTGAGGGTCACCTTGGCACGAGGGGACATTCAGTCATTCTCCTCTCACATATTTTCTCAACAAGTTAAAATATCACTTTAGTGGCAGATTTACGGTTCTGTACCTAAATAGTTTTGTTTATTCCTTCCTACTAATACTTCTGTCTAATTTAATTTGTGCTTACTCAAAGCCCAGAATAAGCTCTTAATCAAAATACAGAGATTTCAGTCCACCTCATTTTATAGATGAAAGAACTGGGTTCTTGAAGACTATAGATAAAACGGGTAGTCAGTGAATGAGCAAATAATATAGTTCTCCTAGTTTCTGGTTGAGTTCTCTTTCTATTACACTGTATTCTCTTGGTTTATTATTCAGTGCCCTCCTGATATATTGTTTTATTTAAAAAGCCTGTACAATTAAGCACACCTTTATCAAAAGCATAAATAAGATGCAATTTTCTATACAATGCCTGGTTCAATAAATTTTGGTTGAATGCATTAGTGCAATTTATGGTGGAAAATATGAGCTACGTTTGCTCATCTATAACTCTTAGTAAGAGCCTTTGTTAGCCATCTTTGAGTCTGTGAGACTTAAAACAGTGGGAAGCCCAAGAGTGGCTCTGGTAGAAGCTATGCTATGTATAATTTACATTTCAAAACTTCCAATACCTTGCAAATGTTAATCATGGTGAACATCCATTTGATAATAGATGATTCAAAATCTGATTTCCATTTCACAACTGAGAACCTCACTCAAAAGGAAAGCAGAATGAACACAGACAAAAAAAGGGTAGGATAAAGGACCTGGGAGTCAGACACTCAATTTAGATACCAGCTCTACTACCTACTCAGTAGTAAGAGTATGTGGGCAAAGTACTTCACATCTCCAGGTCTTCAAGCATGTGTGTATGCGTGTGTTTGTGTGTGTATATGTATTGTGTGTGTTGGCATGTGTGTGTATACATACAATTAGTGTGTATATTTCTGGTATATATACAGATATATCCATATATACACACATATATACAACTGAAATATCAGAATTAATAATATTTCATAGAAATATTGGGGAATTTAGATTAGATGATGTATATATAAAATAACTAAGAATGTTTGTTATACAAAAACGCTCAACAGCTCGTAGCTTTCATTTAGTTTTTGTAAATTACATGGTGTTTATATTTGGAATCATTTTGCATTTGGAGGGTTTTTATTTTTCTAATTGGCCTGGTTTTTATATTTTGCACGTTGTGCCCCTGCCTGTATCCCACTTCACTTGCCTACTCCATTGTCATATACACATTCTCTCCTCCTTGGCCTTCCCCTCCCCTGCAACTTGCTTCCTTCCCCCATTTTTTATCTGTTATTTTATTTATCTGTATGGTCAAGAAGCTAGGACGAAGCTAGTATGATCATTATTGATTAATGATCAATAATAAGGGAGAAAGAAAGGATAAACAATTTGGTATATTGAGACAATCTTGGTTAGTTTTAGAGAATGTCTAAATAACGATTACACAGAATGTTAAGTTACTTGTCTAAAGCCACATATCATGGCTATAAAAACTAAAATTGTAAATATAAAGAACCAATACGCCTAATTTTTAAGTACATAACATTTCAATAGAAATACTAGCCCCAAGATAAGATTTATAAGACTTCTGGTATGTTTTATTTGAGACTACTAAATAATTCTTTTGTAGCAATGGATTTGTGAAGAATACCTTAGGTGAAGATACTAATATATCAAGTATCTCATTTAAATGAAAAAAATTCCAAGCGCTAACTTGTAATGAACTATAGCCAGCAATATTAATTTTTAATCTTGCATTCATAGATTAAGATGGATAATTTCATTTTGAACTTTATGCCTTACTGTAGTGAAAGCTTATTTGTATTTTCTGGTATTTGGCCATGTATTTCACCTATAATTACTCTCCTACCTTGAGCATATCCATTTTTCAGGCTTTAGTTAAATATTTTCAATTAAAAATTGGCTGCTTCTGTTGGCTGCTACTGAACATTTTATTGGTTTTAAATGCCTTTATTTATCAAGAAAGCTCTCATCAAAATGTCTATTGAGGAGGAAGGAAGGAATTTCCATTTTTTCACAATATCTATACACAAATATAAAAGTAAATAGAATCATTAGCTACAAATTGTTATAAATTGAAATAGTGTTTGACTTGAAACCCTATTTTCCTTTGGCTGCATTTTATTCTTGACTCTTACACTCTGTGACTTGCACTATTTCAATCCTCTCTTAGCAAACAACTTCACTCTTCCCTATACCATCTTCTGCATAGCAGCAAATTCAAAATCTCAAAATGTGAAATATCTAGGGAAGAGTCCTCTGCATTCTTATCCCATCCATTCATGTTTCCAGTAATATAATATATGCAAGCCAATTACACTGATAAAAATCTCTATCCTTTTTATACAAATAGTATCAATACCACATACACTGTTACATATTTTGGCTTTTGGTTTTGTCTGTTTAGTTTTTTAACATTTTTTTTTTGAAATCTCTACAAGTCAGTTCATAAAGGCTATCCTCATTATTTTTTAATAGCAATTACTTACATTCCATTAAATAAATGTGTTATAATTTATTTAACCAGTCTCCCGATGATAGAAATTTAGGTTATTTCCTATCTGTCCTTATTACAAAAAAATAATGTAATGAATATCCTTGGACATATATAATTTTTCAAGTGTTCTGGTATATGCAAATCACTGGTCAAGGGATATATGATATATAAATTCAGGAGATAACTGCCAAATTACCCTCCAAAGGGGCTGTGTCAATGTACATATCCAACAGCAATTATAATCTACTTTTCCTGAGTCCACCTCCTATCTCGTGGTCCCTGGTTCAGCCAGAAAAAGCTCTGTAACCACTCACCATAGTACTACCTAGGGTCACTTTTCTGTTTTCAGAGGCTGAACCTTGATTAGAAGAAGAGAATTCCATAATATAAAACTCTATTATCCTGAATCACCTTGGGTATTAGTCTGTTCATAGACCCCCTTTCTAAAACAGCCAACTGAAAGGTCACAATCCTCTCTGGCCATATTCATGCTAAGCAAGAATTTCCATGGGCTGTGTAGTATCTTGTCCGGGATGAAGGACGGAAAACAGGGTGAAGGTACATTTGGAAAATCATTATTGTTTTCTTCTGTCTAATTGAAACAGGTGATAAACTGTGTTCATTTCAATGGGTTTGCATTGGCTGAGACGGGAAGGGTCCCTAAAACTATGCAGCCATCTGGAACAAATACATAAGAAAATCACAACAGGTTGTGAACTGTAATAAACACACACACTGACCAATTCAACTGGTCCCATGTATCTCTGTTTGAAAGGAAATCACACCGCATCATTTACTAAGGCAGGGAAAGAGTGAGTATGTAAATATATATATATACACACACACACACAAAATTGTTGATGACACTGTAATAAACACACACACTGACCAATTCAACTGGTCCCATGTATCTCTGTTTGAAAGGAAATCACACCGCATCATTTACTAAGGCAGGGAAAGAGTGAGTATGTATATATATATATACACACACACACACACACACACACACAATTGTTGATGACACTGTGTCAATGTTGAGAGTATGAAATTTTGGAGTCACCAGATTTGATGTAAATTTGGTTGTTTCACTTACTATACAAATGACATTAGCTAACTTACTAAATTTTCTTGACTTTTAATTTCATTCTGCAGAGGTAATGATGTGAGCTGCAAGTACTATAATTAATACAGACAACAGAAAGTTTAAACTATCACTTTCTATTACAAAGCTTATTATGGCAAGTGTCCTCTCTCCACCCACTTCTGACTCACCAGTCTTGCTTCTCAGAAGTAACCACTATCACCCATTTTAGTTGTTTCTTTTCATATTTAAAGTTATATTTCTAAAAAAAGAGCTCTTAAAAATTAATTCTTAAATTATACATTTCAGAAATTTTCTACGCGTTTTTCATTATGGCGGATGAATATTCTGCCCTCTCAAGCAATATCTTACTTAAATTAAATATTAGCTTGCACAATTTATAAATATTTAAATATTGTTCCCTGCTGGACCCCAACATTGTAATATGTATTTATCCAATGTACAAACTTTGCTTTTCTTAGAATTAACAATTGGCTTGAATCTCTTCATTTGCTTAATTTTTTTAACATATCCATTGTGAAAATTTCCCAAAGACACCTGTAAAGGCCCTATCATCTAATCCACTTATTTTCAAATGCACCAGATAAACTATAAATTCTATCTTCTCTTTGTTTGTTTGTTTTGTTTTGTTTGTTTGGAGTCCTTCACCCTGGAACTTTTCTAGTCCTGCCCCACAAGGAACCTCTTTTTTTTTCTCTATTAAACTCCTGTTTCCTGTATCTCCTGCTTTTTCTTTCATGATTTAATTCATTGTTTTGGTGGAGTATAGCTTCTGAAGTTTCATGAGAAATACTGAAAGAGAGGTAAAAATTTCTTTGAGAATTTTACATGTCCAAAAATATCTTTTTCTCTCACTCATTGATAGTTCGGCTGGCTATATAATTACACTAAAAAATATTTTTCCTTCAGAAATTGAAAGGCATTTGTTCTGTCTCCTAGCTTCTAGTGTTGCTCTTAAGACATTTAATTAAATCTGATACATTTGCATGCACCTTTTTTCTTTTTTAGATGTTGTTGGTTCACACTATTATGTTTGACAGTGTGAAATTGTGTGGTCTTTTTTTTTTTTAATGACTTAATTATTTTATTTATTTATTTATTTATTCTTATTCAGATGTGTGGTCTTTTTAATCTGAAGATTTGTGTTTTCCAATTCTGGGATATAGTATTGAATTATTTCTTTCTTTGATAATATTTCATTTATTTTCCTTTGGTTTCCCTTTCTGAAATTCCAAATAATTAGATCTAAGACTTCCTGGATTGTTTTATCTCATTTACTAATCTTTTCTTTACTATTGTCTACCTCTTTCATTTTCATGGTATTTTTGTGAAATTCTCTGAATTTGTCTGTTAAATTTTTTCAGTGATTGTATTCCCAGTTTCCAAGAGTTCTTTTTCAGTTGTTTGACAAATTATTTTATATCCTATCCTATCCTTATCTTTTAATGCAGCAGCATGTACCTTGAGTCAGTTGTGTTTGTTGTGGGCTCCCAGGTTTTAGTGTCACTAGGGTCTTTTGTTTGGGGTTATTGGGTTTATCCAAAGAAGAACTTTACAATCTCTAGCTTTGGGGAATATTTGCGTGGCCACAGGCATTCTCAGGTAAAGTGATAAGAAGACTGGGAACCCCACCTTTCAGTGTGTAGAATGTGATAAAATCATTGTGTTTTTATTTCTAAACTTTACCCTCGAATTTGAGATACCTCTAGTCTCAATTTCTCTGGATCACTTACCCCAGAGAATAAACTGGGGGAGGGGAGGAATGGAAGGAAGACTGCTCCCTGGATGTTTAGGTCCCTACCTTTGGGTCTAACTAATGTGCAGTTTTCCTATTATCAGTCCCACACCTGGCCTGCATAATTCACAGAAATTTGTTCTTCCATAATGTTTTTTAAAAATCTTTATTGGAATATAATTGCTTTACAGTGGTGTTAGTTTCTGCTTTACAACAAAGTGAATCAGCTATACGTATACATATATCCCCATATCTCCTCCCTCTTGCGACTCCCTCCCACCCTCCCTATCCCACCCCTCTAGGTGGTCACAAAGCACCGAGCTGACCTCCCTGTGCTATGCGGCTGCTTCCCACTACCTATCTATTTTACATTTGGGAGTGTATATATGTCGATGCCACTCTCTCACTTCGTCCCAGCTTACCCTTCCCCCTTCCCATATCCTCAAGTCTGTTCTCTACGTCTGCGTCTTTATTCCTGTCCTGCCCCTAGGCCCCTAGGTTCTTAAGAGCTTTTTTTTTTTAAGATTCCATATATATGTGTTAGCATACAGTATTTGTTTTTCTCTTTCTGACTTATTTCACTCTGTATGACAGACTCTAGGTCCATCTACCTCACTAGAAATAACTCAATTTCGTTTCCTTTTATGGCTGAGTAATATTCCATTGTATATATGTGCCATATCTTCTTTATTCATTCACCTGTAGATGGACACCTAAGTTGCTTCCATGTCCTGGCTATTGTAAATAGAGCTGCAATGAACATTGTGGTACATGACTCTTTTTGAATTATGGTTTTCTCAGGGTATATGCCCAGTAGTGGGATTGCTGGGTCGTATGGTAGTTCTATTTTTAGTTTTTTAAGGCCCCTCCATGCTGTTCTCCATAGTGGCTGTATCAGTTTACATTCCCACCAACAGTGCAGGAGGGTTCCCTTTTCTCCGCACCCTCTCCAGCATTTACTGTTTGTAGATTTTTTGATGATGGCCATTCTGACCGGTGTGAGGTATAGTAAAACTCAGTAAAACTGAGTAAAACTCATTGTAGTTTTGATTTGCATTTCTCTAATGATTAGTGATGTTGAGCATCCTTTCATGTGTTTGTTGGCTATCTGTATATCTTCTTTGGAGAAATGTCTACTTAGGTCTTCTGCCCATTTTTGGATTGGGTTGTTTGTTTTTTTGATATTGAGCTGCATGAGCTACTTGTAAATTTTGGAGATTAATCCTTTGTCAGTTGCTTCGTTTGCAAATATTTTTTCCCATGTTCTTCCATATTTTGACCCCTTTGTTTATGATATGTTCCAGGCTTTAAAGATATTCTCTCATTTAAACTTTATATCAGACATATGAAAGACATACACATATTATTCCCTTTTACAGACAATGAAAGAGAGGTATTCCTATGGTCAAGACACTGTAAATGTCTTGGAAAGTACTTGTGAGATGGGCATGCACCGTACGAGAAGGCACTTGCTTTTGCAATATTAGCAGAGTATGGAGCCTAAGGCAGTGCACTGCACAAAGTTCACAGGCCAAGTCTACGAGATCGATAGTAGCGTGTGTGTTTATATGTGTGTTTGTGTATATACATATTTACAGTTGCAATCCAAAATGGACCATGTTTACACAGTCAGGCTCAAGTATAAAACAACACAGAATTTGGCGTTGATCATAATATGAGCAAGCGTTTTCAAACAGAAGCAAAACACTGGCTTAGAAAGAAAAAAAGTGAGAAAGTGATATAACTGTCCCCACAATTTACTCCAAAGCCAAGGCTCTAACTGAGGACAAATGGAAACAACTATGCCTTTCAGCGTAAGAAAACATAAACAGATGCTTTAGTGAAAACACTAGTGCAAATCTTGCAAGGCCTTACTTTTATTTTTATTTTTTCCATTGAGAGCTTATATTTGGTGATAGATTTGCAGCGGTGATAAGGCAGTTGGCTAGTTACTGTTCCAGCTGATATGTCCTGAGGATGTGTGAGGGAGGGAGGGAAAGGGGCGGTGAAGGAAGGGGGCGCTTAGTGCTGCAGAGGCAGAACCACTGAGGAGCGGTCAGAAGCTTATCTCTACAGGGAGTCTGAGCTTCAACTCCAGCGACACAAGTGACTATCACACAGACATCTGGATAAATGACAAGTTATTCCCTTTAAGGACACATTCTCGTGCTCGCTTCGGCAGCACATATACTAAAAAAAAAAAGACACATTCTCAATATCCTGCTAAACTGCAGAGAAAGAGAAAGCTGGATGTCTGTGGTATTCTAGAACAATAGGATTCAATCTTTAGTGGCAATAAAATGCGTGAAAAATGCTCTCTCTGACTGTCTATGTGGGAGGGAAAGTTAAATTATTAGTCAGGAATGTAACCAGAACTCTGCTCCCTTCCAGAAACTATAAATTTCTTCTTTCACCCTGTATTTCTTTTGCTAGGAATACACGATGTGTACAGTATAAGGAAAAGCAGCTCTGCAAGACAGATTATACTGGCAGTTACTTCATTAAGCCTAATAAGGGTTCGTATTATACTTAGATTTCTCACTTGAACTTCTTTGAAGTAGATGAGTTCTATCCTGCAAAGATTTTCCTGTCACATTCATTTCTTTATGCCTACTGCTGTCCCACAACCCCCCACAAGAGCTCTTCTCAATGCAAATTTAAATGTAGCATTTGATGCAGTCTTTTTCATTTGATAACTTGAAAGCAGGATTAGTCCTGAGCAAAACAGTGTCATCCAGAAAAACGAAACAATGGATTTTTTAAATGAGAAAATATAACTCCAGCCCCTACTCATACAGAACAGGCTATACTAGAACGAGTACGTGTCCTCAGGACGCTTCAAGGATTGGCTACACTGATGGTCTTCCATTCTTTGATCTTCCTATCTTCTAACCTAAAACATCAACCAGAAAATGTTTTTCTCTTAATAGTTTTAACCTCATTCGTATTTGAATGCAACTGCTTAATTGTTTAACGTACATGGGGAGAGAATTTCGTCCTGTGGTTTTTAGATTAAGTACATCCATATGAATATTCTGTCGCTTGGCCATTCACACAGGCTAAAGTAAACCTAATGATCTGGCAAAATTTAATTTCCTTACTTTCATGAGTCACACAAATGATGCATCCTATGTCAGTGATAAAGAGACTGAGCTAGATTTTATGTATAGTAGGGCTTTTTCATTACTTGTGGTTGTTTCATTTTGAAATCCCTTCCTTCTTGAAGCAGAGCCCAACTCTCACCACCAAACTGAAAATTCTAGATACTCTCTTTCCACCCATGCCCCACAGATAGGGCACTAGGGCACAGCTGAAGGACTTTGGCTCTGCCAACCACAAGCACTCCCTTCCTACTGTGAACAGGAAGCGAATGAGGTAAAATGGGAGGGAAGGCATGAACCAGTTCTGGTGAATGTTTACAGCCACAGCAGTGCCCACTGTCCCAGAGATGGTGATGGTGACATCTTCGTATGGTTAGATATTTTGAGATAGCTTGCATTGTTCACAGCTGCATAGCTTTCAAACTGGGTTAGCTGGCTTTCTTAGAGTTTCGGTTAGCTTAAATCAGTCACACAATTGGCTAATATATGTTGCTTGCAAATAAGAACTCTGACCGGTATTCTGCATTTCTGTTTGCTCTTCTATTTCAGCTTTGGGACTTCTAGACCAAGAAAACACACAACAATCCCTGATTTTGGAAATGCATGTTATTCTAACACAAATAATTATCAGCTCTCCCAATTGTTTGCATGGATAGGTGTGTTTTCTGGACGGCTGCAAAGAAAGGATGAATAGAGTCAATTTTATGCCATCTAGAAAATGCTCATATAAATTTTTTACACAAAGATAATGATGGGGAGCTTTGAAAGTCATGATAGAATTTGCTTCTAGGGAATAGTCTACCCTCAGGTAAAAATACATTGCTTCCATTTTTCTCCATTACATCTGGAATCAGGGTATTCTTGCTGGGGAAAAAGAGCAATTCTTATCGGAGACCACAATTACCCCTTAAAGTCACTGTCTTTGTTTTTGGCTGAAGGTCTGTTTTATGCATACTTATATCTAATCTCCTGAGGAGATTATCCTCTGAGAAGATGTCTCCTGGAGGAAAATCCTTTAGAAAATTCTCATCATTCTCTTGTGAAATTGGTTTCCATTAGTTGGGATCAACAGTCTTAACTTGGATGTGGCTTTCAGAAACTCCTTTAAGCCATTTCATCTTTTAAGAAGCTCAGACTAAACATTCAACAACCCTTTTTCTACACCATTTAAAATTCTTACAGCATATTACCAGCCCAACCAGATATTGGCGGTATACCATTCAAGGTCTATTCCATAAGGACTTAGTCCCAACATAGAACATTTCTAACAGACGTTTACACTAGACCTCAGATATGACTGAAAAGGACTCCATGTAAGTAAAAGCACCTGTATCCACATCACAGACATACCAAACTTTTAGATATCCATTTCCTGTTTGAAGAGTTGACAACAACTGCTCATTAGATAACAAACAAAAATTCAACCCCCCAGATCAGCTTACCCTTGGTAAACATTCTTATTTGATATTGATAACCCTCAGCCCCATCATCATTATCTTTTGGTCATTAACACCACCATCACCACCACCACCATCGTCATTATAGTCATTATAGCTTAGCGTTTACATTTAACCAAAGGCAGGGATTTTCAAAGCACACCACCCCCCACTGAAAAAAAACTCCAAGAGACCAACAGTTCTAGATTAGGGCTCTCTTTAAGTTAATTGCTCAAAAATATTTCTTTAGTCTCCTAAGCAATAAAAAATTATTGCTCTACCTTCAAAGGAACTTAAGTGTAGTGCTGTCCAATAGAAGTTTCTGTTAACAGGGTAAATGTTCTATATCTGCAGTGTCCAATAAGGAAACCACGACCCACATGTGGCTTTTGAGTGCTTGAGCTATGGTTAGTATAACTGAGAAAATGAATTTTTATTTTATTCAATGCTACTTAATTTAAATTTAAAAAAGCAAGCATGGCTACTGGCTGCTCTATCAGATGATGTAAGTTTAGTGAACTATTGCTAAGAAGGTAATTTTAGAGAGGGTCACAAAATATTTGTCATTATATTATTTCCCACTCTTTTAACATGTGTTGTTTAGGATGAAAATAATATGGTTATTTTATAAATTTCTGTTTCATGATGAAATAATTGAAATGTTACCATTAGTAGATGAAAAGATTGTGAGTTTTATCCCCATTAATTAATTCTTTTTGGTTTCATATGTAAAAATATAGAAGGGACATTTATATATTTATATGTATATTTATATCATTTATAAAAAATATGCTGTAAATGCATATTATTATTCATTTGTTGCCTATTCCTGTGATGACAGCTTCATTGGGATTTAATAATTTGGTCAAATTTAGCAGTCATTGGCATCCAATGAGACGGACATGGGTAGGATATCAGTTATTCCAAGATGCTGTGTAGACAACCCACCTCCGATTTTTTGATAGAAGTCAAGCTTTACAGCATCAATGCAGTTCTATAAAAATCAGCATGGATACTTCCCTCCGGCTTCTAGCTCATGTGGAATAGTAGTATGTAAAAAAGCTTTCCTTAGTTGTCATGTCTCTGTGGGTTTTATTTGCTTGGGAATGACTGAATCCAGGTATCAGAAATTATTTTACGAAAGACCACCTCAAATGACAATTACTTATTTGACACTTTCTTTATCCCTTCAAATAATATGATTCCTCCTCCTGAAATGCTCAGTAACTTACCAGTCACAAAAATACGTTATAGTAGTTATATGTTTATCGTATTTCTTGAGTACACTATAAGCAAGTTGAGAGAAGAGGCTGTATCTTGCACATCATTATGTTATCCACATGGACTAAGAGAGTGCCCTTCTAGCAGTAGCTATGCCAGAAGTGTGTATACAGTTGAATTACGTGTGATATTGTGATACTGTACCAAACTCATAATCCTTCTTTTATAGAATTCCCTTTAACCTAGTGTGAAGTCTATGCATTCATGAAGGAAAGAGTAGTCAGTTGTTTATTACCCAGGAAAACGTCCATGAACATATCAAATGCTTTCTTCATCATCTTGGATGTATCTGTGTTCCAGGAGGGTTTGTATGGAGGATTTTGTAAAAATAAGAAGAAATATCTTACTAACCTGTGACAAACCCCAGGTGTTCAACAGGAGTTTCAAACAGCATTCTCAAGAGTACTACTTCTAAATACTACTTCCTATGGAAACAGGCAGGGAGACCATCTAAAACGAGCATGCTTTTGCTATAACTATTGATCATTTTTTCTTTTTTTAATATATTTATTTATTTATTTATTTGGCTGCGTTGGGTCTTTGTTGCTGCGCGCGGGCTTTCTCTAGTTGCGGCGAGCAGGGTCTACTCTTCGTTGTGGTGCGTGGGCTTCTCATTGCGGTGGCTTCTCTTGTTGCAGAGCACAGGCTCTAGGAGTGTGGGCTTCAGTAATTGTGGCTCGCGGGCTCTAGAGCACAGGCTCAGTAGCTGTGGCGCACGGGCTTAGTTGCTTTGCGGCATGTGGGATCTTCCCGGACCAGGGCTCGAACCTGTGTCCCCTGCATTGGCAGGCGGATTCTTAACCACTGCGTCATGAGGGAAGTCCCTATTGATCGTTTTTTCATCCACAGTTAGTTAATAAGAAACATGTGTTTGTTAACAAGAGAATATTTTTACTGGGAACAATATTTTATATGGGAAATTTTAGATGGATTTAAAAGCAAGAGAAACAGGTTTTTATATGGACTAATCACACAAAAAGTCCCCAGCCAGAATAAACAAATAAGACCTTAATTTTGTCAATCCCTTCCATACCAAAAAAGTAAAAGCTCTTTGAATTTTACCTCAATTAAATTACCTTAATCCATACATACTTTAATTAAGTCATATTTTAATCCTATGATAAACTCACATGCTATAAATTGTACCTTGATTTGGTGATAAGGATCTAAAAAAAAAAATTGTCAAAATGGACTGGTGACTGCATTAAACTCAGCCATTTACATTTGGATTTGGAGAATTTTTGATGCCTGTATTCTCCCTTTTTCTGCTCTCCCCTGGAAGAGATATTAATAAGCAGTGACATTCCCAAAAAGGATTAAAGAACCAAAAGGAATGAACCCTAAAAATCAAACAGATGGTAATAACAGCAATAACACAGAGGCTGGGGCAATACACAGCCTAAAAAATATGTTAGATGTAAGCCATAAACACAAACTAAGTTCCGAGATCCTAAATTAAGCTGAGATCCTAAATTAAACTGAGATCCAGCATGAATTACTGAGGCCTTGAGAGCCTTAGAAATTAATTTTGAAAGTTCTTTTTCAAGATTTGATTAACAAGTAGGAGAGACAACACAGAGTGGTCCAGATGTAGGGAAGCAGAAACGTAAAACACAAAGCATCTTCCACAGCCCCAGCTTCGTTTTGGGGAGAATGAGTCTTGCCAGATGGAGGACTGCTATACTTGTAATTTTACTGTGGCATGTGCTAGAAAGATTAAAAAAAAAAAAATGAAAGCACTGAAAATGTCACACAGTGCAAAAGGCTTGTATGAAAAGGTACAGAGCTTTCTTTCAGCAAAAAGTCTACAAAAGCTTTTCAAATTGTTGCCTCATAACAGCTGCAGTGGTTTGATTCCTTAAATTCAAAAGATTTTCTCTTGTCTGCGATCAAAGACAGGAGCTGACTTGCTAACCCACAAACCAAACAGACACGGAGGCGTGAGGTCCAGCCAGGGCTCACTTGCATCTGGAGACGGATCACGTCCAGCGTGTTAACCCGGAGCTGAGGCGGAGGCCCTCGCCCTCCGCTTCCAAGCGGGGCAGCAGGAGCCGCAGTGTCCCTGTGGCCGCAGGAGTGCCTTCCTGACCCAGAGCTGCTGGGCAGACCCCGGCCACGCAAGGGACAGCCACTGCAAGGCAGCATCCGATGTGGCCTAGAAATGGCACTCTTACATGTATTTTAAAATTTAATTATATTCTTCCAATTTCCTTGTTCCTTCAGAAAGCAGAACATTTCAAATATTGATTATCCTTTGAGGGAAATGAACACAAACAAATGGTTTTCACTCTCTCAGGGCACAACAATATAATTGGACCTTGTTCCTTTCTTAATTCATTACATGATTTTTTTCCTTCTCTACTGTCTTCTGAGGACTCATATTTTTCTATTGAATGTAATGATATAAACTTATAATGATAAGAGTGATGTTTATCGTTTGTGTACTGCTAGGCACTGTGGCAGTGCCTTAATAAATGGCCCCATATAATCCTCATAATGGGATTGTATGGTAGACACTGTTATTACCTACATTCTATAGATGTGGCAACTGAGGGGCACAGAGATTAAATACATCATCTGAGGTCATGCACTGGATTTAAGAACGGGCTGTATAAGCCAGTGTTCATATCATTGTGCTATCATCATCTTACCTCAATTTGTCATCTTAGTCCCTGATAACTTAGTAAACAACATAGTATGGAGGTAAGAGCATGATAAAATGGAGAGTTTAAATTAACCAGCATATACAATACGTGTGTCATATATTTACCAGTAATCTTTCTGTATCTACATTTTTAATGAAAGGGTCAAATGACTGCATGACCCAATACCCTAAACCTTCCTGCATGGGAAGAAACAAGATACTTGAAAATTTTTAAAAAATAACACAATGGGTAGTATGCTGTATAGACTAAAGGAGAGAAGTGTTTTTAAATAACTAAGTGAAAAGAATAAAAATCAAGATGGAGAGAGAGATAGAACAGGATTTAGGAAAAGATCTCATATGTGGGTCAGAAGCCCTGGACAAGGGACCCGTTTTTAGCTTTTACGACAAGTGGGGCCTGAAACAAGTTACTTCAACTCTGTGGATTTAAGTTGACTTCATATAAGAAACAGATAATCACTAAAGCTCTTAATTTGCATCTTTTAATTCTGCAATTATAAATTTTAATGTAAGGAATCCACTTCATGGCCAACATTCCACTTACCATTGACCATGAGATATGATGATGAGTGAATCTCTGTAAAGCTTAGAGTCAACAAGGCCCAGAGCTGTCCTTCTGGACTCTGCTGGCTTTTTCTCCCAGCTTCTTCCCGCCATGAGAGTGGACCCCCTGAAGCTGCCCTAAATTATTCCTTCCTCACAAATTTGGGCAGCTCCCTAATCTGAACAGAATGTTTACCTCTCTTGTGTATCTGTGTTCTGCTTTGATATTCCCAGTTTATCTCCTATGAGTTTGACATAAAACTGTCTGTATCAGTATTATTCCCTACTTCGAATTCCAAGATTCCAGGGATTGGATGGGGTCCATGGCAACATTCTTTGCCTATGTTGTTTGTACCTGAAAGAGTTTCATTTTATAAAATGTCTCAAAAATTAACCAGGTTCTTTGATAAAGAGGAATTTCCCTCCAGTTGTGGTCATTTACAATTAGCTACGGTCCATAGAAAGGTAAGTACAGCAAGTTGAGTGTTTTGCAACTTTTTGTAACAATTTGATAATGCACAGCATTCCTGTGTCTGATCAAGGGAGTCACTTGTTGAACGAGAGTCATCACTTAGCTGGAGTGTTTTAGAACTCAGTGATGAGTTGTGTGTGGCAGGCGTGAGCTTTGTACAGTCATGTGTGGGAGACCACCAGGGGTTGTGATGTACTGGAAAAAAGTGAGGCCATCAGCACAGATAGTTTGCAAAGCACTGCTCTGTAGCGCACATTCCTGCCATAGAGACCTCTAGCAACTTTGGCTCCCCACTGTGGCTGGCCACACTGGCTGGATTAAAAGCCTCCTCTGAAGTTTTTAAATGAAAACAATAGCTCAAAAGATCACCATGCAGGGCTTCATGCAAGGGGACAGAATTTTTTCCTGCAATTACAAGTATTGCTCCAAAGCAAAGGAAGTAAATTGATCAGTGTAAAAGATACGGCGTGCTAGCAGTTTTTTCTGATGTTGTTTTATCAAAGTTTGCTAAGTTCAATGCCTGGAACACAGTTAACTTTGGGAAGACTGATGTTATCTATAGAAATTAGGATGTCCATCTCAGGCGGTAATTGAAACCCATTTATGTCACCCTTCAAGGCAACATTAATTTCCCGCTTTGCCCTATCAATGCTTCCATCAGGACCATTCAGATGTTCTCAAAGGCATCAGACTCATTTGCACTTCTTAGCTGGAGTTATTACCAAGGATAAGACAGTGTTGAAAGGTTCAAAATTCACTGGAGTCTTTGCATTTGGAAAAGAGGACTTTCAATCACTCCGGAACAGTGCTCCCTGATTTCAGCCAGGTGTAAAATTCACCCTGGAGGAGAGCATTATAGCATATTCTATTTCACTGTACCATATTTTCCTCCTTTCCCTCCCCACCTCCTCCTCAGTACATCAAGGGCCACGGCTTGATATGGGGGAGAAACTCTGCACTTAAGGTACAGACCAGGTGATATGTTTTGAAAATACCTCCTTCTCAAAAGTGGATATGCCGTGGCCTACTTGGCTGAAGACAGGAGTTGTGACTACATTTATACACAGATTCGTTTCCAGATGAAATCTCTTTAATGGCTGATAGGACCTTATGTGGGCCACAGGCCTCATCAGAGAGCGTGGTGAGTGTTGAGTCTGGAAGGAAGAGAGTTCAGCTACCAACTCTGTGACTGACAGCGGTGATGGAGGAGTGGAGTTGTAAAGAGAAATTCATTTTTACACCTTTATATTGTTTTAATGTTAGAAGGAGGGAGTGGTTCTGGAAAAGTAAGAGGGCCCAGGCCACGCTGAATAAAAATGTTGAACTTGGGAGAATCAAAATCACTGGAACCTCAGAGTTGAGAGCAAGCTTAAAGATCGTCTACTCAACCGCACATGCACACTGGAAACTGCTACAGCGTCCTCAGCAGTGTCCCTGAAGCTCACCCGTGTCGCCCACGTTATCCTCTTGAGTTCAGTTCCTCCTTAAGTGCCAGATTTCCCTGTACCTTCTGCTCATTAATTCTGGTTGTATCCACTGGAACCAAACATCAACAAAATCCCTTTTCCACCTGACAACTATATAGCTATTAGAAGCAGTCTGCCACGCTCTCCAGAGTCCAATATACTTTTTTTCTTTTTAATAGATCTTTATTGGAGTATAATTGCTGCACAATACCGTGTTAGTTTCTGTTGCACAACAAAGCGAATCAGCCATATGCATACAAATGTCCTCATATCCCCTCCATCTTGAGCCTCCCTCCCATCCTCCCTATCCCACCCCTCTAGGTCATCGCAAAGCACCGAGCCGATCTCCCTGTGCTATGCTGCTGCTTCCCACCAGCCAACTATTTTACATTCCGTAGTGTATATATGTCGATGCCACTCTTACTCCGTCCCAGCTTCGCCCTCCCACCCGACGTCCTCAAGTCCATTCTCTATGTCTAACTCTTTATTCCTGCCCTGCAACTAGGTTCATCAGTACCTTTTTTTTTTTTTTTAGATTCCATATATATGTGTTATCATACGGTATTTGATTTTCTCTTTCTGACTTACTTCACTCTGTATGACAGACTCTAGGTCCATCCACCTCACTACAAATAACTCAGTTTCATTTCCTTTTATGGCTGAGTAATATTCCATTGTATATATGTGCCATATCTTCTTTATTCCTTCATCTGTCGCTGGACATTTAGGTTGGTTCCATGTCCTGGCTATTGTAAATAGAGCTGCAATGAACATTGTGGTACATGTCTCTTTTTGAATTATGGTTTTCTCAGGGTATATGCCCAGTAGTGGGATTGCTGGGTCATATGGTAGTTCTATTTTTAGTTTTTTAAGGAACCTCCATACTGTTCTCCATCGTGGTTGTATCAATTTACATTCCCACCAACAGTGCAAGAGGGTTCCCTTTTCACCACACCCTTTCCAGCATTTACTGTTTGTAGATTTTTTGATAATGGCCATTCTGACTGGTGTGAAGTGATACCTCATTGTAGTTTTGATTTGCATTTCTCTAATAATTAGTGATGTTGAGCATCTTTTCATAACAGAGTTGGAGGAATCAGGCTCTCTGACTTCAAACTACACCACAAAGCTACAGTAATCAAGACAGTATGGTACTGGCACAAAAACAGAAATATAGATCAATGGTACAAGATAGAATGCCCATAGATAAACCCACGCACAACATATTCTTAATCTACAAAATTCCCCAAGTAAAGTGCCCTGACCAGCAGTATAAGCGTCACCTTCTAACTTACTAGAAAGGCAAAACCTCAGGTCTCACTATAAACCTACTGAATCAGAAATGCTGGAGCCAGAGTTCAGCCTGCACTGGTTTCACAAACTCTCCAGGTGATTCCGATGCACACTAGGACTTGAGAACTGAGCTAGAAAATCCTCAAAAGGAAGGGGAGGGTAAGCCAGGAAAGAGGAATGTGTTCATCAAGGTAGCTGGAGGATGTTGAGTAGGAAGCTCTATCCAGCGCCGAGGGCACTGCAGTTATAACCAAGAAGTGATAGGATGGGAGGAGGGGCTACATCCAGACAGAAAAGGACTGAGTCTCAAATAGAAAAAAGGAATCTTCTGCCTTTATCATCTTTCAAATTGCTGAACGCAGGCGGTGGGAGGCTGAAGTGATGTCCGCATGCCTTCATCTTCTTCTCTCAATCCCAAATCTCCAGTTATGACTGTTTGCGTCCAAATTAAATGAGATAAATTACATGCAGTGCCCGGCCCCCAGTAGGTACTCAGTAAATGTCATTATCACAATCACTTTTCAGGCTACTGATTTCTTTTTTTTTTCCATCAAAAACATTTTGAAGGAGCTACCTATTTCTATTTCCTCACACCTACTCTCTTTACTACTTGAACTCTGGTGACTATCTACAGATCTTACCAATAATTCATTAGTTTTCAAATTATCAGGGTTCCTTGACGTTTCTAACATTAATCCATTGAGCACTTCCATCTTGGTGTATATTCTCTTAGCTGTTATAACACCGCCTTGTTCTGCTTGCCCACTGCTCCCATGATTGCCCCTAGACACTATGTCTGCAGTCTCCTTTTTTTTCGTTCCCCATGAATGTAAACATTCACCATTCCTCCCTCTATAACTACGTCTTTTTTGGTGATATGATCATGCTTACCACTTTGGCCATCACTTTTTAAAGAAATTTCTAAATATCTATTTACCCTATCCTGATCTTTTTCCAAATCCACAACTGCTATACCTGCCTGCTAGACATTTGCACTGGATGACCCAGCAAAAGCAAACTAAAGTTAATCAAAATCCAGCTCCTCATATTTTCCTCTCACCTCTGACTAAATTCCTCCCTTCTGAATACTCCCTTGCTGGTAATGGAACGCTTTCTGGGGTTCCAGGCTTGAAAGACCATAGCCGTATTTTGCTCTTTTTTAATCTTTTCCCAGCATTTACTCATGTGTTTCTGCCCCACTCAGCCCTTCATCACCTCTCACCTGGACTCCAGGAACGGCTCTCTCAAACTCAAACCCCCTCCCGAGACTCACTGCAAGTACGGCTGCACGGCTGATCCTCCTGAACACAGGGGCGCCGCGTTGCTCTCCTTCCCCAGGGACTGATATTTACCTCCACCCCTTTGCTCATGTCTCTCTCTGCGTTTGAAATGCCCTCCCCATCCCCCCCCTACTATGTCCCCACCCCAAACTCGTCCCACTTTTGTGTCTTCTCTCCTTTGTCACCAACTCCATGGAGCATCTCCTATTCACCTCCAACAAGGCATAATCTTGATCCTACAGCAGTCAGGTGGCCTCCATCCTACAAACTTGCCACTCATTAGGCCTGCCCATGACCTTACTAAATCTCCTTGAAGACGATCATGTTCTCTGTGCAATTTCATAACAGCCACAGCTCCAAGCATAATACCTATGAGTGTTAAGAGTCCAGTAATGCCTGTTGAATTGGATTTTTAAGTTCTGCATTTGACCACCTTAAAGACTGCAGCAGCAAATTAGCCAAATCAAATGATGGAAGGAACTCAGCTGGGGAAGCAGAGAGAGTCTGTTATTTTCCCAGGCATTACCCATCTGCCTGCACTGCAGTTCTAATCCACGCCCTTTTAATGACTGATCACTTTAGAGCAAAATCATGCTGTGCTGAGGGAAGTGATTCCTCCCACCTTCTGGGTAAACACACGTTGAAACACATCTGTTTACACAAAAGGTTGCATATTTGCTTTTTTTTCCATTCTGGGAGAATAATCCAGCACAATTCCATTTGTCTACAGTCAAATCCGAACTGAACACGGAGGTTACAGGAGGCATCATTTCCTAAATCCATTTGTACCCACATGAACTTGTATCCTTGTGGGTATCTCATCGTGTGTACAACGTAAATTTACCTTGGAGCCTGACAGCTGCATTATTTACTCTGAAACAACATTAACTTAAAACCGGTCTGTCATTGGACCTCAACATATATAAGAGAATCTGTAATAAAATAATCATAACGTTCATTTCTGTAATAGACATCAAGGGCAGGATTGTGAGTACTCTGGATATCATGCACCTGACTATATGGAATAAAGTTAGCACGTGAAAATGATGTAGCTTCCTGGGGGATACTGTACACAACGAAAGCGGCTTTGCTGACATTTCTACCTCTGCCTGCCTCCTGCCTGCCTCCTCCACCAGTGAGCTGGTCCTCATCAGCTTCCACCAGCACCCAGGACTAAAGGGAAACGCAGTCCTTCTCAGCCCAGCCCAGCCCAGCCCAGAGGCCCCGTGCCACATGCAGAGAAGTGAGGAGCGCAGGCAAGCTGAGTGCATACGACAGACTTCCGAATTTTCAATGCTCGACTGCATTTCAAATAGAGAAGGTTTAATATTTCAAGTTCTAGGTGTTCCTGAAAAGATACACAGAACTCAGCTCTCTGCAATGTGGTGTACATTCGATTTTCTCTCTCTCCACGGTACAGGAGAACCCACAGCCAGGCTCCTGCATGGCCCCAGGCTGCAGGAAAGCGCAGGGACGCTCACCCAGCCCCTGCGGAGGGATTTCCTGGTTCTGGGCTCTGCCCACAATGTCCACTCGCTGTTTCTCCCGCAGAATCCAAACACCTAACTTCCGGGAGAGACGGACATCAGGGATAGCCTCAATCTTCATTTTTCCTTCTCATTATGTTAATCTTACTGCCTAGTGTTGGCAAGCAGAATACGTAAAATCCTCCCTCCTGCTCTCTCCTGTGAGGGAGGGAACAGCAGCTGGAGAAGGGCTACTGACCGCAGATCTGTCAGATACATTCCTACCGCTGTTTCTTTTTTTCTTTTTCTTTTTTTTAAATATATATTTTTAACATCTTTATTGGAGTATAATTGCTTTACAATCATGTGTTAGTTTCTGCTTTATAACAAAGTGAATCAGCTATACATATACATATATCCCCATATCTCCTCCCTCTTGCATCTCCCTCCCACCCTCCCTATTCCACCCCTCTAGGTGGTCACAAAGCACAGAGCTGATCTCCCTGTGCTATGCGGCTGCTTCCCACTAAGCGATCTATTTTACATTTGGTAGTGTATATATGTCCATGCCACTCTCTCACTCCGTCCCATCTTACCCTTCCCCCTCCCCATGTCCTCAAGTCCATTCTCTATGTCTGCATCTGTCTTTATTCCTGTCCTGCCCCTAGGTTCATGAGAACCTTTTTTTTTTTTTTTTTTTAGATTCCATATATATGTGTTAACATTTGGTATTTATTTTTCTCTTTCTGACTTACTTCATTCTGTATGACAGACTCTAGGTCCATCCACCTCACTACAAATAACTCAATTTCATTTCTTTTAATGGCTGAGTAATATTCCATTGTATATATGTGCCACATCTTCTTTATTCATTCATCTCTTGATGGACACCTAGGTTGCTTCCATGTGCTGGCTATTGTAAATAGTGCTGCAGTGAACATGGTGGTACCTGACTCTTTTTGACATTTCTCCAAAGAAGACATACAGATGGCCAACAAACACATGAAAGGATGCTCAACATCACTAATCATTAGAGAAATGCAAATCAAAACTACAATGAGGTATCACCTCACACTGGTCAGAATGGCCATCATCAGAAAATCTACAAACAAGAAATGCTGGAGAGGGTGTGGAGAAAAGGGAACCCTCTTGCACTGTTGATGGGAATGTAAATTGATACAGCCACTATGGAGAACAGTATGGAGGTTCCTTAAAAAACTAAAAATAGAACTACCATACGACCCAGCAATCCCACTACTGGGCATATACCCTACCCCCATTTCTTGACTATTCTAAAACATTCTCAAATGGCATATGCATTCACAAGGCTTTTGGCGTGCTTTGTTTACCCACACACCCTGGCTAATGACAAATGAAAGAAGTCATCATCAAGGACTTCTTTTCAACCTTTGAGATTTAAGGCCGTTATAAAGTCAAACTGAAACATTCAGCAGGTTAAGAAATAAAGACATTCTGGTGGAATCATAGGTACACCATGACCTAAACAGAGAGAGAGAGAGACCAAGACAGAGACAAAAGAGCCACCGAAGGAGAAGAAGGGAAAAGGAGGGAGGGAGGGGAAGAGGAAGAGAGAGAAAACATTAAAGAACTCATTACGTGGTCTTAGCATAAAGTGAAGTGTGGCACCCATATTCTTTCTGTAGTCAGAGGGCCTAGACTGAAGGAAACAAGGCGAGAAACCGCCTCTGAAACTGGATGATTTGATGGTTCATGTCACAGGAGTTTAGGAGGAAAGCCAGCACATCCTCTCCTGCTCTGGCTGCCTGACCTCAGTGTTCCGGAACCAGGGGCCAGAAGCTGGGCCCCCTGACCCGGGAGTGACGCTGCGAGGCTGCTCCTCAACAGAGCCCTTCCCGTGGAGCCTTCCTGCAGGCCCCTCACAACACGTGTACCTCCCTTCTTCAAATGTCTGCCGACGGCCGTAACAGCAGAATGTGGGGAAAACGCTTTGCATCCAGACAGACCTGAGATCAAACCTGGGTTTGTTTAGTCACATTCACATGGGCAAGTCGCAAAACCTCCCTAATCCTTATTTTCATCTGTAAAATGGAAGTAATAAAATGCCACTCCAGGGTTGCCGTAACAGTCTCAAACATTGCATTTAAAGCATTCAGTCTAGTCAGGTCAGATGGTTACAACCCGGGATGGATTGCAGCCGGTTTTCCCTCTTGGAAAACGGAGTTACTATACATGGTTGCTCTGAGCACATGCCTTACCCAAAAGGGTGGTTATTAAAATGATCACGCAATTTAGGATTTTCTATGCATGTATTTATCATAGATTTTCAATATTAAAAAAATCTTATAAGCCACCTAGTTAGAATTCACATCCAAAGCTGGAATTCCCTGTGCAATAACCCTGATTAATTATTGCATTCATTCATAATATTGAGCCAGTTTGTTGGGGACCTAAGAAGATGATAAATGTGAAAGGAGGCATGTGATTCCTGGGCTACTTGTTTATGCAAGTTCTGGAACCAGAGTTCCTGGCTGCTTCTGCAGGCCCTGACTCTTCAATACATCTTTTGTCCTGCAATTTCCACTGCTAGCTGTGCAGATCTCCTCCAGACCCTGAAAACTCAGAGTCTAGTGTACTGGCTCAAAAAGCCCATTTTTCGTAATCCCTTAAAATATATTAAATTCCCTAGACATGACTTCAAGGCTGGAAAGGATGTAGCTGAGAAATGCTGAAAGATGGAAACACAAAACTTAAGAGATCCTGCATATCTCTTACGTGCCAGGCATTGGGCTGGCAGCTGTCAGGGAGCACAGGCGACAGGGACATCTTCCCTGCTCTACGAAACTCATACCCAATGACCTGCGTTGACAACCTTCTGAATGGGGATCACGTGTAAATCAAAACAAATAATATCTTGGCAGCAGGATAAAAGTTAAGATAAAGCTACAAAAAACAAGATTTCAAACTAGGAAGGGAGTACTGTTTCTTCTTGGTGTTTTATATAGCACAGCAGCTTCATACACCTCATACGATCTCTTTAAAACTAAAGCTCTTACCTTTCCCAAAGAAAACGAAAGCCCTAACTTGGTAAGATACATGCACCCCAATGTTCATTGCAGCTCTATTTACAATAGCCAAGACCTGGAAGCAACCTAGGTGTCCAGAGATGGATTAATGGATAAAGAAGATGTGGTACATATATATACCACATGTATATGGTATATATATGATATATACCGCATTTCTGGTATATATGTATACACCACACAAGATGTATATATGTGTGTGTGTGTGTGTGTGTGTGTACACAATGGAATATTATTCAGCCTTTAAAAATGAAGCCTTGCCTTTTGTGACAACATAGATGGACATAAAGGGTGTCATGCCAAGTGAAGCAAGTCAGACAGAGAAAGACAAACACCATATGATCTCACTTACGTGTGGAAACTAAACACAAAACAAATGAATAAACATAACACAGAAACAGTCTCATAAACACAGAGAACACACCGCTGGTTGCCAGAGGGATGGGAGTGGGGGATGTGTGAAATAGGTGAATGGGATTAAGAGGCACTAACTTCCTGTTACAAAACTACATAAGCCACAGGGATATAATGTACAGCAAAGTGAATATAGTCCATAGTACTGTAATAACTTTGTAGGGTGACAGATGGTAATTTTACTTATGGTGAACATTTCATAATGTATAAAAATATTGAATCACTATGTTGTGCACCTGAAGCTAATATGACATTGTAAGTCAATTACACTTCAATTAAAAAATAAGTAAATAAAGTTCCTACCAACTATTCCAGTATCACATCCTTTATTACCCTTAGCCACATTCAACCACTTCTTACTCATCCCATACAACGCCTTTGACAGTGGTGTTCTCTCTTAATAAGTTTCTGTCTCACTTTCTTTTTCGTCCCTTTAAGCCCCCAAGTTCAGTACGCTAATCTCTTACACTTGGTTTGAAATACTCTTTAAATATCTTGTGCTTTCATTCATTCAGCAAATAGTTTAATTATTAGATGCCTAATATGTAACAGGCAGAAGAGAGACAATCTCTGTCATCATTGAACTGTGTACACACACACACACACATATGCACACGCACATGCACACACATCAACACATACATATATTTTGTGATAAGAATAAAGGGTGACACAAGAAAATTTTAAGAACCTTAAACTGGACTGGTCAACCTTTGAGCTTGCCAGGTATTACTTGCGTGATAAAAGATAGGTCAAATATGCAAATATATGAGGAAGGAAATGCATTTTCTTGAGTTACTGAGTAACAATCAAAACAAAACGCACATTTTTGATGTTTTCCAAATGGAAAACTCTAGAATTTTCTCTAGGGATTATATATGACAGTCAGCATTATAGATTGAATTGTGAGTTGAAAGTGAAATAGCCCTAATGAAAGCATAGAAGGAAATCACATTTGAAAGCTAAAGATGCATACTGATATTCCTTCAGTATAGTGCCTGCTTCCATTTTGAATCCTACAAAACATTTCAACTCTTCTTACTTAAAAAAAAGAAACTTTCAGGTATCAAGCTTAAGGTCTCACCTGTGAAGTGCATTTCTGAATTCAAGTAACACCTTTAATCATTTAATTGGTTCCTGTCATGAAATACCACCCCAAATGTCTCTTACCTACAGCTCACGCACACATCAGAAATAGTCAACTAATTAATTACTTAATTAAAATTAGTAAGTATCATTTGCTTTGGAATTAAATTTGGCCATGGCCATTTGGCCACGTATTTAGGGCAATCTTTCTTATCCCACCTTTCCTTACCGAAGTGCTCTCTCCCCAAATTCTTGTAGTGGATATTTCTAATTTGTAGAGAACCACTAGCTACTCTAAACACTGGAGAATTACAGAATTACTTCCTATCTGTAAGGTAGAGCTAGGGTTGTCAGGTATAGAAGCCATAGGTTTATCAAGTATGATTTCAAACAGAGAGTGAAATTGCAGTGGTATATATCACCTAAAGCAATAGAATAGCTGGCCTGCATTATTCTTCTGATATCTAATTTTAGGGTTTTAAAATGAGGACTTGTCATTATTAGCTCTACACCACTGACTCATTAAATACAAAACTAAAAAAGTTCTCAATTATTCAGTGTTCCAACTGAATGATAATATCCATTAAATACAGAAGGTATAGGTAATGATGCTAAAGTTACATCGTCTCTCTTCCCACCAAACTTACCCTGACATCCCAAAAATTCATTTTCAATTGTGTAATGTCAATATATTTGACATAATGTGTTTTTCGGTCATTAGGGAAAGGAGTAATTAATTAAGAATTTTAAACATACAGTTGACCCTCCTTACCCTAGGATGCAGAACCCACAGATACACAGGGCCCACTGCAAGGGACTTGACCATCTGTGGATTTTGGTATCCCTGGAGGGTTCTGGAACAAATTACCAGAGAATACCAAGCGATGACTATATACATATATTAAAATTTGATGTTAGGAATTCAAAGCAGAGCAAAATACCTCTTATAATGTTGGCTAGACCATTATGCACACAGTCAAGTGTAGTTAACTTATACTTAATGTTGGTTCAGTTTCCATAGTTATATGCTAAATGCATCCTGTGTGAATTTTTTTTTTTTGGTAGTGGGGGCTTGGTATTATTTTACTTTTGTTAAATAAGCCTTAATTTGGTGTGATGAAATTATAGAAAACAGAATGGCATACATAAAGTTTTATATATTTAAAAAAAATAAAACCATGACCAAAATTGTATCTAATTTGCATTTGTATCAAATTAGATTCTACTCCATAAAATCAAATTATATTAAAAAGTTTCTTTGTTGTTTGGAAAATATGAAGTTATCAATTAAATGGAGTTTTACCTTTTTCTGCAGAAAAGACTGAAATACATTGCCTTTGATGTCCCCTATCTCTGACTGTGCCGCCAACAGCCACATCTGTCTATGACCTGTTAGAGAAGTGGGCAAGTCCATCTGTCCAGAACTGCCAGTCTTACTGTTATCTGTTTAATTTGTATGGATGTCGAGAGTTCTCCATTGTAATAGAAATAACCAAGTATTAAAACATTTCAGCCAACTCTTGGAAAATAACACCCAGCTGATGGTCAAAAAAGAGATCTGGATGAGACAGTGAGCAAGCAAGAACAGAATGGCACCAAAGATACACAATGTCTACTTTATAGGATATTCTTCAGCAAATCTAGGGAAGATTTGCAAACTGAGTTTTGCACATACCAACTGCAAAGGCTGTGGAGACACACTGGACTACTGAAGTTGAGTGCATCATTTTTAAAAATTTAATTTAAATAATTAGTATCTAGTAAGTTATTACTAATTTAAATTGCTATAGTTAAATACGTATTACATATAGTATATGTATAAAATAATATATAATATGTTATATTATGATATATGATACATATGATATATACTATATATAATACATGACTTTAGTTTACATACATTAAATACTATACTATATGACTACACATTATGCTATAAATATATACTATATAATAAATGTTAATATATTACTATTTACCATATAAAATATATATAATAATGTTTCTTGATAATTTCTTACGGGTTGTCCAAAAGTTGAGGCTTTTCACTATCTATCAGAAATACGTGCTTTAATTATACATTACCTACAAATGCAAGGGAGGTAAATACAAACTTCAAAATCAACAATATCTAATGAAATTATTTTCTAAATGGCCCCTTGTAGCTCACATGCAAACAGAAGAAACTTGTGGAGAAGGAAGAAAAAAACTGGTCCAACATAAGTATAAGAAGTTTGGTTAAATAAGCAGAGTGAAACTGAAAAGAATGCCAATCTTGTAATTCAAGAAAAAAATTCCACCTGAAGCAATTAAGCATTAAAGTAGAATTAGTTTAATATCTTGGTTTATTAAATTACCTATAAAACATTTCCAAATATCCAACTGGGCTTCACAGAAACTTCTTTAAAATAAAGCAGACCCTCATCTGGGTTGTGATTTTCCTTTTGTTTCCTTGAGCCCAGTCCGATTTTATTGGGCTTCAGAGAGGCATAGATATTTGTTATCTGGATCAGAAATTCATGTGTGTTTTCTCTTTTTTATATTTTATCTTTGATACATGTTCCCTATTCACAACTTTTCACTGTCTCATCTAACTTTCATAGGAAAACCTGTATAGTCAAAATGCCCTTACATATTGTTGTATTTATCAGCATTCCTTACCTGTCCATTTGAATTTTATATTGATAAAGATAGATTTAAAGTTAAATTTTAAGCTGAATAGTTTAAGTTGAAAAATAAGGGATTCTTTTTCATAGAACAGATGGTTGCAAATTAATTTGCAAAGACATATTACTGCTTACAAAGAAAACACTCACAGAAAATCAAAGGTGAAAATATGAGATTGTGTCATGCGTTGTATTAAAGGAGAAACTCAAGACTATTTTTTACTCCCAATTTCCAAAGAGTTGTGCCTCAATTGATTTGCTTTCCTAAGAGCTGTTATTATCAACGTTTGGCATTTTATGATTTTAGCAATTCTTCATTTTTATTTTTCCAAGTTTGGAATTCACACCTACTTCATGGTATAAACTATATGTTCCTAAAATTCCAGCATGGCAGAGCAGAAAATTGAGAAAAATAAATAAATAAATAGATACTTAAGGGACACAAGAGACTGCCCATGATAGCAAAGGAAATGGCATGTTTTGAGGCACAGACTTGAGACCGGTATGTCTTTTGCTAAAAGAAAAGACAGACACACAACTTGCCATGCAAACTAAATAAATAAAGAAATAAGATAAGATAATATGCATAAAGGATAAATCTAAAATAATCCTGTCGAAAATTTCATCTGAAAAGATTCAAATGGGTAGATGCATTATATCCCTATCTCTTTTTGACTTTCTATGAGTTGTTCCAAAAACTATTCATGAAGAATATTCTGGGTCTTGTGGCACTTCTCATGCGAGTTCCAGGCTAAGGGTTTTCAGAACTTGGGAACTGCTATCCATCCCTTTAGCACCTGCATCATACCCAGTACTCTGTGGGTTTAGGAGCATCCCTGAGGACAACAGGGAAAGACAAAAAGCTTCCATGAGTTCAGTAGTAGGCATCTATTACAGTCCTTGCTTCTGGCACCAGTTCCTGCAATTTCTTCAGCTCTGAACCTGAAGAGGAAGAAGAATCTAGCTGTGAGGAAACGGCAGAAGAGTGTTTCCTCATTGAACTACACAAACTGGTTTGAAAGCAGGAAACTGGTCTCCTCTTCAGAAGTAGGCATAGCTGAGAAATCAGGTCTAAGGGCAAGGAAAGGGTTATAGCCAACAGGCCAAAAGAACGTCCATTGAACAGGCTACAATAAGAAGACACAAGGACACGTGCTAGTTGAAAGATATTCTGACTAGTTTCTTGAGGTTAATAAATGGTCTGTATATGATATATTTGCTCATCATGGCAGAGAATGCCAATTTAATTGACTCCTCTTAGTGGATGCACAAAGTAGCCTTTGAAAAAGGAAGGCATTTACTCTTTGAGCCACCAAGTACACACTGATTTGGTTGAGCTGGCAAACTAGAGTCTCATATCCAAATGCATCTGTTTTGTACTGCAATAATCTAAGAATATTTTTACATTTTTAAATGTTTGTTTAAAAAATAACGCAACAAAGAACATGTCAAAGGGACTATACATTGACTGCAAAGCCTAAAACCAGACATTTACTGTCTTCCTCTTTACAGAAAAGTTTGCCAGTCTTTGACCTAAACATCTTACTTGCCCAACCATAAATCTCCTTTTCTGCCTCATCCTTATGGGATGCTATTTGTGACACACTACATTGCTACTGGGAAAAAATAAATGTGGGAATGTAATGTATAATGATGCTATTAAATTGTAAGGTATGAATGTATTTTCAATTTTACAATTTAATTTAAAATGAATCAAACTAATGAACTGTGCAGCTCCTCTGGCCACGTACAGTTATACACAGGATAGACTTTGGGGACATATGCCTAGAAGAACTGACTCAATCTCCCACAAGTATTGAGTGTCTACTCTGTGCAATGTAGTCAAAATATATTGTTTCCTTGATCTATGAAACTCTTGGTCAACATAATAAAAGCCATTCCTATTCACTGTCAATGGCATAATCTCTACAGCATCTATTTTCTAAGTCTGCTACTAAAGTTGCTCCAGGAAAAATCAAACATCTGTCTGTTCCAGGAAACATGAGAGAGCACATTCATAAAGTAGGATTCTACATACAGACATACTGTCAAGAAGCTTCTTCTCATTACTTTGCTTTAAGTAAAGTGATTTGTTTTCACAGAGGTCAGCACAAATGAGTTACTGAAAATATTGTTGACACACGAATGCTTTTCACACATTTTGCATATCACAGTGAGATTCGGGCTCAATCAACACTCTCCAACATAATGACTGAGCCAAGTTCATCATAATAAGAAAATTAAACAGGACTCTGGTTCCTGAGCTTATTTTCATTTTTGTTGTTGCTGACATTAGCTGCTGAGGTTTTTATTTTTGTTTTGTTTTGTTTTTTACCTCTAGTCGTGACATGAATTCAACTTGGGACTTTAATCTGATTTAGTGTTTTCCCGGTATTTCTGTGTTTTGATTTAATTCACTGGCTGGAGTAGAAAATGAGTCTCTAACAATTCCTAGTGTTCCAATCTAATACTTGCACTTTCCTTAAAAGACATTCAGTATTACCTTGTATGAATGTATGATATCGCAAGAACAATTTTTCATAAATAAATCATTTTCAATGTATTTTTAATAAAAATGTCATATTTCTTCAATGTTTTAGGGTAGTTGATATTATTACATAAAATCAGGTAACCATCTCAGGATGCCCTGCCACAGCTTACCTTCTATTGTAAGTTAGCAAATGAGTAATGTAGTCGAAAGTAGACGCTAGTGATTCTGCAGGAACCAAGCGTTATCCTCTCTGAAGGCTAACACGCACTGAAATGCTTGGCTTCAGACTGCACAGTTAGGGTCCCTGCAGCTTATAAACACTGTAAATTACCTCAGGGTTTTCAGCCTCAGACCAGGGATGAAGTGTTTCACATCACACACCACCTGTATGCTAATGGAATGCCCATCTGAGAGAGGGACGTGCATGCTGAAAATGTTGGGAGAGCGTGAGAGCTATTCCTACAGTATAAAATATAGGAATGGGTATAATTAGGGAAGTATGTGATATTGTTTTTGCCGTAATATTTCTTAGGAAATTAGTATGCTGACTATCTTTTCAGAAAACAAACTGTGGAAGGAATCTTTGCCCAAAGGTATAGAGACATCCTGCATCTTTGCAAGGAGATGATTCAAATATTTCCCTGTTTACTGTAAGGAAACTTTACCTCTAAATTAATACAACAACAATATCACTCAACAGGAGCCTTTATATTATATGTGAATCCTCAATAAATGTTACAACCTGGGGGGGTAATTGTTAAGAAAAGTGAACTTGAAGGTTCACATATTAATTTATGCTATAGTTAAGTTTAAAATTCCTAAAAACCCTCTCTCCTGCTTCCTTTGCCCTACAGAATTCTCCAGAGAGCTATCTAGATTGTAGGAATCTATATGATAAGGAAAACAAACAAGAGGAAATAGGAATTGGGAATTTACTCCTGCTGTAAACTGACTTACTGCTCCTAGGCTGACTCTTCCCATGTTATCCTCACATTTCTAGCAATTCTTGACTCTTTCTTAGCTCCCTGGGAGCAGCTTCACTCATCTCTCTTCACAGAGCTTTTCTGGATTCTTTTCCGTTGATTTTGAGCACTGTACTATGTTTTACATACTGTAAACATGAATATATATGTAATAGCATACACATAGAGTATATGAATAGTATCATTTATCTCCTATACATACACACAGATGGTTTGCACTGATCTCAATTCCATTTGATTTTATGTCTGCATGGTGTATAAGTACACATGGTGAGTTTTTCAACCATGGGCAGTGAGTGCTTTGACCACTCTGGACACCTGAAAAGACGTATTAGCTGCCTACAAGCCCAGCCTCACAGGAAGCCGTGTGTGGGTGCGCCTGCCTGCCTGTCTTCCCGGCCAGAGCTAGGGCGGCGCCTTCACTGTTACTGAATACGTCTACCTCTCCTCATGCCCTCAGAAGATTGCCACATGAGCACTCATCCACATACCTAGGGCATGGCCTCCGGAAAAGTGCAAGTAGTTTCTCTTAAGTCTTACATGGGACTACAAAAAAGAGGAGAAGCAGAATGGGTGCCTCCTGGGATTTGTTTATTTTCATCTACTTTTCTCAGGAGTGAGATTTGAGGCTTCCCCTCACCTTTTGCCTACTTCCGTTGCCATGATAAATAGGGATGCAGAGTGATACACATCTATTACAGAAACCATGTAAACACCTGGAGTAACATAAGCAACAGGTCCTACCCTGGATCTTTGCTTCATCTTTCCGTCTCCCTCCACATGTTGGGTGTATGCAAGTTTGTATATAGCTCACCCATGCAGTAGAAATTTGCTTTACCCCAAGGTTTTTAGAGTTCATAGAAAGGTAGGGGTTGGGGAGTGAGGACAATATTGCTTTGAAAAAAAAAAAAAAAAACATTGTGCTAATTGAATGGGTTAATACGGAAATTCAGAAAGCAAGACAGCTCCCTGGAGAAGAGAAGGGACTCCTGGATCAAAAGCACCTTCACTCAAATCCTCTAGAAATACTGGCCTTTTCTTTGGGTTCATAAATTCTTCTATTAGGATAAAACAATGCCTGGGATGTTAATCCGTTAGTCATTGTGCCAATTTCTTAAATGAGACAAAGGTCTAGTCTTTCAGCCTGAGTGAGCCAGCGTGCACTGCAGAAGTTACGGCAGCATGCTCACCGCGCTTTCCCATCACCCACCTCCCAGAGCACACCTGTTGTTTGCCGCAGACACTGCTGCAGGAGGGTAAACTCCTTCTGTGACAACTTTGAAGTCTTCTTTTTTTTTTTCCAGAATGGCTTAAATCTCAGTTATTTTATCTTCTTGTTGAATTTCTAAAGCGCTGCCAGACTTGTGGTCACATGTAAGATGCCAGCAGCTTATGATTTTACATTTTAGTTCACATGGATGTGTCTTTAAAAAAGCAAAATAGCATGAATAGTCAACGACAGTGATGCATCTTCGATCTATTACTTTTGTAAAAAGCAAAGGCATACATTAGTATTAGCCCGAAAGAGGGGTATGTTTCTATTAGCTTAAGACTGAGAAAAGAATTTTTACTAATTCCTAATGTACATAATAAAAATAAATCGATGACATAAAAAAACCTAGTAGAAATATCATGACATTAAAAGCCACCAAGGTCATGAGAGAAGATTAATTTATCAATAGTTACCTTTATAGTTTGTGTGACACCAAAAGTTGTTCCTGATACAATTTGTATTTACCTCCCAGAAGAGGGAAGCAAAAGAACAGAAGCTAAATAAAGAGGAGCTTGGTCTTGCCATCACATCACTTAATTATGCTAGAACATACAGTAGTATCAGCCACTGATGGGTCCTACAATTTAATTTCGGGAAAGGTCATCACTAGGGAGCATCTGTAATGTTGCACTGTGAGACAAGAGAAAACCCATGGATCTTTTCCGTGCCTTGAAAAGCAGCATAATTGAATTAAGGAGGATCTGAGAGTTGGATACACGATACTCAAAACACATTTACTTTCCTCTGTAGTACTAGCGGTCTCATAAAATCCTTCTAAGCGTTGTTGCTGTTGTTTTGTGTCTGTGTGTATGCGTGTGTGCTTACGCTGTAGTACACAGTACATCTGTGGCATAATGGAAACAAGCTTTGGATGCAGAAAGATGTCGTTTTAGCCCTTCCTGCCCGTAGGTGGGGGACCTGGATAAGATGCTGATCTCTTTGAGCCTCAGCTGTCTCATACATGAAATGTGGATACCAATGCTTATCTCATAAGAATATCATTAGCATAAAATAAAATAAGATGTGTAATGTGCTCACATTACTAATGACGATGACTACCACTGACAGTATTCACTGTATGTTAATGATTCGCATAAATAATATTACGTTAGATCCTCCAATGATAGCTGACTTCTGCTATCCCTCCCCAACTACACTCCAGGCACCATTACAGACCAAAGTTTAGACATGGCTATAAATACACTCTACATGGGGGAAGTGAGACAGTAGCTGACAGGTGAACTAAACCCCATCTGGATATCTATGGAGTCAAAAGCTATCAGTCCCGGGAGCAAAAGTATAGGTGCAGATGGGAGGCCCAGCTGCCCATCCTGAAAACAATTTTCTAACAGGAAACCTGGTAGACTGGGAGCTCAGAAACACTGACAAAGACTTGATCTAGTTGCATGGACCCTGGTGGAAAACAGGAACCCAGACCGCATATTCTCATGAGTCCCAGAGAATGAAGATTATAATAATACATTTTGGTTTAGTAAGTTTTATCTCCACATTTGACAACAAGACATACGTAGTAAAGGCATACTGATGCCAAGGTGCCTTTGTGGCAGAGTAAACTGTGGGCATTTCTAGATTCCAAGTGATCAGGAATATAACATGGTTGGATGAATAAAATAATTTGGAGAGAATGGCCAAATGTTTTCAGCCAATATTTGCGCATGGCAGCTTGCCTTTTTCTCCTGGCTTTAGAATGCTGACTAGCCTGCTTCATCCAGGAAGATACTGTGAAATCAGAAAAGCTCCCCTCTCCAAATTCCTATCTAAATACACATATGTTTTATGATTAACTTTTCTTTACTCACAGATTAAATTGAGCAAGGGGTAAGTGGCAAAGAAGGAAATAAAAATGGATTACTTGCCCTGTCTCGAAGAGACCTTTTTACAAGCCATGCTCATAAAATCTTTCTTTGCTTACTAAAATATCTAATCATGTTAGTAAAAACAGTAGATTATTGTACAAATAGCTGTAGCCTTCTAGATTTGAATTCACATCATTAACAGATTATGGTCAAAAGGAGACAGGCTTCTCTTCCAGCAACCCCTTACTCACAAACTGTTTCTGGTACAAGGATAATGTAGAAACAAGCCCTGGAATCTAAAATTATATCATCACAGCTAATAGATGGGTATTTAACATAGTCTTGCCTAAGAAGGACAACTGTGTGTTATTGAACTACTAACTCTTTCAGTGATTTTTCTCTACTCTGACTTGTATGCCCTTCTCATGGCATTTATCTCATTTTATCTTGTGTCAAAGTTATTTTTTATATTAATCTTATGTTCCCTACCGGACTATAAAGACCCTTAGGGCGCGTGCACACACACACACACACACACACACACACACACACACACACACACACACACAGCCTGAATAAGCTATATTTAAGCAGTTGCACTCTGTAATCAATTTGGACACTTTCATTAGAGTGCAGCAAAAGTGGCGGCAGCAGCAAAATTTCTTAGATTGTGTAATGTTTCCTTGTTGGAGCTCGCTTGTTGACTTGTTCACACAGGTTGATTACACCCCTGGCTACTGCTGTTGTCAGTAGGTTTCCCTGAAAATAAGATGCTGCAATTCACAGGTGGGAACAAATCCACACAAATAAGCAGCAGACCTACTCATTCCTTTGTGCTTAGTTGTAAGTCTCTTTAAAATGTTCCTTTTGTTAGTTCTCTAAATAACCACCGAGTACTGAGCACAGCCCACATTACATTTTACACCCCACCTCGTTCAATTTGGGTGTTAGATCACCTTCAAATGGTAGGGGTCTGAAATGGTCTCTCTCTTCTTTTTTTATTTTATTTTATTTTATTTTATTTTATTTATTTATGGCTGTGTTGGGTCTTCGGTTCGTGCGAGGGCTTTCTCTAGTTGCGGCAAGCGGGGGCCACTCTTCATCGCGGTGCGCGGGCCTCTCACTATCGCGGCCTCTCTTGTTGCGGAGCACAGGCTCCAGACGCGCAGGCTCAGTAGTTGTGGCTCACGGACCCAGTTGCTCCGCAGCATGTGGGATCTTCCCAGACCAGGGCTCGAACCCGTGTCCCCTGCATTGGCAGGCAGATTCTCAACCACTGCGCCACCAGGGAAGCCCCTCTCTTTTTTCTTTAGCTCAGTTCTGCTGTCTATAAACTCTTGTCTGTTAAGACATTGCTTTCAGTTAACAAGCTATGAAAAAAGCCAGAGTGAATCAAAGACTGGTAGCTAATTTCGGGTGTGATGAGGCACTGACAGACAAGCAAAATATAGGCTAAGTAGGGAGTGCCAGAGTAGAGATCGGAAACTTCCTTTTCCAAAATTTAAAACAAAACAAAATGAAAGCCACGCCACCAGATTAAGATAATTTTTCCTAGACGCAGTTGGCAGTGGATCCCCAGGCAGTGGAGAATCCTAATGACCTGCCAACCATTTGAGCAGGTCTGCATTTCTAATTACACATGTTTCCATGACTTATAACTACCTGTTTTGTCTGTTCCACCAGTCTGGAAGCCAGCTGAGAACCACATCAACTCCTCCATGATCTTCTTTTAGTCTGAACATTAAAACATTGCTGTTAAATGTCTGTAAATGACTGTTAAAGCTGCATAAAGAAGCACCAGTAACCTCTTTACTAGCCATTATGTAATTTCCAGTTTCTGAGATTATTATTAATGATTTCATAAAACCATTTCTCAGGAGTTTGTTGTAGTTGGTTTCTACTGAATAGCTAACCATAAATGAAATTCCTGAGTTAAAAGTGATGAATATTTATAAGTTTAGTGAGACAAATTAGTTTTGAAATAGGTTTTATCAACATTCGACTGTGATGCAGAATTCCCATTCACTGAATCCTTAACGGCATCAGATATTTTCGTTTTAAAACCAATTGATTTTTTAAAACTATTGATGGGGGAGATCAGAAGAATGCTAATATTAAAATTTATGTAACTTTGATAACAATAGGTGATCATTTTCCATGTTTATTAACCATTTACAGTTTCTATATTGTAATCACTATTTTTCTGAACCCTAAAAAACTGACTTGTTTCTGGAAAAAAGATTCAAAGTAGAAAGCTAAAGTTTATTTAGTTTCACAGTATACTCTCGCATAAATAACTTCAAGAGATGCTGAAGGAACTAGAGTAGAAATAAATTTCCTAATTATTTGTAGATTTCTTTTTGCATCTTGTCTGAGATGTCAGTTACCTATAAAAGTATTGCAAATAATCCATCATCCTGTAGAATACACTGCTGTCTGGGAGTTTGTAGGCCTAATGGAAACAATTTCCTTCTTCTTCTTCTAATGTAGAGGTCATAATATTCTTTCTGAAGAATACAAAATGCATCCATGTATGATTCAGATGGAGGGATACTAAAACATGCTAAGTCATTTGGAAAATATAAAAGTTCTGCACAGTCATAAATACATGCCTACAAGAAGCAGTAAAAATAGTTCTAGCTCAGTCAGTTTGATACTAAGGCACAAGATTAAAACTTTTAAAAATATAGGTCTCTGCACTCCGCACTAGTTTACCGTGGAAAGGCAACAGAATGAAGATGTAACTCACCCCCACCTGCTTGTCATCTCATCATTCAAGTGTTGGTTTCTAGGAGTAACTTGATGATATTTTTCAGAATTCTCATTAAAATTTTTAATAGCATATACATTTTATTTATGTCCAGACACAAAAAAGGCTAGTGTAACACTTTCTAGAATGTTCCCAATTGATATTTATTTCTACTTTTGAGAAGTTTGCTCTGGATAGGTCACCACTTTTTTAAACTGAAGTACAGTTGATTATGTATGATATGAGTTACAGGTGTACAATATAGTGATTCAGTTTTCAGAGGCTATACTCCATTTACACCTACCATAAACTATTGGCTGTATTCTCTATATTGTACAATATATCCTTGCAGCTTATTTTATACATAATAGCTTGTACCTCTTAATCCCTTACCCTTATATTGCTCCTCCCCCCTCCCCTCTGCCCACTGGCAACCCCTAGTTTGTTCTCTATATCTGTGAGTCTGCTTCTTTTTTGTTATATTCACTAGTTTGTAGTGTTTTTTAGGTTCCACATATAAGTTCCACATATAGGTTCCACAGTATTTCTTCTTCTGTCTGACTTATTTTACATAGCATAATGCTCTCCAAGTCCATCCATGTTACTGCAAATGGCAAAATTTCATTATTTTTTAAGGCTGAGTAGTATTCCACTGTATATATTTACCACATCTTCTTTATCTTTCTGTTGATGGACACTTAGGTTGTTTCCATATCTTGGCAATTGTAAATAATACTGCTGTGAACATTGGGATGCATATATATTTTTTGAATTAGTGTTTTTGTTTTTTTCAGATATATTATATACCCAGGATTGAAATTGCTGGGTCATATGGTCGTTCTATTTTTAGTTTTTTGAGAAGCCTCCACACTATTTTCCACAGTGGCTACACCAGTTACATTCCCACCAAGAGTGTACGAGGGTTCCCTTTTCTCCACATCCACGCCAACATTTGTTATTCGTGGTTTTTCTGATGACCGCCATTCTGACAGGTGCGCGGCTTTGATCTCATTGTGCTGTTTATTTGCATTTCCCTGATGCTTAGTGATGTTGAGCATCTCTTCATGTGCCTGTTGGACATCTGCATTCCCTCTTTGGAAAAATGTCTATTCAGTTCTTCTGCCCAGTTTTTTGTTTTTTTGACATTGAGTTGTATATTTTGAATATTAACCCCTTATCTGTCATACCATTTGCAAATATTTTCTCCCATTCAGTAGGTTGTCTTTTCATTTTGTCAGTGGTTTCCTTTGCTCTGCAAAAGCTTTTAAGTTTACTTAGGTCCCATTTGTTTATCTTTGCTTATATTTCCTTTGCTTTAGGAGACAGATCCAAAAAAATATTGCTACGATTTATGTCAAAGAGTGTTTTGCCTATATTTTCCTCTAGGAGTTTTAAGGTTTCTGATCTTACATTTAGGTCTTGAATCCATTCTGAGTTTATTTTTGTATATGGTGTTAGATAATTTTCTAATTTCATTCTTTTACATGTAGCTGTCCAGTTTTCCCAGCACCACTTATTGAAGAGACTGTCTTTTCTCCACTGTATACTCTTGCCTCCTTTGCCGTAGATTAATTGACCATAGGTGTGTGGGTCTATTTCTGGGCTCTCTATTCTGTTCCCTGGATCTATGTGTCTGTTTTTGAAGAGGTCACCACTTTTTGCTCTGGTTGGCTTTTATAAGTTATGCAGACTCATGACCTTGATGGATAGCCTCCCTCTGACCAACCGCACAGCAACTGTATAAAGTCTTACATGATTCTAATCACAGACCTGCACTTTGTCCAATTTCCCTGCTTCTCCCCATTCCCTTGCCCCCAAACCCATTTTCATCCTCCTAAATGGTCAACTTGAGTCAAATAATTAGTAACTTGAGAGAACACAAGGAAACAACAATGACACCACTTAGCTCAATAACAGTAAATTATTAAGAGCTTTTCCCCTATAATTTCAGAATGGGTAAATAAAGAGGCAGTTAGAAATGAAGTAGATACATTTTTCAAAAGAGTTGTGTATAATTTACAAAGAGAAAACTGCAGTTACATTTTATAATCAAAGCACATGTTTGCTCAAAAATCTGACTGCAGGGGTTTTCTAGTCATACATGGGACAAGCTCTCACATGCTGATACTGACCTCATTGACTTATCAGGAACATATGGTGACAAATACATATCTAATGTATTATTAGAACAATGCCATACTGATGATACAAGGTAAATTGTGTTATTAGGACCTAGAGGAACTGAACTCTACAGTGTATTCAAATCAATATGACTTGATATATACTTTGAACAATTTATATACCTGAAATAATATTTTTTATAAATCTAGGTAAAAATTAATATCTATGAATACAGAAAATGATGCATTTCCTCATTGGAAATGATACATGCAGAATAAGAATATCTCATTAAGAGCAGAAACAAAACCATAGAATAGAATCAGGATAGAAACAATCTACGTGGTATCTGTTGATAATATTATATCCTTTCTCTTTATCTTTGGAGAATAAAGGATGGAGATTTCAAATGATTATTCTTCGTTTGGGGAACTTAGTGTGGAAATACTTAAAAACAGTTAAATGTAATTTACACTGAATTTCTTGAACTTACATAGCATCTATCATTGGATTATTAATCACTATTGATCTTTCAGATTCATGTGCAAACTATAATAAAATTAATACATGTAATTATAAAGTTAAAAATGTTTGCATATTAGTTTCACCTATTTTTCATAAATCAAATTATAGTAACCTAGGTAACTCCCAGATATTGGTAAATATCTAATATCATCATTATATAAATCATTTTATAAATAGCCAACATTTTGCATGTATCACCTATCCAAGAATGGTTTGCCAAATGTGTGAAATGCTCTGCCAATTCCTGCCAGTTTTCCTGAGGATCAGAAAAACAAAATCACACGAGACCCTCCACAGCCAGGGATAAAGCATGTTCTCTGTAACGCAAACAGAAGGTAAACTACTCTGTGGGCTACAGAGTGGGAGTGCGAGGGATGGACATAAAGGGAGCAGAGAACAGCTTCAGCTATCATTAAATTCAAGAGCGAGAGTGGCAGAGATCATGATGCTCATTCACTCATACAATATATAATGTATCGTATTCATTCAATACACATTAATGTGTTCCTACTATAATCCAGGCATAACATTGATCCTTCTGTCTGAGTAGCATTTTGTTAGTTAAAATACAACAAAATCAAATTAATATTAAGGTAATTCACTCATGACAATGCACGGACTCATCAATGGCATACTGACATGCAATTCCAAAATCTATCACTTACATTAGATTACAGTGCTAAGTGGATGATGGAATTCCACTGACTACTGTGACTTCCTCTGACTGTTGATTTCCCAAATAGCAAATATGGCAAGGAGTACTTTTTACCCATTTCACAGGGAAACCTTACTAAATAGGAATTATATATTGGGAAATGTTTTAACCTCTCCTAGGAGAAATATTTGCCAAAGCATAAATTTGTCTAGGAAATGATGATTTTATTATTAAGATTGTTTTGTAGAAAAAGTGAAGGTATGAAAAAAGACAAATGCTTTCATTATTAACAAGAAACAACTTTTGAGCATCTATCAACTGCTTTTATACAGTCTTTCTGAGAGGCAATCTTATCGGTTTCACATAACTAAAACATAATATAATAACTGAAAAATGCCTTAAGTAAATAACCCAGGATAAGTTTTGTTTTGTTTTTTAATATAAGAAGATAGTAATATTAAATCATACCCACTGGCACATTTCTCAATACTGAAGCCATACTACCTGGCATTTTTTTTTAATGTTCTCCTTGTAGTTTTTGCTTCTTTAACCTAGCTGGGAGCAAACAAAATTTTGCTCACAGGTGCCCCTTAAGCAGTGTGTACAGAGGTTATCCCTCTGTTAATTTCCTTCCTTGTTTACCGACCTGTCCTCACTGTGTGTGAACTCTACCTGAGCAGCACTGATATGCACCTTCCACATTCAGGGGTGCATCTACAACCCCTCGCACTGGGCCTGGCATCCAACAGACACTATATAGATAGTTGTAAATGAACGAGCAGATGAATGAAAGCCACCGTGCTAAGACTTACGGACACGACAGAGAACACAGAGGTAAATCCACAAGGTTTTGCCCTGGAGGCACACTGCAGACACCTGTCCTACCCGCACAGCGCACTTGGCTCCCAAGTGCTTTCTCTGCCTGCTTCACTGGCTCAGTCTTTCCTGGCCAGGCGGGGAGAGCTGAGTGTACTTCACCTGGGTGAGGTCCGCCAACTTTCCAGAAGGGAATTTAGCATATGAATACCTCAGCTTGTCCCTCCTTAGTGGGGACACACTAGAGGATCTTACAGATCCTCAGAGGACCGTACTGCAGCTTCTCAGGGCCTTACCCGGCTCACAGGAAGCACACATCCTTCCCTTCCCTGTCTCACTCCTCCCCTTCTCCTATAAGTGATTCCCAAGATCAACTCCAAAATAAATTACTTGCACTCAAATCCTTGCTTCAGTCTTCACGCTGGGGACAAGCAACTTACATTCTGGTAGGAAACAGCAACCTTAAATCACAGTAGTATAATATTAAAAGTAACAGAGGCCATATGGAAGTGCAGATGGAGTGCTATGGAAGCTCATGGGAGGGGCTGTACCTGGAAGAATCGATAAAGATGCATTGAAAGAAGAAAGAACCAAGGATTATATACCAAATTGGTCAAACCTCATCTGGGTTGAGTCGAGAGTGATGGTTAGGGTTTAGACATGAAGAAATTGAGACCATTCCTAACAGAGGAAAAGGAATAAGAAACATATGGAGGCCATACAGCAGAGTTAGTATGGAGAACACGGTGAGTGTTTGTGCTTGCCTGGACCATAGACTGTGTGAAGGGAGTTACTGGGAGGATGGGTTGGAAAGGGTCTCTAACGTGTATGTTTGGCCAAGAATTGCATTGTTTTGTACAGGCGATGGAGAGCCTTAATTTTTTTTTAGAAAGTAAGTGACATGATCAGAATGTGCCTTAGGAAAACTGATCTTTTAATTGTGCAAAACAGATTAGAACAAGGAAAGGGAGTTGTGAAATCCTTGTAGAAAGCTAGTCCAGTAGTACAGGTAGCAAATAATGTTGCCCAGAGTGAAGGTTACAACAGAGGGAAAGAAAAAGAAAACAGAAGTGTATGTTAGCCGCAGCCTGACCGGCTGTAAGGCAAGGACATGACCATACAAATGAAACACAGAAAGTAGAGCAGGCAGAGAAGGCTTTGAGTCAGACAGACTTGGGTTTAATCCAGTGTGAGATCTTGCAGGCTCTTTCAGCCCTGTGAGACGTGAACATTTTCATTTACAAGAAAGAGAAGAAGACATACCCCATTGGCTACTGAGGCATAAAACAGATAACGCATTTGAAGTCCAGCAGAGTGCCTGGAGAATATTAAGCATCTGATTAATCGATGGCCGTTATCATCACTGTTGTTAAAACATGAATAAGTAAGCAAAGTCTTTTAAAAAATGATATCCCCAAAGCTAAAATTTAGCCAAAGAGATTAACATATTAAAATAAAGAATTTACCATAGAATGGATAAATAACAAGGTCCTACTGTATAGCACAGGGAACTATATTCAATATCCTGTGATAAACATTAATGGAAAAGAATATGAAAAAGAATATGTATATGTATAACTGAATCACTTTGCTGTACAGCAGGAATTAACACAACATTGTAAATCAACTATGCTTCAATAAAATAAATTTTAAAAAATAAAGAATTTACCAATCAGAAGAGGTGTGGGGTTTATCAGCATAGAATTAATCATTAAAGAAAGGAAGGCAAAAGACAGAACAGGCATGTACCTAGAGCAGAATCCAGCACATTAGTCTATGTGAGTCACCCAACTTATGCTTCTTCCTCTGCTTCCATGATCTCAAAACAACCTTGAGATTGTGATTTGGTTTCACCTGATGGTCTGACTACAATAACAGAAAATGCTGGCCATGCCAACTTGAGAAATCTGTTTTCTGTGAGAGTGGTATTTTTATTGAAGTTTAATAAATACTCACTTGAAATTTATATATAGTTTCTTATGACATGGTTTAACATGATCATACCCTCAGTTAAAGACAAATTCAAGTTTCTAAGCGTATCGACCTTAAAATTACACTCTAGGCCAGGAAGAATTTAGCAAAAATGTCTGTTTGTTGATTTATTTCACTTCTCTCACAGGGCCTGGTGCATGATGGCCCACCACACTCCTGAGGGAATGATTCAGCTGTACAGCTTGGTTCATTCTACTTTGTTTACGTTCATAATCAGCTGCAGTAGGTAAGTTGGAACTATGACCAACTTCAGCAAAGTCTCTTAACAAACATGACACTATTGATCTTCCAATCCAAGATGGGGAGGTTCTGTAGCATGAATTACCACCACGGTCAAAGGGATACCAACACTGGCTTTCATTGCAACTAAAACTCAGATAAAATAGAAATATAATAATCCATGATTTTATCATTTTTATATAACTTTGAAGCAAGGTTTTCTTCCCACCTACAGAGAAATTTACACAGAACAAAACTAAAGGTAGGAAGTATTCTGATATAGTACGAAGAGTACCTGATTGAGAGTTAAAAAACCAGGAGAGAAATCTGTTCTCACCTCTGTCATATACTAGCTGTGTGATATTAGTCAGACTGCAGACACTTGCTAGGACTCAGTTTCAATAAATGTTCATGAGACTGTTGGGTTAGATGATTATGAAAGTCTCCTAAAGTTCTAAAATCCCCCCTGAAACTGCTATATCTCCTTAGCCAAAACAGATTTGATCTTATTTCTCACTCCCTTTTTATTTCATAATGGGGTTTGCATAGATAAATAATAAGAAGTAATAAAATATTTATCGTGACCTATGTCTATTTTTCTGATTTTAAAAAACCCTCAAATCAGGGAATTCCTGTTCTTGAACATAGCACCAATATTTATTATTTATTATAGCCAGCAAGGCAGAGCAGTAATTCAGATCCTGGCCAGCTCACCCCAAGGTGCTTAATAAATATTGATGACCCAATCTGTGTCTAAAGGAAACATATTCTCTTGGGGGGAAAAAAATCAGGTTTCCTTTCAAGACATTACGGGAAACATTGTGGTTGCAGAACTTGATTTTTTATTGCTTAGCACTTTGTTTTAGCATAGACTTTTTGAGATCTACTGTTTTTTAATTCATCCACGGCTGCATATTAGCAGAGTTATTCTCTATTTACCTAGGAATTTTACTGTCAAAAAGCCTGGATTCTTCAGGAGTTATTTTCTACATCTTTGCTGCAGATGCACTAAAATTTTGAAGCTTCTTCTCAATGTTAATTGGAAAGTAACACTTGGTGTAATAACTCTTTAAACAGGGCCTTTCAAGCAAGTATTCATATGTTTACCAAAAATCAGACTGAATGAAGATTAAATGTTCTGTTCTTTATGCAGGCATTTGGCCATCTTTCTCAGATAGAACAAGTTTCTATTGTAATAAATGTAGCTAAAAGACCACTGTGGCTTCTACATTCTATCAACATGTTTGTGAACATATATACCAGGATTCAAACCCAAAGGCACAACATTTGGCCTTCACAGTAAATCAGCAGTGAAATTTAAATTGCCTAAGAATATACAGCGTGGAGTTGTGTTCAATAATGTACAAACTGTAGAAGCTCCATTGCTGGTCCTCTGTTCCAATGTTCATAAGAAGATCTACAACCACAGAGTAAAGTCAGGGTTCACAACCTATGACTTGCCAGAGATGGTAAGAAGGGGGGCTATTGAGATGCCTATGCCAGTATCCACCAAAGCACCACCACCTAGGATTGGTAAAGACATTTCCAGAGTCACCAAGAACAGAATCAAGGCCAACAGTATGGCTGAGGCAGTGTCCTAGAGTCATTGCTGTTACCCAACACACTCAACTCAAAACAGAGTGGATTTTATTTTTTTTTCATCCTCACTTTCCCATTCCCTCCCTGCTCCCAGTTACCGGGCTCCCTTTTGCCCTGTATCTTACGTACTCCCTTATTCCTTATCTCTATTCTGGATCTCTACCCAGACAGCCTGGGAAAATCTTGCCTTGCTCTGAAAAGACTATTTCCTTCCCCACTGCTCCTGTACTATAAAAAAACTATTATTTCAATAGTAGCTATTGTTAGATCATTTTACTATGTTCCAGATACTTTTCCAAGTACTTTCCATACATTAACTTATTGAAGACTCACAATAAATCTATAAATCAGTACTATTATTACCTCTATTAGCAGCTGAGGAAACAGAAAAAGAATAAAAATCCTCCCAGAGTCTTAGTATGTGAAGAACCTGAGATTTAAAATCATACAGTGGGGACCCAATAATACTCTTCACTAAACCCTATTGCTTTACTGTATCACTGTGTGATATGAATTATTTAAAATTTATTAAAATTTGTTGAGACTTGCTTTATGTATGACTTAGATGATTTTTAAGTGAAAATATTTAATTTAAAAGTGTGTACATTTTATAAGTTATACACACACTAGTTTTATGTACAGGTTTTAACAAATCAGACTTGTTCATTGTGTTGTTCAAATTTTCTTTATCTTTGCTTACTTTTTATTTTCTTCACCTATCAATAACTGACAGATATATGTGAAATCTTCCATTATGATAGCAGAGTTCTATAGTTCTATCAATTTTGTTTTGTTACTATGTTAGGCTTTTTTGTCAATTGCACACAATTCTAGAATTATTATAGCTTTCTGGTGAATTTCAGTGAACTCAGATGGGAAGAAAAACATTGATTAAACTGATTCATACTCAAGTGTAAAGAAATCCCACTTAAACTTTCCAAAATTACTCAATTTTGAATCAAAAGTAATCTTTTATTCAATAATTGGAATAAATATTTTACTTGTGAATATTTTTAAAATTTGTGGATGGAAATATTTTGTGCAGAGTTGTTTCCTGAACTGCTTGAATCTCATCAGGACTTTGATCTCAAAGAAAGCTGGCTTCAGGCTCACAGAAGTTGCCTTCATCCAAACCAATACTTCTCCAAATTCTATCCACTCTAAACCATTCTACTGAAAGATTAACATTCCTACAATTCATTCATGAACTTTATTTTTTCATTGTCCATTGAACACAGTAGGTGTCATGAGAGTCAGTGCCTTTACAATTTGACTTCAATTTCCATCTTAAGTCCTTTTGCTTACACTTATCTCATGCCATAATCAAAGCATTATTTGCTGCACTCTGATGGTGATTTGCATTTTCTCCCTTATGTCCACATGGTTCTTTCTGTTTGCAAGGCTCTTTTTTTCTCCATCTCTGTCTGTAAAAATTTGCTACCCTGTGCAGCTAATTTCAAATGCTGCTTATTTTGTGAAGCTCAAACCTTCCACCAGATGGGATCTTACTTCTACTCTACTGAAACTAGGTTGTCTTTCAGCTGTTAGTAAATGAACGTCTATCCTTTGGTTTGGTTAACTGTATGTTTGTTTTACCTCCCTCTGCCCCATTAAACTCTAGGCATTCTGAGTGCAAAGAGTATCTTACTTATTCCTCTATTGCCTCAAATACCTAGCTCAATAAATATTTTTTCAAAAGGCTTATACTTTTCCAAGATGGCCAAACTCTAGTGTAAATCTAATCTTTGAAAAGCACACTTAGGAGCCAGTGGAGAGTCCTGTATGCCCATCTTCTATAATCTACACTCATTATATCTTTCAATTTCGTTATACACAGATGACTACAATTCTGTCATGTAATAATCCCCTCTTCTGGAAAATAACTATGTAGGACAAAGTTGTGTTTCTTCAAGAAGAGTTCTGGACTTTTCTTTTTTTTAAATAAAATGACTCACTGTTAAAATGTATATATGACTCTACTGAGATTGTAAAAAATAAATTTTTTTAAAGCCTTAAGATTAAAATATTTAATTCTAAATTTAATTATTTCTTATTTGTTTCCTGCATACAATGAGTAGTACATTTCATAGAATTATTTAATGTCTCACCAAATATTTTCCCTGTTCTAATTAGAAACATCTAATGAGAAACATCTTAAGTGAATCAGTTATTGAAAGAGCTTATGCTATTTCTGTAAGTAATGGTTTCAATTCTAACAAAATGACAAAATTGAATTTCAGCTACAATAATTTAACTGCTCTTCCCCGCCTCCGTGAAAAACACCCCCAGTTTGCCTGCTTCTTTTAGGGGACCAAACTGAATTTTTTTATGTTAAATTTCCACTCGGAAAGAGGAACAAGCAGGAGAAAATGAAATCGGGAAATTCTATCAAGTAATGGTCCTTCTGCTTTCTTAGTAGGTAATTTTATATCCTTTGTTAATCTGAAGTGTATAAAAATATTTCAGTTGCAGCTTGTGGTTTATAAGACACAAAATTCACTTTTCTTTTACATTTATTATGTACAAATGTATACTTGGCAGTTTCATAGAACTTTTTTCACAAGTTCCACATCTTGTTTAACATAAAGAGCAAAAAGGAAATCTCAAAGTAATAAATGAACAAGCCTTCATACTACACATGCACTGGCTCTTTTCGTTAAATATATGGCATTTATTTGCTGATAGTTATTCTCCATGAAGTCGTATCATTAAATTCCATGTGTGTCTATTACCACCGAATCTCCAGTGTCTACAGCACAGTCCCTTGCAGAACAAAAACTCCTAATAAACACTTGTTAACTGACCTGACGATTAATTAATACTCATTAGTCAGGAATAGTTTTTGATCAGTAGCATTGAATGCCCTCTGGTATTTAACTTAATGTCATGAATGTTTAACTGAAGCTAATGATAAGAATTAGAAATGTTTAGCATGAAATATTAAATAAGAAAATATGTGTGCTAAAACTAGGGTACAAATTGCACACACATTATTTGATTTACTTACGTTATTTGTAACTAGCTGGAAAAGGCCACTTAGTCCCTGGGGAAAAGTGCCAAATAACATTAAATATATGTGTAATATGCACCTGGGACTCATTAGGCTAAAAGATGACCAAAATAGTGAGTTGCACAACCATTATTACACTTCCAAACATCTGATCACCTGATCCACAGAATGCTGTTCTTGAGAGATGCTCCTTGGAAATCAATTTAGGAAATGCCTCAGGGTATAATGTTTATATATACATATGGCACATGGCATATTAAAACCCTAAGAAAGCTTTTTAACATTGTCAATAACATATTTTGGGAAATCTGTATTTTAAGATGATTTTCTCTTAATAAATTAAAAAGGAAAGAATCTGTAATGATGGAGAAAATGTTGAGTTGTGTAGGAATTCACTGCCAAGTTCACCTCTGCATAGAGAACTATCACTGTCCCATCTGAACCACCAGAGCTGAGCTGTATAACAGAAATACAAGGCAAGCCATTTAGCAATTTTAACTATTCTGGTAACCACGTTAAAAAAGTATAAAAAGAAACAGGTGAAATTAATTTTAATAGTACATTTTATTTAACATAATATATCTACAATAAAATCTTATCATCTCAGCATGCAATAAAAATCAGAATTATTCCTGAGATATTCTGCTTCCTCTTTTCATATAATATCTTTTAAATCTTGTATTTTACATTACATCTTAATCATATGCTAAAATTTCAAAGGTCAAATACAGTCCTAGCAAAACAATGAAAATATGTTTACTGTAAGTTTATTTTACACTGCATCAGTTTTTAAATTTAAATTGATTAAAATTAAATGAAACTGGAAAAGAGCATTCCCTCTACCTCACTCACCCCATTTCAAGTGCTCAGTAGTCACACGTGGCCAATGGCTGCCCTATTGGAGAGTGTAGGTGTGCAGACTCAACACATCATCTGCATGAAAATAGAGCCAGCTTACCATAATGCCATTATCCAGTGAGACTACAAAATATGGTAACAACTTTAAGCTGTCCAACAGGAGGGTCTATCTAGGTCCTGCATAAAGTAACCATGGGAATCAAATTTCTCAAGGAAGAGACACAAGAAATTATTTAGCCAATATTTAACTCATACTAAATTGAACTACATCACATTTTTTAAAGTCTCATCATAAATTTCATCCATTTAACTTTTTATATCTGGATGTGTTTTAGAATGAAACTGGATAATATAATTCCTACCTTTGTGGAAAAGGAAAGGAAAGAAAAAGAGGGAAAAAGGAAATAAAAGTTATTATTTGGGGCAAAGCCTAGCCATTACAATATTATTTTGGATTTCTTTAACATGAAAAATAAAAGAGAACAAAGAAAAGCAACAAACAAAATAAACTCACAAATAATGATGTTATAGTTATAGTAACAGGTAACAATACTTTTAAGTAGATATAGCTTTCCACTAAAATAATAATTATGCTGTACTCACTTAGTTGACAATTCTAGGAGATAATCATAGATCTTAAATGATATTTTCTCAAATATTAACATGGAAGTCCTTTCCACTAAAAGATCACAAAATAAAACATTAGAAATTAGAAAGTAAACTTTCTTAAGGATTTTCTTTCATTCAAAAAGCTAAGAGGTGTTAAATTTGAAATAACTAATTTTTTAAATCTGCTTTATAAGGCAGGGAACCAAAAAAAAAAAAAAAATTCCAAGATAGAACGCCTCATGTAAAGACTACATCCTAGAGTGCACAGGTGAAAGTCCAATGGGTGCCAAACTTCATTTGTAAGCCTCTTGACTGATGATAAAAACAGAGCAGAAATTGATTAATCTCTGTGAGCACCAACGCTGGTGCTATTAAGCATTCTAAAGTGGCAACTTCATTTCCTCCAGGGCAAAACATACTTAGAAAGGAAAAGCTGCTTTCCCATAAAATAATCTATTTTGTAGGCTTAGGAGGTTTCAGCTGGATGACATGCCTTAACCTTTCTGGAGTGGGTAAATTGTCGTAAGGCTCATAGCAAAACAGCAGAGTATGCTCCAATAATATTTCACATTGCTTTGCCCAGGGTAGAGGTAAGAGAGAAGCTGCATTTGTATGCTTATGGAAGCCTTCTTTCAGGTTAAAATTAATGGGAAACTGACCTTGAAGAATATCTGTCTCGTAAAGAATTAGGGAACATTATTTAGATTAAAAAATAATTGCTGGGGCTTCCCTGGTGGCGCAGTGGTTGAGAATCCGCCTGCCAATGCAGGGGACACGGGTTCGAGCCCTGGTCTGGGAGGATCCCACATGCCGCGGAGCAACTAGGCCCGTGAGCCACAACTACTGAGCCTGCGCGTCTGGAGCCTGTGCTCCGCAACAAGAGGGGCCGCGATAGTGAGAGGCCCGCGCACCGCGATGAAGAGTGGCCCCCGCTTGCCGCAACTAGAGAAAGCCCTCGCACAGAAACGAAGACCCAACACAGCCATAAAAATAAATAAATAAATAAATAAAAAACTAATTAAAAAAAAAAAAGCTATATGGTGTCAAACAACTGGTCTTTGGATTAAGTACACACAAAAATTAACTGGCTTGACTATTTTAGGTTAAAAATATCTATTCATATATCAAAGTTAGATCAACTCATCTCATACATGCACAGTTTACTGAACTAAAATAAATAATTGCTTTTTAAAACAGACCTAATTAATTTCAACAGACTTTTCTATCGTATATATCACCTGGTGAATGCTACTGAACATGTACAATTTCTAGTCCTATTAAGATACTACCCTGTAAAATATTTGTCTCAAATGCTAAATCATGATGAGGAATATAATGCAGAAATTCATAGATATATACTCTATAAGTGACTGCCTAACCCAAAATAGACTTGAAAGAAATCCAAACTTACTCAAAGTTTTATTACTGAATATAAGGATATTACACATACATATTACACAGTTATATATGATATAAATATATTTATATACATTTACAATTTATAATAATACAGAATGAAATTCTATTAAATATAGAATTTAATATTGTATCAAATGTCAAATTTTTTCAAAACACCAATAAATGTAAGAAAGATTCAATCATTGTTGTCTAGTACACAATGAAAAAATATTAAATGAATCAAATTTAGTAATTAATGGCACGTCAGATGTTTTGACTACCTGTCCAATGCTATATCTATTACACACATTACACAACACTATCTTTCTCCTTTTTTCTACAATAGATTGCCAGTCTATTGATTTTCTAATTGTCTTTCACCATTATATTAGCCAACATTTAGACTTTGGCCATAACATAATTATTATGTGTTAATAAGATGAAAAGAGATTTTTATGAGACTTATCGTTGCTATTTAAGTCACTCAGTTATGCTTTAAACCTTTCCAAGTAGATTACAGACTCAACAATTTGTTCATGGTCAACTCATCACCTTTTAAATAAAGAGCCAGCAAAAGAACAAAACTGCTTTTTTCTGTAAAGCAAAGCTCAGTGTAACCATGGGTCTCTCTTTGGCCATCCACCCTTTGATTTAGATTTTTTTCCTCTCTTCCAAAGGCCATTTTTAGTATCTTGACACATTTCTAACGTTTTTTCTAACCCCAAATTGGTTGCTGAATTTCTTGGCAGCAAAATAATAAATCTTTTTTTCTTGTTACTGTCTTAATTTAAATAATGCATTTGATCATGACAAAAACAATGCAGCCATTTCTTGAAGATGTTGAACAGATGAAGAAATACAGAGCAGTGTTTGCCAAAACTTCAAAAATTCACATATTTATGGAGATTGAGCTTCAACAAAGGTGCCAAGAACACACAATGAGAAAAGGACAGTTTCTCTGGTAAGTGGTATCAAACTGGTTTTCCACATGCATAAGAATGAAATTGGACCCTTATTTCACTCCATATACAAAAATCAACTCAAAATGGGTTGAAGACTTAAATGTAAGACCTGAAACCATTAAACTGCTGAAAACAAAATACAGGGGAAAAGTGTCCTGACATTGGTCTAGGCAATGATTTTTTGTATATAACCCCCAAAACACAAGCAACAAAACAAAAATAGAAAAATGGTATTTCATTAAACTAAAAAGCTTCTGCACAGCAAAGGAAAAAAATCAACAGAGTGAAGAGACAACCTACAGAATGGGAGAAAATACTTGCAAACCATACATCTGATGAGTTAATATTCAGAACATATGAGGAACTCAAACAACTACATAGCAAGAAAACAAATAACCCAACTAAAAACTGGGCAAAGGACCTGAACACACATTTTTCCAAAGAAGACATACAGCCAGCCAACAGGTATATGAAAAGGCGCTCAACATCATCAGGGAAATGCAAATCAAAACCACAATGAGATATCTTCTCATACCTGTTAAAAGTAGCTATTATCAAAAAGACAAGAGATAGCAGGTACTGGTGAGGATGTGCGAACATGGGAACCCTGGTGAACTGTGGTGGAATGAATACACATTGGTACAGCCATTATGGAAATCAGTATGGGGATTCCTCAAAAAATTAAAAATAGAACTACCATACGATCCAGCAATCTCATTTCTGGGTATATACCCAACGGAAATGAAATCAGTATCTCAAAGAGATGTCTTTACCCCCTGTTCATTGCAGCATTATTTACAATAACAAGATATGGAAATCACCTAAGTGTCCATCAACAGATGAATGGACAAAGAAGATGTGATATCTCTATCTATCTATCCATCTATCTTCATCATGAGAAAGAAGTAAATACTGCCATTTGCAACAACATGGATGAACGTGGAGGATATTATGCTAAGTGAAATAAGTAAGACAGAGAAACACAAATACTGTCTGATCTCACTTATATGTGGAATTTTAAAAAAACGTCAAACTCACAGGTACAGAGAGTAGTACATTGGTTACCAGGGTCTGGGCTGAGGGAGGAGAATGAAGAGATGTTGGTGAAAGGGTACTAGTTTGCAGTTATGTAGGATAGCAAGGTTAAAGTACAGGCATGATGACTATATTAAATAATACTGTACTGAACACTGGAAATATAAGAGAATAGATTTCAGGTACACTCTTCACACACACAAAATGGTAACTATGTGAGGAGATAACATGTTAATTAGCTTGACTGTAGTAATCATTTCACTATGTATATCAAATCACTATGTTGTATATCTTAAATATATACAATTTTTATTTGAAATACTCATTACAAAAAATGTTGAGCAGATGATTAAGACACCAAGCTGTGTCTGCCAAAACTTCAACCTGGCAGATTTTTTTATAATACATAAGACTGATCCATTTTTTATTTAGGTCAAGAAGGAAATACGACATACTAATGATACACAGAATACATCCTGAAAAAATTTTTATATAATTTTTCTGCTCAATTTTTTTGACAGCCTGAAAACATTGGCAATAAACTTTATAATGGGTGAAGGAGGTTAAGAAGTTCAAACTTCCAGCTTTAAAATAAATAAGTCAAGGGGATGTAACGTACAGCACTGTGACTATAGTTAATAACACTTCAATGTATATTTGAAAGTTACTAAGAGAGTAGTTCTTCAAAGACTTTATCACACACAAAATGTTCTCTAACTATGTATGGTGCTGGATGTTAACTAGACTTGTGCTGATCATTTGGCAATATATACAAACATTTGTATGTACAACATAATGAAATTAATATAATGTTATATGTCAAATATAGCTAAGTAAAAAATTTTAAATGAAACTATAGATATACATCACCATTATTTTGAAAGTTCTCAACAGAATGCAGTACTGATATAGTTGAAAAGGATATAGTTGAAAAGGATAATATAAAGTGTTGCCTTTAGGTTCAAAAAGTTAACTGCACAGATAAAGACGTGGAGTGGCAGGGCTGAGAGTCTCCTCTGGGTGCAAGATGAGCAAATAGAATGATAATGCTGACAAAAACACCTAATGCAGTATTTGGCTGCACTTTCCCAGGACGCGTGTCCGAACAGGAGAAGACTCTGCTTGAGAGCTGTGTTCAATTCTGATATAACATTTTACAAAGAGATACTGACAAAACAGAGGTCACAGAGAAGGTTGCTTTCAAAACTGTGGTCTGCTGACCATGAAGAGCTTTTTCTGTAATCCACGGAAAAAAGTGAAAAAAGTAAGGACTATATTGTGCAGAGTTTTGCTACATATGATAAAATTAAGTTGTTGTCAGATAAGGGCTGTTTTATTCTGAGATTATTTTCGTCCAACTTTTGAAATGAAATTTATATTTTTATTTATGTAATAATGGTGAAATTAGATACACGATAGTGATTTTTAATGCAATTATTTGAAAAGTCTTTGATCTAATTTGCATTTACTGGTCCTTTCCTGGGAACTCATCCAAAGAAAGGATATCAGAGTACTTAGAAATTTTATACAAACAAAAACACACACACAAATATTTTATACCATGTATGGAACATTTGAAGAATATAAGCTTAGAAAAATACCAAAGTTCTAAGCAGAAGTTAAAAATGTGTTCCCAATTTCCTAGTGTGGGGTCAGGGATGGACAAACAAGTAGACCACTGAATGGTTCTCCTCTGATTTCCAATCAATTCAAGATAAAAGGGCTTTCCAGATGCTGTTTTGAAAATTTCAATGAAGAAAACTGTCAACAAATGAATTTAAACAAAACCTGGATGGAAACCAGAAAAGAGACAGAAGATTTCTGTCCTTCATATGAAAGTTGAAGAAGATGGTTCTTAATGATGTTTTCTTTCTAAGACCACACGATTTTGTAACTATTTTAAGAAGTGTCTTTTCACATTTGTCTTCTAAATTGACTTGAGTATTTTCAGCCTACCAATATTTATAAAAATAATGCCTTTATATACCTAAGCTATTAGAAAGGTGAGAAGATGTAAGTACTATGGAGTGGTGGCAAGTAGAGCTCTCTTCCTTCAATTTTTGGTATTTTCAATTTTTTTCTTTTTTTTTCTGGGATTTTTTTTCATGAAGAAGTTAAGGTCTTCTGGTCAATTGATATGTAGTATCAATCCTGTGTGTCTCCTATGGTCGCTGTTGAATATAATTTCAAACCTCAGCTCTAAAATTGTTGACAAATTGAAATGAAATATAAGGGCAAAGAGTTAAATGAGTTATACATTTCGGCCTTATAACAAATACAAGGTATCTAGTTACTTGTGAGAACTCTGAGGCTACAGAAATTTTCCAGTAGCTGTTATCACATATGGGAGCTAATAAGGCTCAAGAGATAGAACTTGTCAAGTATTTCCTGAGTAAATCAACTCCCCAAACCAAAAAGAAAGAACAAAATCTTTAAAGATAACAAAAACATTCTGTGTGTGCGTTGCCAGATCCCTCTGCCAAGGGCTCTGTTTAGATCCCATGACTTTCCACACACGGTCTTACCTTTGACCTTCACTTTCTAAATAAAATGCAGTTTTTAGTTTAGCCTCTGACACTTGCAGAAGCTAGCTTCAAATTGTCTTCTCTCCACCATTTTCCTCAGTGGAACTATTTCCTCTCCAGACCTCATCATTTTTGGTTTTCTTGTCTTTGTTCACAATGTTGCTTCCAATTAAAATGTTCTTGTTTTTTTCTACCTGTTGGATCGTCGTGTATCTTTCAAGGATCAATTAAATACCAGTTTATCAAAAAAAAATGTCTTTTTGATTACTCTACCCAAAGTAATCAGGGGCTCTTCTGTTACATTTCATATGGGGATGATTTCTGTTCAATTTATCTTGCACACTACATTACAAATGCCCAGAAGGCAAGAATTGTTCTCTATTTATGCCTCTAACTGCCACAGCTCCTATAATGAACTTAGGTTGATAGACAAAACTATTAGAGCTGCTCAAAACTGATTCTAAGTATGCTTGAGTGCTCATGTGTTTGCACATATATGTATACTCGCAGGGAAAAGTTACAGTCTGCTGCAGACTGAGAACTGACCCAAAGTTTCAGCTGGTAGAATTTATCTCAGAACATAAAATCTTTAGCAGTGCCACTGGGAGCCCTTTTACTTAAGGAACAATGGAAATTAGATCCAGCAAATTCACTTGGCCAAAATTTTTATTTATATACAATTCTACTACAGTCCTGTAGATTTCTAGGACTACAAATGTGACAACTAAGGACAAAAGGGTCACTAATGAGAAAGAACCTACTTTCAGCGATATTTAGGCCTGTTACACATAGAGTATCTAATGAAATCTTGCCTTTTAGGTTACTAAAGACGTTATGTTTAATGTTTCTTTGTAATATTCCATCTGTGTGACTCCGGAGTAAAATCTCCATCCACCAGGTAGCAGTTAGAAGACTTTGTTATGAAAAATATTAAATTACTTTTTCTAGGCCCTCTAACTTCCCCAAAACAATGGCAATGTTTCAAAACCAAATACTAATTCACATCTCTACAAAGAGTACATTTCATAGAGGTGTAGAACAGCCCTCAAACTGCAATATGCATAGAAAACATTAGGCTGGGGGTTCTCGTTAAAACTCAATATTTTTGACGAAGTAGTTCAGGGCGGCACCTGAAGTCCGCATTTTTAACAACTTCCCCTGGGTGATGCCAATGTTGCTGGCCCACGGACTGCACTTCGAGGAGCACAGATGTAGAGTATTAGAATCAATCATAACTAAATATTAAATGAGCTTAATGTCAGTGCATATAAAGCATTAACACAGATACATATAAACCATAAATACATAAAATCATGATGGAGGCTCCACATTTAACAGAAAATAAAATAAATGTTAGCCTAGGCAGGCCTGACACAGCTTCTGTATCCTCACAACTGTCATTTAAAAATGTTTAGCCCTTATTCAACATTCATGCTTAACTATATTGAACACGTCCAGGGATTAGTTACCATTAAAATCATTCCTTGTGGCCCATAAACCATGAATATCAATTTTCACAAGTATGTCATGGGTCAGAGGCAATCTTGAAGGGGTGCAAGGAAAGAGGGTGTGTGAGCCGTGAAAACAACAATTAACCTCAAAAAGAAGATCCGCACTTTCTCTTTCACACAATAAACAAGGACAGGAGACTCAGTGCTTTGTGAAATTAGTTGTTTGGTCACATACGAAGGTTTAAGGATCTGATTTTGTTGTAATGACATTAGATTCACTTGTCACACAAATCTTCACAATTAGCCTCATGAATTCTTTGATGCACTACTGTCATAAGTTTCATTTAATAAGTTCATATTAAAAGCTACAAATTGACGTGTGCCTTAACTTCCAGTTGTCCCTCATTATAAATATTCATTCAATGGTACTTTGTAAAAGAAAAAAAAATTATACACAGATGTGATTCCAGACTAAAGACTCATGTTAACACAAAGGCCTTGCCCTATTCAAGGTTTGAGGAGACTGGAGACACGGTCCACACCTTTACACAAGGAGCAAGGCCAGGAGGCCAGTACATGCCGGTGCAGAGCCATGAGAGATAAAACAGGAAGGTATGAAGCCTGCACGATCCAGTTGATCAGGTGAGATCATCACTGTAGCAGCCCGAAGGAAGGAAGGCCTTCCACGCATGTTCCTGCAGCGGGAGGAAGAGTGGGAGATTTGCGGCGAGGATGAACATGACCTTAACGGAGGCTTTATTTGGGGAGATGAAGAGGAACATTACGCACAGCTTCACACTCCAGTTAACAACTTCGGCCTTGGTTTTTGTTCACTCAACAGATATTACTGAAAGTCTGTTTGAACAGTAAGAAGCTAGAGATCTGTAAAAATGCAGCCCCTAACTATAAAAACCTTTGAATTTTATCTAATAGATAGTAAAGAATCATTATAGATATAAAGAGTTGAACATATCATTACTCCCAAAGTATCTCTTTCATTTTGAAAAACTTAGGTGAATATATGTTTACGTGTACACACACACACCCGCACACACATACACATATACACACATATTTCTCCTTATGTAATTGATTAAATTATTGACTTTGTCACTGAAGAACAGACCTGTTCTAAGACTTTAAGATGACTTCTTAGTTTTATTGGCTGATCAGTAAAATAAAGCATCTGTCAAGTCAATCACTTGACTGTTTTGAAGGTTTTTTTTTTTCCTCAAACTGGATGCTTAAAGGATTTAAACAGTTTGAAAAATTCTGTAAAATCATCTTGAGTTTTGTGATATGTCACCCTTAATGATAATAGCTCATGCATAATCTCTTTTTTGAATATTATGAATGGTATTAAATTATTTTCCACTACCAATTGTACGGGAACTGATCAGAGAGATAAATCAATTATCTCTGTATTTGGCTATTTCGTTCATATATCCAACTGACAGTAGCATCTCCCCATCACCACCCTGCAAAAATGACAAGAGGAAGCAACACCAAAATGCAGTTACTCTCTTATGTTATTTAGGCAATACAAGCAAAAAGAAATGGGTTAAAAAGATCAAAAGAATTCTGATTGGATTTTGATTTCAACCATACCTGCTTATCTATGTTATTCCTCCCTACTTCACTATTAATAAATATGTGTGGACTTTATGCTAACAAAACTGATAATTTCCAAAATAATTTTTTTCCATTGCTGTATTGACATCATCCTATTCATCAATCTCAAATGATCAAAGCTATCAAATAATTCCGTTTTAAGTTCTATATAAAAGCACATTCATTATTTTATTATATGACTCATTTGCTGAGTCAATAAAAAGCATGTTATACTTGCCATACTTTTGGCTTTCCCCACAATGCATGTTTAAAATAATGTCTTGTGCATAATGGAAAAAAAGGTTAAGTATGGAATCATTTTATTCCGTGTCTCAATACAGATTTCAAAAGAACAAAACCCAAAACCCTACCTCCAGATTGCAAGACTCTAGGAAGCCACACTAGATTATCTCGTCTGAGAGAGGATGAGGATGACCTTTACAAATGACGTCAGTTTCCCAGTGGGGAACCGTGGAGGTCTCAGAGCAGGGATATGAAAGGTGCTTGTGGGTTTTTTAAGAGACTGTCCTCTTGTGTTGAGGAGTCAATTGCTTCAAAAGAGATGGCACACTGCCAGGTTGAGAAAGTCCCCTGCAGCTCCCTTTGAAGAATACCCCTTTGCCTTGGCGGAAACTGTTAGAGGGAATCGCTCCGCGCCTGTCTCTCCTTCTTGCACGTGAAGCTGGTTCTCGTGAGGCCAGGTCCGTTTTCCCACTAGTCCCAGGGGACCAGCTGGTTTCGTTGGTGCCTGCGGACGAGGAGCGAAGCCCAGCACTTCAGCTCTCATAGAATCCAGTAGCCAGCTCTACCTGTGTTTTCTCCGCCCTACCTGCTCAGCACCTCTTTCATCCTCTCTATGTGGAGCCTCAATTAGCTATCTTCAAATGGTATTCACTTTGCCTGTCTCTTGGGGACTTAATTGCTTGGAACTGTTGATGTCTTCCCAGAGGATCTGTCATTCTGCCCAGGATGCTGTTCTCAATCCTAATTGGTTCTTTCCTCCAGGTAAGTTCTGCTGGGAATGAGAAGTCCATCCAGACACCACTACGCTGCTTAGTTTACGTGAAACCAGAGCAAGTTACAATAATAACTTCTTTGTCACGTTTTCTAGAGTGTGAAGTATCTATCTAATAATAATCTATAATTCCACTAACATGCCAAATTATTTCCCATTCCAATAAACAACTGTGCATGACTAAAACAAATATAAAATGAATACAATCAATATAACAAAATCAATAAAATAAAATGGTAGTAAAGTTTTGTAAATTTAAAGAGGGAAATAATTTGCATATCTTTTAAACACAGCAAGTGGAGAAAATAATTTAACAAAATATTCATTCTGTAGTAACTCTGCTTATAATTCCTGTCTATAAAATTTAATCCCATCACCATCTTTCATTCAATGAAAAGGAAAGGTCACTATGAGGTTATATCTTCCGTAGACCCAATTAATTCTTTTATTTTCTTTCTTTACTAAAACACAAATTAACAAAAAAGAGATTTATGCAGACTGTGCAACAATGGCAAATCCTCCTACAGGATGATTGCATTTGGCTGTTACCACTTATTATAGGATGAATTGTGCTCTCTTCCCCCAAAATATGTTGAATTTCTAACCCCTAGTACTTCAGAGTGTGACCTTATGTGGAAATAGGATCATTGTAAGTGTAATGTCAAGAGCAGGATGGGTCCCTAATCCAATATGACCACAGCAGATGGGCATATAAAGACACAGACCCTCAGGGAAAATGCCGTGTGAAGACGTGTGAGGTGGAGGATTGGAGTGAGGTATCTGTAGGTCAAGGGGCACGTGGGGCTACCAGAAGCTAGGAGAGAGATTGAACAGATTCTCCCTCAGAGCCTTCAGAAACAGTCAACCCTGCAAACAGCTTGGTTTTGGACTTCAAGCCTTCAGAACTGGGAGACAATACACTCTGTTGTTCTAAGCCACCCAGTTTATGGTACTTTATTATGAGCACTAGGAAACTGACATATGATTTAATACAGCTGATAAAAGGAGGTTCAATAGAGCAAAGGATAGTTCAGTCGCAGAAGGAAACCATATCAAGTATACTGGCCTTTCAGTCTTTGTCAAATATATATGACATATCTGACATATGTATATGTGTGTGTGTGTGCATATATATACACACACACACACTCATGCATACATGTATATATAGTCACTGGTCAAGGTAAATTTCTCATATTTTCTATTAGATACATTTGATTTCCACACATATACATGTGCATAATAAATGGAACTATGGAAGCCCTGAGGAGGAGAAATAACTCCTTCTCTGGGGATCAAGGATGAGGAATATTTTAAATCAATGTGATGCTTGCTTGTGGGACAAGAGAAAAGAAAAGGTGTACAAGATAAGGAAGAAGATGAGTAGAAGTAAGGGCAACATACCTCCTGGCGGGCCCTGGGCAGTCCCAGATTATGTCTGTTGTACTAACTTAATTGCTAAGGTTCTCCTTCCACTTTCAAAAAGTCCTGTCATGATGATGAATTATATTTTTACAGAACAAGCATTCTAGAAATACAATTTCTAGTTCCTCTTTGTACCCTAACTATTCTTATCTTCAGCAAATCACTTTGTACAGTGGGAATTGTGATAGTCTATCCTTTCTCTCAAAGTCAACTATGAAATAAAAATATGAAAAACGTGAACAAGCTTTCAAAGTTATAAGCATTATCTAAATGCCAGACATTTCTGCCACAATCCCAGGAAAGTACTAGCACTCAGTTACAGGAAGCCGTTTTCTTCTTAAACTTGCACTATTCTTCTACAGCTTGTACCAATTATATTTCATTTTCTTGGCGGCCATTGCAATATGCTCTTGACCTAATTCTACTGCACTAGTAGTTGCCTCTGACTTGCTCTAATTAAGGGGGAAGAGAGAGAAGACAGGAGCTAACATTTATTGAAAGCCTCCATCATTAGAAGCACTGAGCAAGGCACTTGACATTTATTATGACAGCAGTTGCTGTCATTTATTGAATTTTCACTACATACCAGGCATTGTACTAAGCAACTTTCACAGATTAGAGCATTTAATGCTCATCATCCATATTTGAAATGGTTACAATAATCGTTATTATATAAGGAAGTGGGGCCCCAACACTTCAAGCAATATTTCTAAACATGACTTCAGGTTCAAAATGTCTGATTCTAGGAACAGTTCTGTTCTTTAGAACTGTGTGGCCTTGGACAAATCACTTAATATCCCCATTCTCTTTCCTCATCTGACAATGGGCATAATCATAATATCTACTGCACAGAGTTATTATGAAGATTAAATGAGTTAATATAAGTAAGGGCTAAAAAATGTCTAGTATATAATAAGTGCTCTGAAATGTCAGGGATAGCATCTTGCTACTACTATCACTATTGTTGTAATCATTATTATTGTCATCATAATTATCTTTATGTTTTCAAGGGCATACAACCAGTAGGTGACAAAATAAAATTCAAATTTAGGCATTTTGAGCACTGACCCATTTATTCAATCAACAAGTATTTATTTAGTGTGTGCTATGCTGCCGCCAGGAATAAAACGATGGGAAGGAATGGATGTTCTTATTTGTGTAGCACGTTTTTAGTTTCAAAGACTCATATTCTGTTAGAAAAAATATAAAGCTATTTTTGTGACAGTTGGAAATATAAATATAAGGTGCACATGAGAACACATAGTTAGGTGTACATCTCCCACTCTAGGAGAGCCATGTACGTCTATGTGTGAAAGTTGAGTCAGAAGTTAACAATACTAGAGGTGGGGGAAGAGTGTCCTAACCAATGGAAAGAACATGGACCAAAGTCCCGAAATGAGACTTTGAATGGGTAATGGAAAGACAGTGTGTGCCTGGAGAGCAGGTTTTGAGATGGGTTACAGAAAAATCAGAGAGCATAGGCAGGAGCTGGATGAAGAAAGTCTTATAGAACAGTGGTGGTCAGAGGATGGAGAGGAGGGGGAAATGAGGCGTTGTGGTCGAATGCGTACAGAGTTTCAGTTTTGCAAGGAACATTTGAAACCATTCTGGAGATCTGTTGCACAGCAAGGTAAATATACTTGATGCTGTAGAACTGTACACTTACAAATGACTAAGAAGGTAAATTTTATGTTATAGGTTTTTTAAACACAATTTTAAAATCATTAAAAAAAGAAAGTCATAAATTTCCTTAAGGAGTTTTGATTGTATCTGAGGGGTACTGAGAAACTATTACGAGGTTTTCAGAGAGGGAACTGAAACAAGAAAAATAATTACAGATTTTCCAGCCTCTGGATATCAGCCTTTGTGGATGCTGAAAAGAGTAACAATGAACACATCTGTTTTGATACTTTTTTCTTCTTCTAATAGGTCTCAAATTTTAGCTTAAAGAGAGAAAAATGAATTCACCATTTATTCTGGCATCCAACAAATCATTTGAAACCATGTATTTCATATTATTTCGTAAAATCTTCTAAACATACTACAAAAGAAATGAGAAAATGAGAAAATCAATATCCACACAAATAAGAGGTATGTATCCATTTAAAGTGCTCTTAAACCCCCTCCTCCTCCCCCAAGAATTAGTCACCAATGGGATTTCAATGGCTGAAAATAGTGACTCTGGTAAATTAAGTATCTCTAGATGCCATCCTCCATATAATGTCCATTTACAGTCTTAAAATAGCTACTTAGTTGCCCTGTTATTATTTTCTTCAGACTAAATCACTGGTTCTCAGATTATGTACTTTTAGAACATCTGGGATCTATACTGAAGTTTTCCATACTGAAATTAAAAAAAAAAAAAAAAATGGCAGGCCTTTCCAGTTCACTGGGGAGAAAAATAGTAGATAGGGTTTCCATTTCAAGTTTTCTTCAAAAATATTTCTTGCTAAGCTCTCAGGCCTGTTTCTACCTGTCCTAAACAAGCATTAATGAAAAAGTAGCAAATTGATATTACTGGAAAGTTTAGAAATAGCTAATTATTTCTGTCACTGACTTTGGGGTTATAGTGATATATGCAGAAATATAATATATACATTCTACTAGTCAAATATTTACTATTTCATGTCACTGAATTAATAAAGCAATATTATAAAAATTATATAAAGACAGGACCACCAGGTGTCCAGCCATTTGGGTGAGTTTTCCCACCACAGGCCAGGAGGTCTACCTTACTTGATCAAAAGCTGCCCCACCCCATTGGCATCCTGTCCTAATGTTTTCTTCCTCCTGCTTTGCACTGTACATTTAAATAAACATCACGGTCCCAGTAATTCGATCTTCTTAGTTTGGTTTTCAAATCTTTCTGTCCCCTGAGCTCTGGGAGAGCCTGCCAAGCAACATACTTTGAGTTACCATAACATCAAGGAAATTTCCCCACTGTGGTGACCACTTCGTTTTATTTCTCACTTCTTTCAGCTGAGGTAGAAATATTATGAAACCTGGGCATGATAGGAAAGGAAACAGACTGCAATATACTACAATACCAAGGCAAAGCTTTATTATATACATAAAATCTATAAATATGTCTGTATCTGTATATCTCTATATTGATGTCTATATCTATATCTAGATCTGTAACTGTATCTCTATCAGTATCCATATCCGTATCTATATCCGTATCTATCTATCTATCTAACTATCATAGAGAAAGAGACTGAGATACCCTGACATCAATATCTGGTAAAATATCCTAATGAAGAGATTTTGTCTCATCTAGGTGACAGTAATGTTAAAAAAAAAATCAAGAAACAGAAAACCAAGTACATTTGACTTAAAAACAGCACCTAAAAATTCCTGTGATTATGTCAAAATGGCCATTCTGTGTTGTCAAACATAAAGCATTAATAGCTAGAAGTCTCTTCTATCACAGAAATATTCATCAGATGACCAAGATCAGTAAAGTTAGTGTAAACAGTGCAAAATACCCAGTGATGTATTGGGACATACTTTAATGGAGTTTACAATTTCTCCCGCAAAATATTCTCTGTGCCGAGGTCAACTATGTGATATCAAGAGTCAAGCCCTTTAGAGAACTACATTTGATTAGTAATTTTCCAGCCATTGGACTGAAAGAACCAAGACAGATTATAAAGTGATTTATCTTACAACTTGGGAGTAGCTTATGCACAGAGGATATCAGTCCCTGCTTTTCAAGTCAGTGCAAATCACTGCATCCTTAACAATGTGTTAAACAAGAGCTGCTCCTTACCCACTGAAAGAGATCTCTAGTAGGTATATTTGTCACTTCTCTGAATGAGAGCTATTGCTGAATGGAAAGAAAATACGTTGCTACGATTAGAATACTACAGAAATCCCCACCACCACATGCTCAAGCAGCTTAGCAGAGAAGATACTGAAATCTCACAACTTTCTAATTTTTCAACTTTGTTGTGTTAATTGCAATTTACATATTTTCATTACACCACAAATGTTCAACAAACCATAAATACCCATTTCCAAAGAGCTGGTATCATCAGAATCTGTCCTGAATGAATCCAGTCCAGTGGGGTTTCTAAATTTCTCCCTAAAATATTTATCTAATGACAAAATTCCAAGGCTCAGTATCAGGTTAATGTGGATGGGATAGTATTAGTATAGCTTGGTTATGTAAGTGACAGCATATGAAAGTGTCGTCTTATCTTGATTAGCTATTAGAGCTGAGCACATAAACTTGCAAGCCCACTTACATAATATTTATCTATTTAGTTCCAACTATGTGTATGTATATAATAAATGTATATAGTGTTAACATACAGTTACACTATTTAAGAATAGATTTTAAAATAAGGATAGGTTTAAGAAATGAGGACAGATTTTTAAAAGAAATTAACTGGTCTCTCATAATACCATTTAGTAAATAGAATTCCTGCCCATTCATGTTTTATATTCACAATAAATGAAAAGAGATAGCTTGCTTGCCTCATTTATAAAACCTGTTCTCACTGATTGCTCCTGAAACATCCTCTTAGTTTATTTAAGCCTACTAAGTTAAAAAATATTTAAATTAATAAATATTACCTAGATTTGGGTGGTTTTAAAAGGAATGAAATATTTAGAGAGTAGCTATTATAAACCTTTATAAATATTTGAGGAACATATTATGTCTATGACAAATCACATTCCTTTAGGGTCTAATAAACTAGCTGTTTTAAATTCCTCTTTATGTAGGTCACATTACTCTCTTTTATAAAAATAAATATATTTTAGCTGAGTTTTTTCTTTGCTCATTGTAAAAAATTTTAAAAACCATAAAGAAGAGAAAGATCATCCATCTTTACACTCTGTGATTATTCTTCATGTTGAGTTGGGAGGTGGATGTAATTACAGATACAGGTGCAGCTGCAATAAGCCTTTTTTCAGTGCCATTCCCTTTCTAGCACAAGAGCACTGTGGCTAATGGCTACCTGAGAACCTTAGTAAGTCTCACCAAGGGTGGTGTTAGTAAGATGAATCAGTATCATCCCTAGAGATCAAGTAAATAAAATATACATCTTTCATATTAGACAACAAGCTAAGGCAAACAGCAGCTTAGCAGATGTGTTAGAAATTCTGCTTTGCAAAGGAGTAAGTTGTAGATAATGATGTGCTCACCAAAACATTTCCTTTTTAAATCAAGTGAAAATCAGACAAAGAAAATGTATGACTAGGTCACTAAAAATTAATTTTCTTTCAAG